>NC_083583.1:20136327-20451363 GCF_027579695.1 Neoarius graeffei
GGGGAAAAAAAAGGAGCGATCTCACCTCTTCAGATGTTGGTTTAAGTCCGACAATACATTCCTCAAAAAGAGCGTAGAAGAACAAAGTAATCCATCAACATGTAGCATTCAATTTATTCTGGACCATTAAAGAATTCTGGAGGATATCAGAATGTTGGCGTACTGGCTTCCATCTACCCCCATTCATTCCTCTTTCCGCGTCTTTCGTTTTACGCTACTGATTAATAATCAAAACTTTATGTGGCTGATGCTACAGAAGAAGGGGTTTATGCGCATGTGTCTACTTCTTCTATTGTTCTGGTGTCTCCGATGGGACCGTCTTACAGTGCACGTAGAGGTGTGGCATGTGTATTGCATCGTTTTCAGCAAGCGTTGCGTTGCCATATGTACCTGATATTTTACTGATCCGTTGCCCATGTGGACGTGAAAAAAAATCTCGTTGCCGTTGTCGTGTGGATGTAGCCTAAGATTGAATGACTGTCTGTCTTAGATCTACAAATACTATCACGCCAGCAGGCTCGCAGAGTCTGGCCTTGTTGATCAAGCCTTTGACTACTGCAAGACCATCGCTAGAGCAATTGCTACTTTCCCACATGAAATCACAAAGACCACGATGGAACTGACCATTGCGGTAAATATCAAACAAATTATCAATAGTTGTGAAACACTTTCAAGGTTTTAAATGCAAAATATTGTCTTTATCACCAATTTACTTGCCCTGTCTGTCTTGTAGCTGTCTGAGAGACTACACCAAGGGAAGGGAAAGGAACCCGAGTGGCTGATAAATCTTCGTCAGCTGCATGCAAATGATGTGTTTAAGATGAAAGACTCAGAAAGTGGCCTTTTGACTACTGAGATGTTCCATCTCCTACGTCCATGTATGAAATTCCACATTACACCATGGGGTATGTTAGAATCCACCATGTGCACAAAAAAACTGTAATGAACATTTATGAATCAAAGAAAGTTTGTGAACTGATAACTCCTTAAAAATGAGTTGTAGAGAGAGACATGTTGGTGGTATGCTGTGTTTAAGAGGATGATGGGAGCCCAAAACTACACTGAAATCTAAGAATGTGTTTTTTTTCCCCCAGATAATTAATAATGATTTGTCAGCACAGATCTGTCAGCTCTTTAACAATTTACATTACAAAAAAGTCGAATCGTTTAGATTTATATACAACCCCAATTCCATACATTTGGGACACTGTGTAAAAGGTAAATAAAAAACAGAATATGATGATTTGCAAATATCGGAAACCCTATATATCATTGAAAATAGTACAAAGACAACAGATCAAATGTTGAAACTGAGAAATGTTGTTGTTTTTTGAAAAATATATGCTCATTTTGGGCGGTACTGTGGTGTAGTGGTTAGCACTGTTGCCTAACAGCAAGAAGGTTCTGGGTTCAAGCCCAGTGCCTTTCTGTGTGGAGTTTGCATGTTCTCCCCATGTCTGCATGGGTTTCCTCCAGGTGCTTCGGTCTCTCCCACAGTCTAAAGACATACAGGTTAGGCTAATTGGTAGCTTGAAATTGACCGTAGGTGTGAATGGTTGTTTGTCTCCATATGTTGGCCCTGCAATGACCTGGCGACTTGTCCAGGGTGTACACTGCCTCTCACCCATAGTCAGCTGGGATAAGCTCCAGCTTGCCTGTGACCTGGTACAGGATAAGTGGCTACAGATAATGGATGGATGGATGCTCATTTTGAATTTGATGTCAGCAACACATTTCAAAAAAGTTGGGACAAGTGCATGTTTACCACTGTGCTGCTTCGTCTCTACTTTTAACAACACTCTGTAAATGTTTGGGAACTATGGAGACCAATTGCTGTAGTTTTGAAAGAGAAACATTGTCCTAATTTCAGTTGCTGAACAGTTTGCGGGTCACCTTTGTCATATTTTGTGCTTCATAATGCATCAATTGTTTTAAATGGGAGACAGGTCTGGACTGCAGGCAGGCCAGTTTAGCGCCTGGACTCTTTTACTATGGAGCCATGCAGTTTTAATATGTGCAGAAAGTGGTTTGGCATTGTTGTGCTGAAAGAAGGAAGGCTTTCTCTGAAAAAGATTTTGTCTGGATGGCAGCATATTGCTCTGAAATATGTATATATCATTCAGCATTAATGATGCCTTCCTAGATGTACGAGTTACCAATGTCATGTACAGTGTCGTGTGCACCCTCATACCATCACAGATGCTGGCTTTTGAACTGTGCACTGATAACAAGCCGGATGGTCCCTCTCCTCCTTAGCCTGGAGGACACGGTGTCCATGATTTCTAAAAAGAATTTCTACTTTTGATTCATCAGAGCTCGGGACAATTTTCCACTTCGCCTCAGTCCACCGTAAAAGAGCTCGGGCCCAGAGAAAGTGGCAGTGTTTCTGGATATTGTTTATATCTGGTTTTCACTTGCATTTGTGGATGCAGTAATGAACTGTTTTCCCAGACGATGGTTTTCTGAAGTGTTCTTGAGCCCATACAGTGATTTCCACTACAGACACGCATCTGCTTTTAATGCAGTGTCGCCTGAGGGCCTGAAGATCACAAGCATCCAATATCAGTTTTCATTCTTGTCTCTTGCATACAGAGATTTCTCCAGATTCTCTGAATCTTTTAATGATATTATGTACCATAGATGATGTGATCCCCAAATTCTTTGCAAGTTTACATTGAGGAACATTATTCTTAAATTGTTGCATTGTTTGCCCATGCAGTCTTTCACAGAGCGGTGAACCCCTCCCCATCTTTACTTCTGAGAGACTGAGTCTCTCTGGGATGCTCTTTTTATACCCAATCATGTTATTGACCTGTTGCCAATTAGCCAAATTAGGATTTATTTTTTATTTTTTATTTTTAGCATTACATAACTTGTTCAGTCTTAACTGAACTTAACTGAACTGAAAAGTCCTAACTTTTCTGAAATGTGTTGCTGACATCAAATTCAAAATGATCATATATTTTTCAAAAAAACAATAACAAAAAATTATCAGCTTCAACATGTGATATGTTGTCTTTGTACTATTTGCAATGAAATATGGGGCTTGCAAATCATCATATTCTGTTTTTTTATCGACATTTTACACAATGTCCCACATTTTTGGAACTGGAATTGTATTTGCACCAATTAAATTTTATTAAAATTTTATAAGCTTATCGGATCATATTTACCTACAGCATACATTCATTTTCTGGGTAAAAGACAGAAAGGATCAGAGCTTAGCTAGGTGGAAAGATGATTTCGGATTGATTTTTCAAAAATACTGCAAAGTGTAGAGACACTGAACATGCAGAGTGTGTAAGGTGAACATTTATTCATTGAAAGTTCTCTTGTTAAGACAACTGATTCACCTGATCGATTATAAAGTGGGTAGAAAATATGTGTACCTTTCACTCCCTTTCTGATTACTTTTTGTGTTAAAAATGTACTGATTTTAGCAGGTACTCATGTTCAAGGTAGCTGAGACATTGACAACACATGTCTCATTCATTACTGTCTTCTGCAAGAGAAGACAAAGAACATGAAGCACTTTCATTCTTAGTTCAGTTTCACTTCATTGAATGATTGTCTGTTTGTTTAACAGAGGTGTTTGACTCACTGTACACTCCGGGAGAGATGCTGGGAGAAGGAGGTTTTGGGACTGTCTGCGAAGGAGTCCGTAATGCAGATGGCAAACAGGTAATAGGACTCCACATCTACAGTTAATTTGCACTGAACAACACAATGCATTACAACTTATGGACTGTATATTCCCTACTGAGGTTTTATATAAGAATGTAATTGTGTTATATGTGTGAAAAGGTTGCCATGAAATATTTAGACAAGGATCAGCATGACAAGTTCATCACCATTGTAAGTAAACGTTACTTCTGAGATACTCCAGAGAAGCCATGGTGTAAATTTACTTGTTTGTGCCAACATAGTCATAAACAATTCACCTCCCAATCATGATTTAGACCCAGATTTTATTATGGATCATCCATAATAGATTTCTGAGTCAGTACCAGTCCAAGCCTTTGTGTTTTAAAATCTCTGCTTACCATAGTTTTGGCCTATTCACTCTAAACCCATGCTAACTATATCTGTTCGTGTTTCAGCCTGGACAGACACAGCGCTTCCCTCGGGAGGTAGCTTTAATGCAAATGGTATCCAAGCCGTATCGCTGTGAGAATGTGCTGGAGCTGATAGAATGGTTCGAGATGTCCGATGGCTATGTCTTGATCTTGGAGCGACCCAGCCCCTGCATGGACCTCTATCAGTTCCAAAAAAGTTACAAATGTCGACTGTCAGAACCACTGGCTCAAATAATCATGCGTCAGGTGGTTCAGGCCGCACGCCATTGCTGTGACTGTGGTGTCCTTCACCGTGACATCAAGGCAGAGAATCTTCTCGTCAACACTGACACACTGGTAGTGAAGCTGATTGACTTTGGCTGTGGTGATTTGCTGAAGGACACCCCCTACACGAGTTATGAAGGTAAAAGCATGTAGTATGGCTCCGACATGGGAGGAATACTGAAGCATGGACGTGCGGGAAACGGTGTCAACACAGGCTTTATTTTAACTATTTTTGTTGCTTTTCAGCTTTACTAAACTTATTCACACACACACACAACATCAATTGACAACAGGTGTAATGACTTTGCCACTCACCTTCCCTGGCCCTGCTCGATTCACAAACTGATGCTTGACCACGCCCAAGCTGCCACAGGGTATAACAGGTGTTTGGACAGGATAAAAAACGTGACATTTTTGTGACATTGCTGATCTCTCTTTTTCACTCAGGCACTTGGTCTTTCTTCCCTCCTGAGTGGATATGTGAGCGAGAGTATTTGGGTCGTCCTGCCACCATCTGGAGTCTGGGTGTTCTCCTGTTCAGCTTGGTGTGTGGATACTTGCCCTTTAATTACTTGGATGACATTGTTGAACAAAAAATGCACGTGGCTCCTGATCTGTCTAGAGGTGAGAAAATGTGAAAGCATCACATTTAGACCTGGATAGTAAAGTTGGAAAACCTGCCTTACAGAATTAATTAAACAGATCCATTCATTCTCAGAATTATTCATTGAACTGTAATTTCTATCTAAACATCTCTCATCACTACAAACAGGTTGCCGTGATCTGATATTTTGGTGTCTGGAGCGAGACCCTCACTCTCGGCCAACGTTCAAGGAAATCCTCAGACATGAATGGTTAACGGAACCTCAGAACAAAGTCAAGGTTAGACAGTGAGAAGAGAATAAACCTAATTATAAAGAGTGAAAACATGCTATACTAGTAACAGAGATTGTATTGAGACACTATTGAGATTGCGGGATAAGTATTGAGATAATCAATCTGTAAAAATAAAAACCCATTAACAGACAAAGTAATCTATGACTATATAAATATTAAGCTGAAAGTAATGTACCCAAACATGTCTAACATGTTAATTTAAAGTGCCATTCCACCATTGGATATATTTTTTTGGCATAAAATACAATATATTTTATGACAACATGACTAGACAGAGAAATCTTTTAGCTTCAAAATGATATATCAAACATAATTTTTTGACAACGACAAGTATATTAATTTTGCGACCAAAGTCACCTACCCTTTTAATTTCCGCGCGGTAGTGAAACGTGATGTCATCGGCAGGTTCCCCTTCTTGTGTACCATGTCACGTGTGACATGGCACAGATTATTAGCAATGGCGGATAGAACGCGATTGTCAGCTTCGGAAAAGAAGCGAAGGAAAATAGCAAGTGATGCCCAAAGGAGACGGTCGATGGTGAATATCGGCACAGCAATCAACAAGTGGAAATCGCGTTCTATCCACCATTGCTGATAATCTGTGCCACGTCACACGTGACGTCGTACACAAGAAGGGGAACCTGCTGATGACATCACGCGCGGAAATTAAAAGGGTAGGTGACTTTGGTCGCAAAATTAATATACTTGTCGTTGTCAAAAAATAATGTTTGATATATCATTTTGAAGCTAAAAGATTTCTCTGTCTAGTCATGTTGTCATAAAATATATTGTATTTTATGCCAAAGAATACATCCAATGGTGGAATGGCACTTTAAGACTTGCAGACCTTTCTTGCAGTATCTAAACTAAACTAAAAGGTGTTTAAATTTACTTTCCGAAGTTGTAATCTATTAGCAATCAAGTACTTGCATTACATGTAGTCAAATATTAGGCATTTCCAATATGATACTAAATCATATTTATGACACATGAATTCATGATGTACAATCCTTTTTTCTGTACAGGACCTAATGAAAATTCAGAAACCGGCTCTTCATCTTCCCCCTCTGGAGAGCCACATTACACGATGGGGTATGTTAGAATCCACCATTTTCCCTCCAAGAATATATTGAACATTTTTGATTCACACAGCAAGGAATGTACAGTAATGTGTAGTTAGCGAATTCATAAAGCAGTCAAAAGGTACTGTGGAGATTCCTACTTAATTGAATGATTGTCTGTTTGTTTAACAGAGGTGTTTGAGTCACTGTACACTCCAGGAGACATGCTGGGAGAAGGAGTTTTTGGGACTGTCTGCGCAGGAGTCCGTAATGCAGATGGCAAACAGGTAATAGGACTCCACATCTACAGTTAATTTGCACTGATCAGCACAATGTATTACATCTTACAGACTGTATATTTCCTACTGAGGTTTTACATCAGAACATAATTATGTGCTATGTGTGTGAAAAGGTTGCCATGAAATATGTGGCCAAGCATGAACATGACAAGTTCATCACCATTGTAAGTAAACTTTACTTCTGAGATACTCCAGAAAAACCATAATGTAAATGTACAGTACTTGTTTGTGCTAACGTAGTTATAAACAATTGACCTCCCAATCATGTTTTCAACTCAGATATTATAATATATCTTCCATAATAGAGTCCCGAATCAGTACCAGTCCAAACCTTTGTGTTATTTCAAATATCTGCTTACCATAGTTTAGACCTATTCACTCCACACCCATGCTAACCATATCTGTTCGTGTTTCAGCCTGGAGAGACAAAGTGCCGTCCTCTGGAGGTAGCATTAATGGAAATGGTATCCAAGCCGTTTCGTTGTGAGAATGTGCTGGAGCTGATAGAATGGTTTGAGATGTCAGATGGCTACGTCTTGATCTTGGAGCGACCCAGCCCCTGCATGGACCTCCATCAGTTCCGAAAAAGTCAAGAAGGTCGACTGTCAGAACCACTGGCTCAAATAATCATGCGTCAGGTGGTTCAGGCTGCACATCATTGCTGTGACTGTGGTGTCCTTCACCGTGATATTAAGGCAGAGAATCTTCTCATCAACCCTGACACACTGGAAGTGAAGCTGTTCAACTTTGGCTGCGGCGATTTGCTGAAGGACACCCCCTACACGAGTTATGAAGGTAAGGGCGTAATAGGTGTTGGGACATGTAACCCTGGTTACACTGTTAATAAATTTACATGACTCAATATGAACCAGTATCAGATGATTTTAAGAACACCTAGGAGCCCTACAGATGAATAGCAATATTAAGAGTTACACACAGGAATGAATTTGAATAAACGTGTATTATTTCACAGTAACAACAACAACTTGTCTATTAGCCAAAATAAATAATAAACAAATAAAAATAATAAAGTGCGCACAAAAGGGGAAAAAAAAACTTTTGGCCCCTTAGTCTTTGAGCTTTAGTTTCAGTTTTATCATTGGGGCCCAGTAAATTTGTGTCAATGTCAGTGTTGTCCTATGACACCACGGAGCAAGGGAAGGAAAGGAAATCCAACTTCCGATAAATTAGTCTGACTCGCCATCCAGCAAATTGGAATTTCCTCTTCACAAAACCTTTATACTGTTGTGGACTCTGAGGATCTATGCTGAACTTCTACTTCAGTGGACTGGTGAAGATGCCTTCTTGGTATCAAACTCGACAGCAGACCAGCTATAAGACCCTTTTCAGTCACGTGACCTTCGTAAACGTGACCGCCATTTTGGACATGTAGTGGACTTCGGCTCGAATCGGTTTGAATGCGAGGAAGGCGACAAACATAAAAGAAAAAGGAGCGAGATGCAGAAAACTGTATTTACTAGTTTACTGTAATTATGATCTGGCAGCTATTTACACCGGATCCAGTGTAAATAGCTGCCGGAGCCAACGTCCGAGCTTGCCGGAGCGCGCTCCGGCCGGCCGCGAGCTAGCGCGCTCCGGAACCTCGGACGTTGGCTCCGGCAGCTATTTACACTGGATCCGGTGTAAATAGCTGCCAGATCATAATTACAGTAAACTAGAATGGAATGTTAACAGCAATGTAATGCTTTTTCTGGCTAATTTTATTTGTCTTACCTCCAACAAAGTGGTCACTACACAAGTGTTGGTATGCCGCTATCCGTCTTCTCCGTCGGTCAGCATCTATGGGGATCCGATAAAATGATAACCCTTGCCTTGTTTGTTGATGGTTACTACATCCAGGTGCACAACAATATAGTGGCATGATGGAAGTCTTGCTGAAAATAAACACTTTCTTTGCTGCCGTTCCTCAATGTTGGCTGTGGTAAACTACTGGTAGTACATGTCCAAAATGGCGGCCGCGTTTGTCGTGACGTCACGTGAAAAGGGTCCATACCTTAAAAAAAAAAAAAAAAACCTGACCGCTGAGCAGACCAAATTAGCCCGTCACTCATTGAACCTTGCACATCCAATTTCCAAGATCTTTAGACACTTTTGTACCTTTCAGGCAGTAGAAAAAGTTTGAACCAGTGTAGCTTCTTCGGTGTATTGTTTCTAGCAAAATGGCGCTCTCTCTTCAGAGCTCTCTTCGGATGATAGGTCTCTCTGGACAGAATAAAAAATGTGACATTTTTGTGACATTGCTGATGGTTCTTCTCTCTTTTTCACTCAGGCACTTGGTCTTTCTTCCCTCCTGAGTGGATATGTGAGCGAGAGTATTTGGGTCGTCCTGCCACCATCTGGAGTCTGGGTGTTCTCCTGTTCAGCTTGGTGTGTGGATACTTGCCCTTTAATTACTTGGACGACATTGTTGAACAAAAAATGCACATCGCTTCTGATCTGTCTAGAGGTGAGAAAATGTGAAAGCATCACATTTAGACCTGGATAGTAAAGTTGGAAAACCTGCCTTACAGAATTAATTAAACAGATCCATTCATTCTCAATTAATCTTTGAACAATAATTTCTATCTAAACGTCTCTCTCATCACTACAAACAGGTTGCCGTGATCTGATATTTTGGTGTCTGGAGCGAGACCCTCACTCTCGGCCAGCGTTCAAGGAAATCCTCAGACATGAATGGTTAACGGAACCTCAGAACAATGGCAAGGTTAGACAGTGAGAAGAGAATAAACCTAATTATAAAGAGTGAAAACATGCTATACTAGTAACAGAGATTGTATTGAGATACTGTATTGAGATTGAGGGATAAGTATTGAGATAATCCATTTGTAAAAATAAAAACCCATTAACAGACAAAGTACACTGTACACTGGCTAGATGGCTTTATCAATGTTAAGCTGAAAATAATGTTAACAAATATGTCTAACGTGTTTAAAAAACCATTAACAAAGTACACTGTACACTGTCTATTGAACAATTGTTCCACAAAATCGAGTCATATACGAGCTGATAGCCAACAAGACACATAGCACCGAGTTGGCTATAAGCCATATACAACGAGATTGATTAGAATAACTGTTTTATTATATCCACATTCACTGGATTTTGAGAAACAGAGCACTTTTATTTTTATTGTTGGAAATTCGATAAATAAAAACTTTATACAAATGTCCGACAAAATCATTTCCACTTAGAATGTAAACAAAAGATATGTTCTTACCATCAAATACTTTTATTCCAGATTTTGTTGCTTTTTTGCATTTGTTGGGTTTTTGTTTTCGAGTAGAGTGTTTATTTCATCCTTGCTTGGTTGAGCAACACGCTCTGGCATTTTGTTTTTCTCTACTCACGGTATATGACCTGATAGCCTAGTAGTAGAGTAGCCAATCAGAGCGCGCAATTGCTCATACCCAGTCAACGTGGATAGAATAAATGGCTATATAAATATTAAGCTGAAAATAATGTTAACAGTTATGTCTGACATGTTAGTTTAAGACTTGCAGACCTTTCTTGCAGTATCTAAACTAAAGTAAAAGCTGTTCATATTTACTTTCTGAAGTTGTACAACCCCGATTCCAAAAAAGTTGGGACAAAGTACAAATTGAAAATAAAAACGGAATGCAATAATTTACAAATCTCAAAAACTGATATTGTATTCACAATAGAACATAGACAACATATCAAATGTCGAAAGTGAGACATTTTGAAATTTCATGCCAAATATTGGCTCATTTGAAATTTCATGACAGCAACACATCTCAAAAAAGTTGGGACAAATAGTGGAGCAATATCAGAAAGGAGTTCGACAGTGTAAAATTGCAAAGAGTTTGAACATATCATCATCTACAGTGCATAATATCATCAAAAGATTCAGAGAATCTGGAAGAATCTCTGTGCGTAAGGGTCAGGGCTGGAAAACCATACTGGGTGCCCGTGATCTTTGGGCCCTTAGACGGCACTGCATCACGTACAGGCATGCTTCTGTATTGGAAATCACAAAATGGGCTCAGGAATATTTCCAGAGAACATTATCTGTGAACACAATTCACTGTGCCATCTGCCGTTGCCAACTAAAACTCTATAGTTCAAAGAAGAAGCCGTATCTAAACATGATCCAGAAGCGCAGACGTCTTCTCTGGGCCAAGGCTCATTTAAAATGGACTGTGGCAAAGTGGAAAACTGTTCTGTGGTCAGACGAATCAAAATTTGAAATTCTTTATGGAAATCAGAGACGCCGTGTCATTCGGACTAAAGAGGAGAAGGACGACCCAAGTTGTTATCAGCGCTCAGTTCAGAAGCCTGCATCTCTGATGGTATGGGGTTGCATTAGTGTGTGTGGCATGGGCAGCTTACACATCTGGAAAGACACCATCAATGCTGAAAGGTATATCCAGGTTCTAGAGCAACATATGCTCCCATCCAGACGACGTCTCTTTCAGGGAAGACCTTGCATTTTCCAACATGACAATGCCAAACCACATACTGCATCAATTACAGCATCATGGCTGCGTAGAAGAAGGGTCCGGGTACTGAACTGGCCAGCCTGCAGTCCAGATCTTTCACCCATAGAAAACATTTGGTGCATTATAAAACGGAAGATACGACAAAAAAGACCTAAGACAGTTGAGCAACTAGAATCCTACATTAGACAAGAATGAATTAACATTCCTATCCCTAAACTTGAGCAACTTGTCTCCTCAGTCCCCAGACGTTTACAGACTGTTGTAAAGAGAAAAGGGGATGTCTCACAGTGGTAAACATGGCCTTGTCCCAACTTTTTTGAGATGTGTTGTCATGAAATTTAAAATCACCTAATTTTTCTCTTTAAATGATACATTTTCTCAGTTTCAACATTTGACATGTCATCTATGTTCTATTCTGAATAAAATATGGAATTTTGAAACTCCCACATCATTGCATTCCGTTTTTATTTACAATTTGTTCTTTGTCCCAACTTTTTTGGAATCGGGGTTGTAATCTATTAGCCATCAAGTGCTTGCATTACTTGTACTCAAATATTAGGCATTTCCAATATGATACTAAATCCTATTTGTGCCACTTGAAATACGATGTACAATCCTTTTTTCTGTACAGAACCCAAAGAAAAGTGAGAAACCTGCTCATCAACTAACTCCTCCGGAGAGCCATATTACACAATGGGGTATGTCAGAATCCACCATCTTCCCAAAAATATATATATTGAACATTTGATTAATATATTTCATGAATCATATAAATATACATATTTATATTCATATATATTTGATTCAGCAAGGAATGTACAGTAATGTGTAGTTAGCGAATTCATAAAGCAGTCAAAAGGTACTGTGGAGATTCCTACTTAATTGAATGATTGTCTGTTTGTTTAACAGAGGTGTTTGAGTCACTGTACACTCTGGGAGAGATGCTGGGAGAAGGAGGTTTTGGGACTGCCTGCGCAGGAGTCCGTAATGCAGATGGCAAACAGGTAATAGGACTCCGCATCGACAGTTAATTTGCATTAATCAACACAATGTATTACAATTTATGGACTGTATATTTCACACTGAGGTTTTATATTAGAACATAATTATGTGTTATGTGTTTTAAAAGGTTGTCATGAAATATGTGGCCAAGCATCAACATGACAAGTTCATCACCATTGTAAGTAAACTTTACTTCTGAGATACTCCAGAGAAGCCATCATGTAAATGTATTTGTTTGTGCTAATATAGTCATAAACATTCACCTCCCAATCATGTTTTTGACTCAGATTTAATTATGTATCATCCATAATAGATTTCCGAATCAGTACCAGTCTAAACCTTTGTGTTTTAAAATCTCTGCTTACCATAGACCTATTCACTCCAAACCCATGCTAACCATATCTGTTCGTGTTTCAGCCTGGAGAGACACAGTGCCGTCCTCTGGAGGTAGCATTAATGGAAATGGTATCCAAGCCATTTCGTTGTGAGAATGTGCTGGAGCTGATAGAATGGTTTGAGATGTCAGATGGCTACGTCTTGATCTTGGAGCGACCCAGCCCCTGCATGGACCTCCATCAGTTCCGAAAAAGTCAAGAAGGTCGACTGTCAGAACCACTGGCTCAAATAATCATGCGTCAGGTGGTTCAGGCTGCACATCATTGCTGTGACTGTGGTGTCCTTCACCGTGACATTAAGGCAGAGAATCTTCTCATCAACCCTGACACACTGGAAGTGAAGCTGATCGACTTTGGCTGTGGCGATTTGCTGAAGGACACCCCCTACATGAGTTATGAAGGTAAGGGCATAATAGGTGTTTGGGCAGGATAAAAAAATGTGACATTTTTATGACATTGCTGATGGTTCTTCAATCTTTTTCACTCAGGCACTTGGTCTTTCTTCCCTCCTGAGTGGATATGTGAGCGAGAGTATTTGGGTCGTCCTGCCACCATCTGGAGTCTGGGTGTTCTCCTGTTCAACTTGGTGTGTGGATACTTGCCCTTTAATTACTTGGACGACATTGTTGAACAAAAAATGCACGTGGCTCCTGATCTGTCTAGAGGTGAGAAAATGTGAAAGCATCACATTTAGACCTGGATAGTAAAGTTGGAAAACCTGCCTTACAGAATTAATTAAACAGATCCATTCATTCTCAGAATTATTCATTGAACTGTAATTTCTATCTAAACATCTCTCATCACTACAAACAGGTTGCCGTGATCTGATATTTTGGTGCCTGGAGCGAGACCCTCACTCTCGGCCAACGTTCAAGGAAATCCTCAGACATGAATGGTTAACGGAACCTCAGAACAAAGTCAAGGTTAGACAGTGAGAAGAGAATAAACCTAATTATAAAGAGTGAAAACATGCTATACTAGTAACAAAGATTGTATTGAGATACTGTATTGAGATTGCAGGATAAGTATTGAGATAATCAATTTGTAAAAATAAAAACCCATTAACAAAGTAATCTATGGCTATATAAATATTAAGCTGAAAATAATGTACCCAAACATGTCTAACACATTAATTTAAGACCTGCAGACCTTTCTTGCAGTATCTAAACTAAAGTAAAACTGTTTATTTTTACTTTCTGAAGTTGTAATCTGTTATCCATCACATGCTTGCATTACTTGTAGTCAAATATTAGGCATTTCCAATATGATACTAAGTCATATTTATGACACATGAAATATGATGTACAATCCTTTTTTCTATACAGTACCCAATGAAAAGTGGGAAACCTGCTCATCAGCTTCCTCCTCCGGAGAGCCACATTACACGATGGCGTATGTTAGAATCCACAATTTTCCCAAAAAATATATATATTGAATGAACATTTTTGATTCACCCAGGAAGGAATGTTGAGTAATGTGTAGCTAGCGAATTCATAAAGCAGTCAAAAGGTACTGTGGAGATTCCAACTTAGTTGAATGTTTGTTTAATAGAGGAGTTTGAGTCACTGTACACTCCGAGAAAGTTGCTGAGAGAAAGAGGCTTCGGGACTGCCTGCACAGGAGTCCGTATCGCAGATGGCAAACAGGTAATAGGACTCCATATCTACAGTTAATTTGCACTGATCAACAAAATGCAGGATTTGTTCAGCATTACAAATTATGGAAGTCCCTGAGATACAAGCACAGGGTTTGACAACAACACTTGCCCGACTGCCCGGGACAAGTAAAATGCTACGTTGGGACAGCAGAATGAAAATCATGTTTTTGGTAGGGACCTGTTTAGTATCTGAACAATGTAATTGACACCAATTCAATTCATTTGAATGTTTAACCTCTGGAAAATTTGGTCTAATTTATTTGTGTGTCCAGTCAAAATAAAGAAATTCCACTATTTGTTGCCAGTCACCTGCAAAGTGAGGCTTGCAGCAAAATGTTGGCGAAATTAGGAGTATGGGGCTAAACGAGTATGATTTCCTAATGGAAAATGTTTCACAGGGTTGCTCAAACTAACAGTGTCAATAACAATCACTGACATGAATTAAATCAGCAACCTTTTGATCAACAATGTCAAATTGGAGCTGTATAAAAATTATGGACTGCATATTTTCTGCTGAAGTTTTACAATAAAAATGTAATTATGTTTTGTATTTGTGAACAGGTTGCAATTAAATATCTGAAAAAGAGACAGAACACCAAATTCATCACCACTGTAAGTAAACTTCTGCTTCTGAGATACTACAGAGACGACATAAGGTCAAAAGAACAACCACTTTATAGACCAAATTATATGTCCATTTACTCATTCCTGGTAAAATAATCAAAAACAATTTGCCTTCAAGTCATGTTTCAGATTCAGATTTTATTCCCTATCATCCATAATAGAGTTCCAAGTCAGTACCAGTCCAAGCCTTTGTGTTTTAACATTGCTGCTTGCCATAGTTTTGATGTATTCACTCCACACCCACGCTAACCATATCTGTTCGTGTTTCAGCCTGGAGAGACACTGTGCCGTCCTCTGGAGGTAGCATTAATGGAAATGGTATCCAAGCCATTTCGCTGTGAGAATGTGCTGGAGCTGATAGAATGGTTCGAGATGTCAGATGGCTATGTCTTGATCTTGGAGCTACCCAGCCCCTGCATGGATCTGCAGAAATTCCTCAAACATCACAAAGGTCGATTGTCAGAAGCACTGGCTCAGGTAATCATGCGTCAGGTGATTCAGGCTGTTCGTCACTGCTGTGACTGTGGTGTCCTTCAACATGACATCAAGTTAGAGAATCTTCTCATCAACCCTGACACACTGGTAGTGAAGCTGATCAGCTTTGGCTGTGGCGATTTGCTGAAGGACACCCCCTACACGAGTTATGAAGGTAAGGGCATAATAGTTATGAGACAAAATAAAAAACAATACAGTGGAGAATCATTTTTTGCAACATTGCTGATGATGCACCTTCTCTCTTTTTGCTCAGGCACTTGGCCTTGCGTCCCGCCTGAGTGGGTATGTGAAAGAGAGTATTTGGGTCGCCCTGCTACCATGTGGAATCTGGGCGTTCTCCTGTTCAACTTGGTATGCGGATACTTGCCCTTTCATAATGAGGACGGCACTGTTGATCAGAAGATGCACTTCTTTTCTGGCCTGTCTGCAAGTGAGAAAATATCGAAGCATCACCATTTAGACCCGTTGAAGTTGTAAACCCGGCATGACAAAATGAATTGATTTTTTTTAAAAAACAATACTTAACGTACTGTCTAAAATATCTTATCACGGCACACACAGGTTGCTACAATCTGATATGGTGGTGTCTGGACCTGGACCCTGACTCTCGGCCAACCTTTGAGGAAATCCTCAGCCATGAATGGTTTAAAATGCTTCAAAACTAAGTCCAGGTGAGACAGCAAGAAAAACAGTCCTTATTAAAAAGGAGACATACATGCTATAATACTTTAGATTATACTGTGATCAAAATTTATACCCCTTTAAATCACAATAGGATAAGAACATACCTAATTCTCTCTCTCTCTTGCCCTCTTTCTTCAGGTTGCTGCTTGCTGTGGATGGACCCACATGGATACCTTAAACATTGCTCTTACCAAAATAGTTTATGTCCAAATTTCACCCTCGATTGTCCAATTCATCTGCACAGTCATGACTTGATGATAAAAACTTTCTCTATAATCACAAGAGACTCTGATGCTTGTACTGTGGATTCTCACTAGTGTTGAGTAATGACTTTTAGTCCTACTATTCTTTGTAGTAAGGGGAAGCCATGGCCAAATGGTTAGCAGAACAGCTTTGGGACCAAAAGGTCACTGGTTTGATTCCCTGAACCAGCAGTACTGGCTCAACTGCCCTTGAGCAAGGCACCTAATCCCCAGCTGCTGCAGCAAGTGTGGTGGTGTACCTTGTGTCTGATTAGCCAAAGAAAATGATGCGATTATCAGTTCAGGCAGGAACCTGGCTGTAACTATTCTTCGTGTGCAACCACGTGACAAAATAGTTTAAAGTATACATCCAATATATAAATCCAAAATGCTGTCTTGCGCGAACGATAGCTGTAATGCATCTCCGACTTTCTCGAAATATTATGATTCTCTTGAATCCTCTGCCAAGTTAAGATTCAGAGAAAAATTTTAAATTTGTAGCTTTGACCAGTATATGTTAAAGCCGTCTGATTATACAGAGGATTTAGCCTCATTACCAGCAATTGAATACCCTGATATTCTGAACTATCTCATTCTACAAACCTCGTGTACAACCAACGCACAGATGATGGCTTATAAGAGCCTAGATGCTTACAATTTCTTTGTGTCTGGCTGGGTCGGTAGTCTTCTCACCAAACGATTAAAAGATGACAGGGTGCCTGTTCATGCTCATATAAACCAACCTCAATGATCTCGAGAAACACCGCTCAAACCATGGTTTGTGTGCAAGAAGAATGGCGATGTTATCCTCGCACATTGTGATTGTATGCCATCAGATGTTAACCAAAGCATGTTCCCACACTGGCACTTTGCTTTTTGTGATTGTCCGTGTGGTGGGCGGATTGCGAATACCCTCAACATATACTATGTGTGTCGTAAAAGGTGACTAAAATGGTTAAGGGAAGGCAAACCCGATTAAAAACCCTTCACTTTGGGCCAACAACCCACTTGAAGTATACTTTGCTACAGAATCTGACACAATGAGACTACAAGACATTTCTTCTGTCAGTGACCTCGCTGCTTTACAAGCTAGAACAATGACGACTAATGGTGAAAACTTGTCCCAAGGAGCTATTAGTCTGACCAGGGGTGGCAAACGGAAGAACCTGAAGATCATTAAAAGGCCAATGAGACTAGACCTTTGGAACACTAGAACACTTCACAAGACAGGGAATAAAATATTCTTGGTGAGAGAGATGGAGAAGTATAACACTGACGTGTGTGGGATTTGTGAGACCCATCTTACTGGCTCGAACATCGAGATGATTGAAGGCTGGTTACTTGTTAACTCAGGTATGGACGACATACATAGGCAAGGTGTTGGTTTGCTGCGCTCTCCTAGAACTAGAGCAAGCCTTATGCCATACGAAAGTGTCAGCGAAAGGATTTTGAAAGCAAGGCTTTATACAAAACAAGCAAAAATCTCAATCATTGTAGCTTACACTCCAACCGAGGATGCAGAGGATGATACAAAAGAGACTTTCTACGAGACCCTACAAAGTATCACTGATGACGTACCAAGACATGATTTCAAATTGGTGATCGGTGACTTTAATGCAAAGGTGGGTAGTAACATCGGACACTGGCAAAGAATACTTGGTCACCATGGCATCGGTGATATGAACAACAATGGGTTGCGACTTGTTGAGTTCTGTGCTGAAAACGACATGGTCGTTGGTGGAACCTTATTCCAGCACAAAACCATCCACAAAACTACCTGGACATCACCTGATGGTAATAATCACAACCAAATTGACCATGTATTGATAAACGGTAAATGGAGAAAGTCTCTGCTGGACGTCCGAGCTTTCAGGGGTGCTGATATAGGGAGTGACCATGAGCTCGTCATTGCCAAGATCCAACTCAAGCTGGCTGCCCAGGGAAAGAAGACAAAAAACCCAAAGCTTATGGATAGAGATCTGCTTCTCCCCCATCTGGCAAGAGACTATCAGATAAAGATAGCCAATCGCTTTGACGCGTTATCAGATCTATCATCTGAACCAGATGTGGACCTCGAATGGAACACCTTTTGTGATGCAGTCTACACTGCAGCAGAAAAGACCGTAGGTTACCAAACCAGTCAATACAAGTGCTGGATAAGCCCAGGAACGCGTGAACTCATTGAACATCGTAGAAATGCTAAGAAAGCCAAAGACCAGCTCCAAACAGAAGAAAGCAAGAAGAAGTATAAAGAACTAAACAAGAAAGTCAAAAACAATGCCGAGCAAGACTGGAAGAACTGGATCGACACACAAGCGTCGGCGCTTGAAGAAGCAGCAAGTAAAAAGAGTCAGAGAGAAGTCTACCAGAAAGTACAAACTTTGACTGGCAAAAAGACCCAAAATACATCAGTGGTGAAAGACAAAGATGGCAAAGTAATTGACTGTAAGGAAAAAAAACTGGAAAGATGGGCAGAGCATTTCAGAGAGCTCCTAAATGTAGAACCACCTGATATTGCTCTGGAGGACATAACCACCGAATTTGATGAGTTGGAAATTGATCTGAGTCCCCCAACTAAAGATGAAGTCAACCGAGCAGTTGGAAGGCTTAAAAACAACAAGGCCGCAGGATATGTTAAAATCACAAGGGAGATGCTGAAAGCTGCAGGCGGCAAACTGATTGATTGGTTACTATGAATATGTATCGTAGTGTGGACTCGCAAAAACATACCAGAAGACTGGAAGAGGGGGGTCATTGTCAAAATTCCAAAAAAAGGTGATATTACAATCTGTTCTAATAATCGCGGCATCACTTTATTAAGCATAGCTGGAAAGGTATTTTGCACCCTGGTGCTGCTACACGTTCAGGATGCTATCGACGAACGCCTCAGAGAAAACCAAGCTGGATTTCGAAAGGGATGATCTTGCTCCGACCAATGTTTTGCCCTACGCCAACTTGTGGAAAAATGCCTTGAATTTCAGATACCTGTTAAGATCAATTTCATTGACTTCAAGGCTGCTTTCGACAGCATCCAGAGAGATTCGCTCTGGAAGATAGTCAAGTCGTATGGACTTCCAAGGAAATTAATCAACATCATGAAGAACACCTACGATGGCTCAATATGCTGCATGGAAGTAGATGGTGAAAAGACAGTTTAGCTGCCCCTAACGCTTTTCTTCGGGTCAGAATTAAGCCACGCATCGACTGATGCTTGATGAGAGTGATGTTTTTATTATCTTCAAGAATCTTTAATGTCTCCAAACACCAAGCACCGTGAAAAACTGAAATGAAATAAATATTACATTCTTAACATTGTCACATCTTCCCAACCAATGAATATCTTAGGCCAATATCTTTTACAGTCCATGAGTGTCCATGTGGCCTTCATGAAACTTTAACATAAAATCTTAAGGAAACTTAAACACATGAAATATACATAGAATGCACAAGAAATACAATTTTCATACCGTGTGCGCCTTCTGACCGGAAAATCAGGAGCTGCTAAGGCTTACGGACAAACTGTTACACACATCTTGCTCCATGAGCATCGCAGGTCCCAAAGACTGAACGCATGATTTCCCAGCTACTCATTGCGTTAGTCACATGACTACCTGTGCACGTCATTACGTCATTATTGCAGCTCAAAATTACAATTCACATTTTTTCCCAATTATATAAGAAATATAGAAAGAATAAGAATATAAAAATATCTTAAAACAAAAATATTGTATAAAAATAATATACAAAAATATTAAATGCAACAAAGAAATTGGCACACTTTTCAGCGCCAGCTACACTGCCACCAAAATTTCAGAGATTTGTTACCTGTATTTGAACCATGGAAATAAATATTGGAATTTTCCCAAAATAAGAAACAACTTTCACACCTATTCTTGTGTAAAATCTGAAACTTTAAAGATCAGCCTTAAGTGCTTTCGATTACGTTCATTATGTCTTATATTAAATATAGTTAGTTTTTTTTTCTTTTTTATCAGACATCTAGTTTTTAGGTTTGTTTACCTGACATGTTTCGACGTACGACTGTCGTCTTCCTCAGAGTGTCAACGGATGTTATTGGTGACGCATCTTTTATCAGCTGATGTTTCCGAAGGCGTGGCCTTCCTGTCTGGTTTGACAGGTCGGTCACGCCTTCTACTGTCTGTTCGTCCCCTGCAAGATGGCACTCCAGGTATGGGAGAGCATGTATGCTCCCTCATCCCGGTTGATGGTCCTCGGGCTTCGCTTACGGATCTCCATGGCGTCCCTGATCCAGCGCTGATGTTTATTATCTTCTGTGCGGATGACTCTGGCATTCCCCCAGTCCATAATATGATTTTCCTTTTTGCAGTGATCTGTTATAGCTGACGTATAATTTTCCTGTTGTGCCTTTTCTTTTATTGTTCAGGTTTGTCTTGTAGCTGTCTCCTTTTCGCACTCTTTCTTATGTTCATTTTTTCTTGTGTTGAAGCTCCTTCCTGTCTCCCCGATGTAAGTTTTATTGCATAATTGACATGGAATCTCATATATGGTGTTGCATCTGTTGTCTGGATGTATTCTGTCTTTGGGATGAACCAGGATCTGACGGAGTGTTGTGTGTGGTTTGACAGGTGTGTTAATGTTGTGTTTCCTCATTGCTCTTTGAATGCGTTCAGTTGTTCCCCTAATGTATGGTAATGTAACTACTCCCCTGTGTTCTTGTTTGTTGGTTTGTTTTTTCTCTTTCTTCTGTGTTTTGTTGTTCTTAACCTGTTCCACCCCTTTGGATATTGCCCATTGTGGATATTGACATGCCTTCAGTGCGTGTTGTATATGTTGTTCCTCCTGTTCTTTGTCCTGTGGATCTGTAATTATTGCTGTGCGTTCATGTAATGTTCTGACTACTGATATTTTGTGCATTATGGGGTGTTCGGAAGTCCAGTTTAAATATTGGTCGGTGTGTGTGGGTTTTCTGTGTACTTTTATTTTGATGTCCCCATTCCCATTATTTTGATGTGTGAATTTTATATTACCGGTATTGTCTATGGCAGGGGTTTTCAAAGTGTGGGAGAGTCAGCCCCCCCTCGGAGAGCAAATAAACAACAGCGCCCCCCCTTACAATTTTTGTTGTTGCTATACTTAATGTTCCATTCGTATTTTTTTTAAAAATGGTTGTTGTACACATTATTTTTTTCTTTTTCAAATTTTAAACATCTGTGCTTTTTAAAACATCTTGTTTTACACATTTTAAACATCCCATAGCATCGTTAGCTAACATCTCTTGGCAGACAACACACTGTGGCAGTGGAGCATCTTCAGATCCAGTCCATGAAAATCCAAACTTTAAATAATCGTGGTCATACCTCCTTCTTTTTCCAGTCCCCCAGGATTTCGCGGGCCTTTTCTGTGATTGTTGCGGGCTAAAATGTCTGATGTTGCGGGGGTTTTCCAAAAAAATTGCGATGAAAGTTGCGGTGTTTTTTAGGTTTTTGTTGCGATTACATTGCGGGAGGAAGTGAAAGTTGCGAGAAATTGTTGCGATTTTCTCTTTTTGTGATTAAAATTGAGTGATATGTTAAATATTAAGTTATTACTGAAAAACTATTGATTAAAAAAACAAAGAGAAATGGTCCTATAAACAACTTTACCAATATAAAAGATTACCAGGACTACAAAAATGCAGAAAAATAGGCTTTACTTATCCAAATGCACCTGTTGGTTCAAAAGTTAAAGTGCATAGAACCTCACAGCACAACATGAAGTTACCTTAAAATATAATATAAATGCCTCAGCTTTCATGTAAGAAAAAAAAACTATTAATACTAGTACTGTGTGCAGGCAGTCTCTCCTGAAGACTAAATTAAACAATAATTATAAACTAATTAAATAAATGGCTCAGGCTTCATAGAAGAAAAAAACAATTTGAACAGAATCTCACAGTATGATGCTGAAGCTGCCTAAACAATGGAAAATAAAATACCATTTTGGCAAAAATGTTGGCATCCATTAACTTCTTGTATTAAGTAAAAAAAAAATAAAGTGCACACAGTCCTTCACTGTAAACATAACACACTTTCAGTGTTGCCAGATACTGCTGACGTTTTCCAATCCAAAATATGTTCAAAACCCGCCAAAATGCACTTGAAATCGTCCAATCTGGCAACACAACGCGCATGCTGCTTCTCTTGAACACACGGAAGTAAGGCGGAAGGTAGTTTGTCGACGTCACCTCAAGACGATGCCAACGATTGGTCAAATTTGCGGGAAAGTTGGGGTGATTGGATATAATTGCAACACCGCCCTGAATTCGCGGGGATTGGTTGAATTTGCGCTGAAGTTGCAAATCACAACATCCTGGAGGCTCTGGTTTTTTTGCTTGGCCCAGACTTTGTCTCCCCACTCACTGTAGCTTTAGATACTAAAAACCGATCCATTTTGTCTCTTACGTTGCGCCCCCCCTGAAGAAGTCTGGCGCCCCCCAGGGGGGGCGCGCCCCACACTTTGAAAAGCCCTGGTCTATGGTGTTGAGATGGTCGGTGAGTTGTTGAGTGTGTCCCCTCTTCACTTTTCCTAGTATGTCATCCACGTAACGCAGGGGTCACCAAACTTTTTTCTCTGGGGGCCACATTGTCGTTCCTGACTGTGATGGGGGGCCGGGGTCGGGTCAGCTATATCACATAGAATTGTATGACCCAGACAAATATGACCACCAGCAGGCCTCATTGTGTAGTAGAGATTACTAGCCTGGCACGGCCATCCCCACTACTATATCCCCACTACTATACCCACACTACTATACCCACACTACTATATCCACACTACTATATCCACACTACTATATCCCCACTACTATACCCACACTACTATACCCACAGTACTATATCCCCACACTACTATATCCCCACTACTATATCCCCACTACTATATCCCCACTACTATACCCACACTACTATACCCACAGTACTATATCCCCACACTACTATATCCCCACTACTATATCCACACTACTATATCCCCACTACTATACCCACACTACTATACCCACAGTACTATATCCCCACACTACTATATCCCCACTACTATATCCCCACTACTATACCCACACTACTATACCCACAGTACTATATCCCCACACTACTATATCCCCACTACTATATCCCCACTACTATACCCACACTACTATATCAACACTACTATATCCCCACTACTATATCCCCCACTACTATATCAACACTTGATTCCTGGCACATATTTGTTTATCTTTACTAGTGGTTTGCAAAAGTAGTAATTGAGTCTTCACACTTTGTTTTAATTTGAAATACCACAGATATTCCATTTATTTGTTTTCTAATAAAAATAACATCAAAGCTGTCAAGGTAAGAAACATCTGCCTATTTGAGGTGATTGACACTGGCAAAGATGAGTGGAAAATTATAAATTGTAGGTAGGCCTGTTGATATTATTAATAATATAATAATTGTATGCAGCACTTAATAAAGGTCAAATAAATAGGCCTATAAAATAAATAAATTTTAAAAAACAGTGAAATTATAATAATATGAGCAATAGATCACAGCAGTTGTGCTGTGTCCTGCACGTCATTGCTCTCATCCATGGCCAAAGCAAAAAACTCGAATTCTGACGCTTTCTCATTCAGCTGGTCATACACGGTGTCCCCCAAATCTTCGGTTCGCCTGGTCATAGTAGGTGCGGAGAGACTCACCGCGTTGAGCGCATCCTTCTTGTCGGAACACACCTCCTCGGCCACAGCAAGCATGCATACTTTAACAAAGTCCCCATCAGTAAACGGCTTTCCATGGGTAGCTAGTAGGTGAGCTACCTTATAGCTAGCTCAGACAGCAGCCTGGTTGATCTGGGTTTGGCGAAGGAATACATTCTGTTGTGCAGCCAGTCCGCATTTCATCCTCCGAATCCTGTCTTCTCTTGTTTGCCCTCGCAAACTAGCATACTCTTTGTGGCGGGTTTCGTAGTGATGACGCAGATTATATTCTTTGAAAACCGACACACTTTCTTTACATACAAGACAAACTGCACGGTCCTTACACTCATAGTTCGAATTACGTGGGAGCCAATGGGAGCTGAGCTCCCATTCCCTCAGGCTCCCATGAAAGAAGCAAACTTAATTTTCTGTGGAAGTCTCTCAAATACGTCATATATCACCATAATAAGCTTGAATAGCCTATATCACCATATAAATATAAATAAAACTCATTTCATTTCCGATCACCATGCAGCCATAACTTTGTATTGAACGTGTTATTAAACCGCAACATGTACGGCTGTACTTCACCACCACACCACTATGCGCGCAAACTGAAATTTGCAGCCTGCGAAATCGAATGTGAAGTTAAGTCCGAAGAAGACTTGTCCTCTATCTCACAACGATCTTCCTTTGTTTAACAATATATATATATATATATATATATATATATATATATATATATATATATATATATATACACAATATATATATATAATTTGTTTAACTATATATATATATATATATATATATATATATGCGCAACACTGTGTGTGTGTGCGTGCGTGCATGCGCACGCCTGTGTGTGAAAGCTGTGCACTGCAGTGCGCAAAAGTGCGCTGGTCCAGGAGAGCAAGTATGCATTGCTTTTTTTTTTTTAAATAGAGACCCCCATAGGGTCAAATTTATAATTCGAACCCTGCTTACACCGAACGAAAAAATATTCGGTGGTCCACTGTTCTTTAAAAACTCTGCACTCTCTGTCAGCTTTTCGCTGACCGCTAGCCATTTTGCTGTCCTGAACACTGACAGTTCTCTGCGCGTGCGCTGCCTGTCACTGCTTGATTGCGAGCATATGACGAAAATTCGGAAAATATGAAGTTCATTTTATAACTAATTATCAATTTAATTGATAAAATCAACAAAATACAAGATGCAGACATGTTATTATTTGCCAAAAAGCAATTTAAAAAAATAGGCCATGACCACTTTTGGGGATTGCCTCATAGGGCCGGTTCAAGTGATGGGGGGCAGAGGGGCTGGGGGGCCGGTCAAAGGGGGGTGGCGGGCCGGATCTGGCCCGCGGGCCGTAGTTTGGTGACCCCTGACGTAACGTTTCCAGAGTGTTGGCCTGTATTCTGCTGGTATTGTAGTGAGTGCTTTCTGCTCCAGATCTTCCATGAAAAAGCCGCACATGATGGCTGATAGTGGGTCTCCCATGGCAAAACCTTCCTTCTGTCTGTAAATTGTATTCCTGAACTGAAAGTATGTGGATGTGGCGATGAATTGAAGGAGCTGAGTGATGTCTTGTACAGTGAGGTTTGTGCGTTTCTTGAGCGTCCTGTCTGTTTTTAATTTTTCTTGTACTATCTGTATGGTGGCTTCCGTGGGTGTTCTGGTGAAAAGAGATATGACGTCGTGTGATATGAAAACTTCGTCTTGCTGCATTTTGATGTTTTTTTAGTTCTTCTGCCAGTTCTTTTGAGTTTTTGCAGTGTTGGTCTGTGAGTCCTAGTAATGGTTTAATTATTTCGGTGAGTGCTTTTGATAAGTTGTATGTCACTGAACCAATGCTATCTACTATGGGGCGTAATGGTGTTCCTGGTTTGTATCTTTGGTGTGCCGTAAATCCTGGGGATGACGTTGGCTGTGGGTACTAAATGATTGTATGCCTGCTTATCTATTTTATTTTCATCGAGTAGTGGTTTGAGTAGTGCTTTAAGTTTCTTTTTCTTGTCTTCTGTTGGGTCTTTTCTTAATATTTCAAATGCGTTGTCACTGAGTAATTCAATCATTTTCCGTTCATATTCATCAGTGTCCATAATAACTGTTGTCCTGCCTTTATCTGCTGGGAGGATTGTGATGTCTTTATTTTTTGCTAATTTTTTCATAGCTTTGGCTTACTGTTTTGTGATGTTACTGGGTGGTGGTTTGGCCGTTTTCAATATACCAGCTATTGCGTTTCTTAGTGCTGCTTTTTGTCCCTGATCCTGTATTTTCTCACATGCTAATTCAGTTGCCAGTATGAATTCCTCGTGTGGTATGTTGTTCGGTGTGACAGCGTAGTTGAGTCCTTTTGCTAATATACTGCGTTCTGCTTGTGAGAGTTTGTACCTTGATATGTTATGAATCCATTTGTCGTTGATGTGTGCGTGCTCCGGTTCTGCCTTCTTTTTCTGTGCAATGAGTCTGTCCAGTTTTCGGATTTGTCGGGTTTTTGTCTTGGTGAATTCCTGCTCGTGTATGTCTGCCAAGTGTCCGTGTATTGCTAATTCCATTTCCTTGTTCTGGGGAAACCGGCGTTTGAAAGTTTCCGTCTCCCTATGTAGTTCGCTGTTGATATTATTTAGTTTGTCAGTTGTGCACCGTATCCGTTCTTTTACCAGAGTCATCCGCACTTTCCTGATCATCTTCTCCGCGTTTCTGGTTGGAATCGGGTTCTTGATGTTCAGGCTGGCCGGTACGACTTCCTCATCCCGGCAGCGCAGATTGAATCTCAGGTGGTTCCTGTAGCGTGCCCGTTTTCGTGTCAATCACTCTAGGCGGCGAAACTCCTTGATGCTTTCATCTCCGTAACTTATTCTTAATCTTTCGATTACGTTCATTATGTCTTATATTAAATATAGTTAGTTTTTTTTTCTTTTTTATCAGACATCTAGTTTTTAGGTTTGTTTACCTGACATGTTTCGACGTACGACTGTCGTCTTCCTCAGAGTGTCACCGGATGTTATTGGTGACGCATCTTTTATCAGCTGATGTTTCCGAAGGCATGGCCTTCCTGTCTGGTTTGACAGGTCGGTCACGCCTTCTACTGTCTACTGTCGGAAACATCAGCTGATAAAAGATGCGTCACCAATAACATCCGGTGACACTCTGAGGAAGACGACAGTCGTACGTCGAAACATGTCAGGTAAACAAACCTAAAAACTAGATGTCTGATAAAAAAGAAAAAAAAACCTAACTAGCCTTAAGTGCTGTTTGATACTTGTCTATGGATTCTGTTCCACTAGCACAACTAATTTTTGAACTGGTCTTTCAAGAAAGGTTGGTTGAGTTAAGCGTTCACCTCGCTTTCCTAATTTACTTTGTCCTATCTGGATTTTAACCTTGCGCACCAGACCATCATCCTCCTGTCTTGCTTCCACAACTCTGGCAAGTCTCCATTCATTTCTGGGAATATTATCCTCCTTTCGCCACCTACTCCAGAATTGCTCTGTTAAGTATTGCACTCTCCGCCACCTTTTCCTGGCATATAAGTCTTCTCTCTTAAAACTGCCTGGTGGTGGGAGTGGCACAACAGTCTTCATGGTGAGCAACTGATTCGGAGTTAGAGGTTCAAGACTCTTCGGATCACTGATGGTATTCGTGGTGAGCGGACGACTGTTTACGATTGACATAGCCTCATAGAAAAATGTCCTCAATGAGGTGTCATCAAGTCTTCCCTTGGCTTGTGCCAAAACAGTGCTCATGACGCTCCTGACAGTCCGAATTTGGCGTTCCCAAATCCCACCCATGTGGCTTGCCTCGGGAACGTTCATGAGGAAATCACACTGCTTTCTAGCAAGGTAAGTTGCAATCCTCTCTTTGTCTGGATCCTTCAGATCCTTCTCCAATTCGTTCTTAGCTCCGAGGAAATTTGTCCCCTGGTCGGAGCGGATCTGTCTTACTGCTCCTCTAAGAGCTATGAAGCACCTCAAAGCATTCAAGAATGCGTCTGTTGAGAGATCCTCCAACATTTCTATGTGGATGGCTCTGGAGCTCAAACATGTAAACAATAGACCGTATCTCTTGAATTCTTTACTACCCTGTTTGGTGTAAAAAGGGCCGAAGCAATCAATCCCAGTGTATGAGAACGGAGGCGAGGGATCGACTCGGTCACTGGGTAGGTCTGCCATACGTTGTTGCTCTGTCGGACCGCGTACCTTTCTGCACGTGACACAGTTTTTAATATGCTTGGCCACTAACTTGCTAGCACCTAATATCCAATAACCATTGGCCCTGAGCTCATTCAAAGTCTGACCTCGGCCTTGGTGCTGCATCTTCTTGTGACAGTGGTCAAGAATGAGCTGGGTGACAATGCCCTCTTTAGGTAAGATCACTGGATGCTTCAACTCTAGAGATGCAGAAGACATTCTTAATCTGCCTCCTACCCTAAGCAATCCATCTTCAAATATTGGATCAAGTTGATGCATCTTGTGAGTCTTTGGCAATTTTGTGGACCCTTAGCTGAACCATTTGAGTTCTTCTTTAAAGGCCTCTCTCTGTGCTGCTCTGACTAGCACAAGACCAGCTTCTCTTCGTTCTTCAACACTGATGGGATCGGTTCTTTCTTTATGTGCCAGTCTTTGGATTCGCACAATGACATTGAGGGCTGTGTTCCAATCCGAGAATCTTGAGAGCCTTTTCAGGAAGCTGTCTGGTTCAACTGCATCAGTTCTCAAGACCTTTACCTCGGGGTCGCCCACAAGAAGTTCTGGTGTTCTTTGGTCTGTGACAATTTCTTGTTGCCACAAGAAATCTGATCCTCTCAGCCAACTTGAGTCTAGCAGCTCTGCCACCTTGAGACCCCGTGATGCATGGTCTGCTGGATTCTGACCCGTCTCAACATAGAACCATTGACTAGGATCAGTTGTGTCTCTTATTTTCTACAAATACATGGAAGCGCCTGGCTTCATTCTTTATGTACCCAAGCACTACCTGTGAATCGGTCCAGAAAAACTCTTGATCTATTTCCAGCTCCAGCTCTTCTCAGAGGGTGTTACTAACAGCAGCAGAGACTGTTGCTGCTGTGAGCTCAAGGCAGGGAATGCTGGTAACTCTTATTGGTGCCACTCTGGCCTTACCCATGACTAATGCACAGTGCACTTTCTCATCTGCAACAACCCTAATGTACGAGCATTGGCCATATCCATTAGTGCTGGCATCTGAGAAATGATGCAGCTCAATTTTTCTGACTGCGCCGAGGGTTTCAGGGATGAAGCATCTTGGAAATTAAATTTTTTGAAGACCTTCTAAGTCCTGGAGCCATGCTTCCCATTTTGGCTTCAGTTCAGGGGGAATGGGTTCATCCCATCCCACGCCCTGTCTGCACATCTCTTGCAGCACTCTTTTACTGTTCAAGAGGTAGGGAGCTAGAAATCCCAGTGGGTCGTAAACACTGGCGACTGTTGATAGGATTCCCCTCCGTGTGGCTGCCTTTTCTGTGAGGACAACATTGAATGCAAATGCATCCCGCTCAATGTTCCATCTTATGCCAAGTACACTCTGCGTCAGAAGCTCACTGTAATTCAGGTCTACATCTTGGACAGCACTGGCACGTTCACTCTCTGGTATTGCATCCAAAACTTCTCTGTTGTTGGAGATTAATTTATGTAAATGCAGCTGTCCCTTGCTGCAGACCTGTCGTGCTTCACTGACAAGCTGGTTGGCCTTTCTAACAGAATTGACGCTGACCAGCCCATCATCCACATAACAATTCTTGCGAAGGAAGGTCGCTGCCAGTGGGAAGTCCTCCTCATATTCAGTGGCAAGGTGTTTCATGCCATAGTTAGCACATCCTGGTGATGATGCAGCGCCAAATATGTGGACACGCATGTGGTATTCCTTAGGCTCGCTTTCTGTATTTCCATTGTCCCACCAAAGAAATCGCATGTAATCACGATCCTCTGGGCTGACGTGGAAGCGATGAAACATTTTTTCCACATCGCAATTGATTGCGAGCTTGTGTTGGCGAAATCTGCACAGGACTCCAGTCAGAGTGTTCGTTAAGTCTGGGCCTGTGAGCAGATGGTCGTTCAGGGAAGTGCCTTCAAATTTGGCAGAGCAGTCAAATACGACCCTAATTTTTTCAGGCTTCCTAGGGTGATACACCCCATGGTGCAGAATGTACCATGTGTTGCCTTCTTTGGAGTCCGCACTTGCCTCTTCTGCATCCCCATCTTTAAACACACCGTCCATGAACTTGATGTAATCCTCTTTGTATTTAGGATTCTTCCCCATTTTTCTCCTTAAATGTTTCAGGCACACTGTAGCAAGCTGCCTATTGTTTGGCAACTGCGGACGTGCCCTAAATGGTAGCGGCATCTCCAGATGTCCTGCTTCATTGTGCCTGACTTTGTCATTCAACAGGTGTAGAAACTGAATGTCTTCCTGTGATATTGTTTTTTCTTTTGGGTTCGTGTCGAGAAAATCAGTCTCCAGTGCCTTAATAACAGAGGTGGGTGTGATGGGCGGAAGTTCTTTCACAGACACACGGTGGCAGAATCTGGTCTCATTGCTTGTGCTAGAGTAAGGCACAGTGGCTCCTACTATACTCCAGCCTAATGCTGTCTTGACCGCATAGGGTTCATGTTCTTCCCCAGATACCACTTCCTGTGGTTTCAGAGCCCTTGCACAGTCATAGCCAATCAGGAGTCCGACTGGACAGTTCAACAAACTTGGCATCTCTTCAGCCACGCTATGAAGATGGGTCCACCTCTTTGCTGTTTCACTTGTTGGAATACTATTTTCCTCCAATGGAATGTATTCCTGTGTATACGTTGGTGGTAGCTCAATGCTCTCTTGTGAGCTATACCCTCTCACCCTCAGTCCAACAGCTCTGTGGCAATTCACTATAGAACTCTTGTCAGTCATTGTTGACAGTTTCAATTTCACAGGTTCTGTGTGAGCTTGAATTTTTTTGCAGACATCTTGGTCTATGAAGGTACTGCTGCTTTGTGTGTCCAATAATGCATAGACTAAGAGTTCTGGGCTATTCTTTGTCACACTGGAAAGCCAAACTGGGACAATCATGGAAGTACGGTCACCGCTGTCCATTCTCACATTGCACAAGTTTGTGGAAGTACTTTCATTTTGCAGTGGCACTTCTGGCTTTTCACCTTGAGGAAGATCCTCGTGGAGTGGAGATGGGTGATTCCGCTTGCAGATGTTACAAGTGGCTCTCTTTCGGCATTTTTTGGCAACATGGCCGACTCTGAGACACCCAAAGCACATGTTGTTGCTTATCATGAATTTTTTCTTGTCTTCAAGAGGCATTGCTGCGAATTTCTCACACTTGTAGATGAAATGATTTTCTTTGCAGAAGACACATTCTAAGGGCTTTTTTGGTTGAGTGACAGGCAGGCTGGCAGTAAAACCCTCTGTTGAGTTTGAGTTTTCCTTTGGCATCTTTGCTGTCATCACCAATGCGTTGGCCTTAGGACGCTTCTGCTCTTTAGCAGCTTTCTCATCCATGTGTTTCAGTGCATGAAGGGATGAGACTGGGTTGCACGCGATGCGTGCTTCTTCTGCCACAAAGCTTGAAAACTCCTCGAAGTTAGGATATGGTTTTCCTTCATCCAATGCTTTAGTTACAAGCCGGTTCCAGCGGGTAGTTAACCAGTCAGGCAGCTTTTGTAGCAATTTCTGGTTTTCTTCACAATCATCTAACACCGTCAGACCAGCTACATGTGGCATTGCGTTCTTGCAAGAGATGAGGAAATCACTAAATTCTCACAACTTCAGAGACTCCTTGGGTCCAATTTTAGGCCAGCTGTTCAGCTTGCCCCGGAATGCTCTTTGAATAACGGAGGGATGGCCGTAATGTTTATTCAGGGCTTCCCATGCCTGGGCGTAAGCTTCTTCGTCACTCCTATAGAATGTGCCTTCCAATACACAAAGTGCTTCTCTACTAATGTATTTTTTTCAAATAAAAGAGCCTGTGCGCTGAATTTGTGCAACTTGTTTCAATTAGCGCCTTGAAACTAGTGCGCCACTCTAAATTTGAGTGGGTCTCCTGTAAACGTGAATGGCACTGGCGCTGGTAGTCTAGTCATTACCAGGGACTGTTTTAAGGCTTCAACCAGCAAGGTTTCATTGGAAATTGGTGCTACTTTGCTTTCAGCGCTAGGCAGGCCTGAGAGATTTTGGGGCGCCTGAATGGGTGGAATGCTGTCATGCTGTATTGGAAGCTGACGTGGAGACAATGTGATCATTTCTCTTTCTCCTTTTTCAGCATTTAACTTTGATTCCTCTTCAGCATATACATTGTATTCAGCCTCCATAGCCTCAATATCCCTCTGATCTTCCATCATTTTTAACCTCTCTTGTTGGGCTAACACCTCTTTCCTTTGTGCAGATATTTCTTTTTCCCTGGTAATTGCAGCACGCTTCGAAGCCAATCGCGCTGCCACCTCTGCCTTCTTTTGTGACACATGGCTACCTTGCAGACTGCCCCCTGCAGCTCTTGACACTGTCGAACCATATATTGACCTGGCGTCATCTCTTTCGAGCAATTTCGAGAGTGATTCTTTCACTGTCTCGGGGTCAAACTCTTTATCTGCTTCTGTGTAGCGTGTTTTTTGAAGTGTGACTACTTCTGTTGTCACTGAAGAGCAGCTATCCATTCTTCTGCTAATGTCTGGAGATGGTGTGGTCATGGTGCGCAAGCTCTCATATTCTTGCTTTAATATTTGCTCATATACACCTAAGGATTGAAACATGTCGCCTAGTTCCTTTTTAGTGCATTCTTGCTTTAATTTGGTCCTAATGAACTGAACCTCAGCCTTAAAGTTTACATAAGCATACATGAACTTCTTTTCCTTTTTGGAACTCTCCTCTTTTATGTACTGAATTCCCTTTTCAGTAGGATGCTTCTCTCTTTCAGATCGCCTCAATACTGTCTGAGGTGTTGGCTTGAGCCCTATTTTATGAATTTGAAGATCTGCATTAATTTCAGCTATGCGCTCTTCAATTTCCTGTCTTTCTGACTCTTCAAGTTCAGTGTCTAATTTTGCCTCTAACTCTGTCTTCTCTTTTACCAGAGCTTCAATTACTCCTTCTAGGACACTTGTATCTGGTTTGCCCTCTGCCATTTTGCTCAACATTTTTAGCACGCAACACAATGCAAATATTAAATCTTTAAATGTAATGCAAACTGTAGAACCATAACTATAGAACTGTCATGAAAAGACAAATAAACAAATATAAAGAAGTTACATAATTCTGTTCAATTTACAAATTGTCAAAATGCAACATTTTCTTTTCTTTTTTTTTCTTTCACCAACAAATGAGCAAGAAATATTCAGTTCAATTCTGTCCAGTTGAATGAACGAAAATCTCATCTCCCATCTCATTATCTCTAGCTGCTTTATCCTGTTCTACAGGGTCGCAGGCAAGCTGGAGCCTATCCCAGCTGACTACGGGCGAAAGGCGGGGTACACCCTGGACAAGTCGCCAGGTCATCACAGGGCTGACACATAGACACAGACAACCATTCACACTCACATTCACACCTACGGTCAATTTAGAGTCACCAGTTAACCTAACCTGCATGTCTTTGGACTGTGGGGGAAACCGGAGCACCCGGAGGAAACCCACGCGGACACGGGGAGAACATGCAAACTCTGCACAGAAAGGCCCTCGCCGGCCACGGGGCTCGAACCCGGACCTTCTTGCTGTGAGGCGACAGCGCTAACCACTACACCACCGTGCCGCCTGAATGAAAATCAAATTGGAAAATATACAGTCTGACCTGTTATCCGTTGCAATAGTAGGCTTATTCGTCAGCTGAATTGTCCCTGTGCACCGTCTTCTTCTTGCACTGTGCCCTTTTCCCGCGCTGGTTTGCAGCTCGCGCTGCCTTGCTGAACAGATTCCAAAGCGAGTAGGCAGGTCCTTGCGCAGGCCTACAATGCCAAGCCAACGCTCCGGAGATGCAGGCGCTCGGATTTTCACAGGAAAGCTGGCGCAGCTCGTTCTCTCTCCCGACAGCCGTTGTTCCCTCTCGCGGGTGGCGACGCCGTCCTCCTTCCATCGATGGTCTCGCGAGCGTTTCTGCAGTGCCCGCTCTCGTCAGGTGGATGCTGCGTTTCACTTGGTCGAGACACATTTCCCTCGTCGACACATTCTTCACTTTATCCACTTTCTGCTTGGACAACCTGTTTCCACTCCCCTCGGAGGACACGTTTTTCACTTTAGCTGCCCCTAACGCTTTTCTTCGGGTCAGAATTAAGCCACGCATCGACTGATGCTTGATGAGAGTGATGTTTTTATTATCTTGAAGAATCTTTAATGTCTCCAAACACCAAGCACCGTGAAAAACTGAAATGAAATAAATATTACATTCTTAACATTGTTACATCTTCCCAACCAATGAATATCTTAGGCCAATATCTTTTACAGTCCGTGAGTGTCCATGTGGCCTTCATGAAACTTTAACATAAAATCTTAAGGAAACTTAAACACATGAAATAAACATAGAATGCACAAGAAATACAATTTTCATACCGTGTGCGCCTTCTGACCGGAAAATCAGGAGCTGCTAAGGCTTACGGACAAACTGTTACACACATCTTGCTCCATGAGCATCGCAGGTCCCAAAGACTGAACGCATGATTTCCCAGCTACTCATTGCGTTAGTCACATGACTACCTGTGCACATCATTATTACAGCTCAAAATTACAATTCACATTTTTTCCCAATTATATAAGAAATATAGAAAGAATAAGAATATAAAAATATCTTAAAACAAAAATATTGTATAAAAATAATATGCAAAAATATTAAATGTAACAAAGAAATTGGCACACTTTTCAGCGCCAGCTACAGACAGACTGGTTTGAAGTGACAACAGGAGTTAGACAGGGTTGTGTTTGGTCCCCGCTACTGTTTGGTATCGTCATTGATTGGGTCCTTAAGAATGCCTTGGATAAGAATGACCTAGGGATTGTACTTGAAAGACGAAGGAGTTCTCGCTACCAACAACAACGATTGTCCGACCTTGATTTTGCGGATGACATAGCTTTGATCGATGAGACAGAACAAAGACTACAATATGCAACATCTAAAGTAGAAGAGAAGGGAAGAATGGTTGGACTCAGCATTAACTCAAAGAAGACCAAAATCATGGACGTGGCAAAGGAAAGAAATGATATCACAATCACTCTGAGCAACCAAAACGTCAACAAGTTTGTCTATCTGGGAAGCACAATAACACAAAATGGAGATCTTACACCTGAACTAGATAACCGGATTGGAAAAGCAACGAACGCTTTTAACAGACTGCTACCTGTCATGCGCCATAAATCCATCAAGATGCCCATAAAAATGCCTATTTATCAAGCTGTAGTTCTGTCAACCCTATTGTATAGTTCAGAAAGTTGGAATACCACCATCCAGGAAGAGAAAAGACTTGCAGCTTTTCACACCAGATGCCTGAGAAGAATTCTTGGTGTTTTGTGGCGAGACCATGTGCCCAATGAAATGATCTTCAAGAGAACCAGCCAAACATCGCTCATTAACATCTTGCGACATAAACAATTCACATGGCTCGGGCATGTCACCCGCATGCAGCGAACACGCTTGCCCCGCCACCTGCTCTACTGGGAACCAAGAAGACGCCATCGCCCAGGCAGACAACGAATGCGATGGAGAGATACAGTGGCAAGAGATCTGCAAGACACTGGTCTCCCCTTCCATGAGGCGACGGTGGCGGCGGGGGACTGCAAGGAGTGGAGATCTTTTGTGTTGGTGCTATGTGGGCTCGGCCCACAGCAGCAATCCTGATCCTGATCCTTTTTGTGACTGAAGCCAGGTACAGGATCGGGAATTCAAGAATGTGTACTGAAGAGAAAAGCAAATGGCTTCCAGCACATGTGAAGAAAGTGCCATATTTGCCAATCAGTGATTGGCGATTTCACTTCTGCCAAAAAAGACAAAACACTTTGCTGTGGAGAAAATGACAGCAAAAAACCAAGTCAGACCAGAAAAAAAAGTTCTTCCCACGCCATAGGGCAGCACCGATCTCCGTTTCCATAGCCCTCGGTCTCTCTCCTATTACATAGCTAGGGTTACAATGGGGGGCTAATCCTCTGGTAACCATGAGAGTATGACTCCCCATTCACATCTGTATTGCAGCGTGCCTTGCCAGATGGCAGTAGGCACCATTTTAATGATGGTCTTTGGTATGACCCGACTGTGAGTAGAACTCACGATCTCCCGATTGAGAGGTGGACACGCTAACTACTAGGAAGGTCTCAAACGAAGCTGGTGACTGCTTCTGAGGAGGAGATACTGGGCTTTTATTCTAATATTGCTGCTTCTGATGCCAAATCTGCTGTACTATGTCTTGTTGCGTCCTACAATGAGGACCAAAAGAGAGAGAAAACATCCTTAAGCCATTGATCATTCTTCACTGCGAAGAATTCATGGCAATGAATTATGTCAACCTATTAAATGTCTGTGAGAAAGTAACTCTTTCAATCACAGAACAAGAATGTGAAGGTATAGAAAAGGAAACCAGACAGCAAGCGCAGCTGAAAGTTTGGTTCGCTCAGCGTACTGGAAGAATCAAAGCTTCAAAGTTGAGAGCAGCCTGCCACACAGACCCAGCTAAACCCTCAAGGAGTTTAATTAAGAGTATCTGCTATCCAGAGGCCCACAGGTTCACAACATCAGCAACCAGGTTTGTGGTTGTCATTAAAAATAAATAGTTGTTTACCACAAGTATTTTCTCCCCTCAAATTAAAATTAATTTCTGAGATTATATCACTTATTTGCAGTGGTCGAGTTGTAAAATCAAACCAGGGGGGATGGTGAAATTTTTAGTCGCGTGTCGACCCATCGGTCGGTCCGTCGGTGGGAAACTGGTTTGCTTTTAGGAGGGTTTGCACACAACGTAGGTCTGTGGACCTTGTTCATTTACCAGACATACAGTATTTTGTGCTGATAAAGTGTGTAGTACGCACTGAGTACCCTTTTTATTCATCTCATCTCATTATCTCTAGCCGCTTTATCCTTCTACAGGGTCGCAGGCAAGCTGGAGCCTATCCCAGCTGACTACGGGCGAAAGGCGGGGTACACCCTGGACAAGTCGCCAGGTCATCACAGGGCTGACACATAGACACAGACAACCATTCACACTCACATTCATACCTACGGTCAATTTAGAGTCACCAGTTAACCTAACCTGCATGTCTTTGGACTGTGGGGGAAACCGGAGCACCCGGAGGAAACCCACGCGGACACGGGGAGAACATGCAAACTCCACACAGAAAGGCCCTCGCCGGCCCCGGGGCTCGAACCCAGGACCTTCTTGCTGTGAGGCGACAGCGCTAACCACTACACCACCGTGCCGCCCACCCTTTTTATTGTTGTAAAAAACATAATACACTGGTATTTTACTGTAAAACATGCACAGTGTGGATGTCATGTGTCATATTTAGTCAGTCTCCTGGCTGACATACCTACCCGTACCACATTCTCCATATTAGGGTGAAATGCAGATGACAAATTTGAAGTGTAACTTCATAGTCATGGTAGGCTCCTTTTAAATCGTTTGGTAAATAATTTATTAAAACCTCAGCAGGCAATGTAAATGAACAACTGAATCTTTTCATATCAAGTCAATAGAATTTTTATTCAAAGCTGAACATTGGGAACATTGAGTTAAATACAGAGGTAGGTAGGGAACCAATAAGCTAAAACAAGCAATAGTATATTGTAAATCAGCCTTACATGTTGTGACCGGCTCTCTAATGAGGCAATGAAGCCTTCAAAACTGCTAGTGTCGTTTATTTTAGCCTTTCTGTCTTGAATAGCACTTTTTGTTGCCTGAAGAATAACAAACGAACGTCCAGGCTGATTAAATTAATGGCCTTATACAAGAAATCAAAGCTAACATGAACCTGAGTAAGCTATCGATAGCTGGCTAGACTCCAAACTAATATTCATTATGATAGCTGTGTTGTTATCCGCCGCCCACAAATTAGGCTCCATATCGGGAACTTTACAGCATGACAGTGGGCTCACAGAAAGTGGGACTGATATTCGTAACTCTTGACTTACCTCCTGAAATGTTTTTTCTTGCGATCTTAAATCCGAACTTGCTTAGGTCTTGCTGTCCACTCCGCTTGGCCATGATGCTGCAATCCGCTGCTGTCACTGACGCCGAATGAAATCAAAAATAACGGAACCCCAACTGAATGTCACCTCCTCAAACGCTTCGCTTGCGCGCGCCCTCTCTCGCGGTAGCTTATTGTATGCTCAGTTTCAGCAGAGCTACGTGGAATGGCATTTCTAATTCCAATGTTAAATAGAAGTAATGTCCACATTTATTGATAAAATTGCTCAAGGGAATGGAGGGGGGATGCCCGTTTTAGAGGGGGGATGATTTTGACCATTTTTTGTTCCAGGGGGGATGGCATCCCCCCTCATCACAGGCGCAGATAGAGGGGGGGACGGGGGGGATTCGTCCCACCCAGATTTAAATTCACCTCGTTCGGTCCCCCCCACTTATAGGGAGGAAAAAACGTCTATGCTGTCTTTCTTTGCATAAGGCAAACCTCACGGAAAAATCAAAAGACTAATTACCATTCGGTTTATTGAGGTGCACAGCAGTGTATACAGTTGCAACTGCACAGACTGCACAGGTTGCGAGCTCGAGCTTGGTTGCTATGGTTACCCACAAGTTTGACAGGCATATCGGGGACAGCGCCTCCTAGTTCAGGACCCCAACACGGCATGATGAAGGGTGCCAAAAGGCAGAAAACGATTGCATCGTTTCGTTTTTTCAAAAAAAAAAAAAAAAAAAACGACTGTAAGTAAACTGTGCCTTACTTTATCATATCACCTTGCAATTTTTTGATAGTCTGTTCAAAGTAATGTCGTAGTGAAAGTAAAATCGTACGGAGTAGAGAAGCCTTTCTGGTAGCCTCCTTCTTTCGGTGGTAGCCTGTAGATACAGTGCTCAGAAGGCAGTTTTAATGTTTAATCTGGCGTTCCCTGCCATAATTTCAGCGAGCATATTGTTTCATAAGGAAACTTTGCGAAGAGTTGTTGACTGACTGCCGCTCACGCAACACACAGGCATAGTTAGAAAGTCAGGATGCACTGGTTTACACTTTACACACACACACGTAGCCCAGCCTCTCGCTATGGTTAACAGTTGGAACTTAGCGGTTTTAAAACTAGTTTTGCAGTTTTGCAATTTCTGTGCGTGATGATAATGTGTAAACTTTGGATTTCCATAGGCTATGTTAAAATGTTATCATTGTCCTGGCCTGCAGGTAGTTCCTGGTGATGGCAGTGAGGGAGGTGAAATAACATGTATACACACTACCGTTCAAAAGTTTGGGGTCACCCAGACAATTTTGTGTTTTCCATGAAAAGTCACACTTTTATTTACCACCATAAGTTGTAAAATGAATAGAAAATATAGTCGAGACATTTTTCTGGCCATTTTGAGCATTTAATCGACCCCACAAATGTGATGCTCCAGAAACTCAATCTGCTCAAAGGAAGGTCAGTTTTATAGCTTCTCTAAAGAGCTCAACTGTTTTCAGCTGTGCTAACATGATTGTACAAGGGTTTTCTAATCATCCATTAGCCTTCTGAGGCAATGAGCAAACACATTGTACCATTAGAACACTGGAGTGAGAGTTGCTGGAAATGGGCCTCTATACACCTATGGAGATATTGCACCAAAAACCAGACATTTGCAGCTAGAATAGTCATTTACCACATTAGCAATGTATAGAGTGGATTTCTGATTAGTTTAAAGTGATCTTCATTGAAAAGAACAGTGCTTTTCTTTCAAAAATAAGGACATTTCAAAGTGACCCCAAACTTTTGAATGATAGTGTGTGTGTATATATATATATATATATATATATACACACACACAAAATGGAATAATTTGCTGACAGCTCAGTCCCCCCCAGTTCAAAAATCCTATCTGCGACCCTGCCCCTCATCCCCCCTCAACTCGAGTACTGCTTATTTGCATCTGAACAAACCTTTACCTGATACTGTATTATCACCAGATCAAAAATGATTTTTGAAATTGATTTGTTTAACTGGAGATGGGGTTGTACACATGAAAAAGCAACAAGAGAGACCTATGAAAGAATGATGTATGGAGTCCATGAACATTTTGTGGTGTCAGGCAGTAATCTGAAGGTAAATCCCCAGTGGCCTTATCTAGGTGCTTCATCTGATGGCATTGTAAATTGTGACTGCTGTGGTAAAGGTTGCTGTGAAATCAAATGCCCATTTTGTTGTAAACAATCTACAATACAAGAAGTGAAAAAAGTACCTGCTTGACAGAGATTGACAGTAATATCTCACTAGATCACCAACAAATCTACTATTATCAAGTACAGGCCCAGCATACTTGCCAACTTTTCAAAATTCTCATGGGGGAGAAAAATGCGTGAACGACATTTTCAATTGGACGAGGGTATGATGCACGGTTGAAACGATAAAAACAGTGGATCCCAATTCATTGCAAACCATTTGAAATTTATACAATTAAAGAGTTTTTGAATTGATCTTGTTCTATCAATTACTATAGGTTATGGGATTCATGTATCAGGCATGAGAGAGCTCCAAGTGAAAAATCTGAACTAATACTCTTGTCTTGAATTTTAATATCATAACAATGAAAGGGAAGTCTTAAATCAGATTTTTAGCTGAAAAATCTCATGCCTGAATATTGTCTACATACAGAGACCCACAGAAAATAACACAAGTGATGCTTTAGACTTAATGTTTATCATTTCTTAAAATAGTCACAGTGAATGAAAGTATTATTGGATTGCATCAAATGTGTTTTCCTTCTGTAAGCTCATGTAAAGATACAGAGAACTATAATCTCATCTCATCTCATTATCTCTAGCCGCTTTATCCTGTTCTACAGGGTCGCAGGCAAGCTGGAGCCTATCCCAGCTGACTACGGGCGAAAGGCGGGGTACACCCTGGACAAGTCGCCAGGTCATCACAGGGCTGACACATAGACACAGACAACCATTCACACTCACATTCACACCTACGGTCAATTTAGAGTCACCAGTTAACCTAACCTGCATGTCTTTGGACTGTGGGGGAAACCGGAGCACCCGGAGGAAACCCACGCGGACACGGGGAGAACATGCAAACTCCACACAGAAAGGCCCTCGCCAGCCACGGGGCTCGAACCCGGACCTTCTTGCTGTGAGGCGACAGCGCTAACCACTACACCACCGTGCCGCCCAACTATAATATCATGTATATAAATTAAATAAAATTTTAATAAGATTTAACTAAAATAGTAACAACTCAGTTAAATAAATACTGCACTGTCTTAGTACTACTAAAATGCATCTCTCTCACTTAACACTTTCCAACAGAATTTTTAAAAAGCACTAGAAATACTATCAAAAGCCTATCGGAATGCATCAAAGGAATTTGCTCATTTGCAAACTTTGACTGAAAGTTTTCAAACAAAATTTTAAAATGGCACTATAAATGCTACCATACTATCAAAATATACTCCGCAAAGAAATTCACTTGAATGCAAAATTTTAGTACAACCAAAATACACTCACTAGTAATCTTTCACTTAAAACCTCAAAACTCGATCAAAATCAATCACTTTCCAGATAATTCACTTGCAAACTTTCACTTAAAACTTTCAAACATAAATTCAAAATAGCACTAATACACCACCACACTCTTCAAATACACCCATCAAACAAATTCTCTGTCATTCAAAATTTCACTAAACACTTTAGAAGTTGTACAGTTTGTTTCTGAAATGGTACGGAAGACTAGTTTAATTTCACACTCAAATGTCCATTATATTCTGAGTTAAGGTATCTTTACCTTAAAATGTGTAACTGGCTGGTCGAACATTTGCTTATCCATGGAAATTCATTCTCCCATGCAACCTGGTACAGACGTGATTGCTTAATTGCATAAGCTTGGTGCAAGATCATTTTATGCAATTAAGTGATCTATGCAATTAAGAGATCAGGCTACTTCGAGGATAGTTTAAGCCCAGTTGTGTGATTTGCATTGTCGTGTAATGTGTTTTGCTTGATACATTTCTGCATGGTATACAATAAATATTTGTGTAACATTAGAAATTTACTTAAAATAATCAACTATTAACAAACGTGATTATTGTTCCAATGTTTATTTAACATTATAAATTTACTTAAAATGGGCGGCACGGTGGTGTAGTGGTTAGCGCTGTCGCCTCACAGCAAGAAGGTCCTGGGTTCGAGCCCCGGGGCCGGCGAGGGCCTTTCTGTGTGGAGTTTGCATGTTCTCCCCGTGTCCGCGTGGGTTTCCTCCGGGTGCTCCGGTTTCCCCCACAGTCAAATCTTCCCCGTAAACCAATGCAAGTAAATGGACTGAACTTCATAAAGCCCCTTTCTACAATAATATTTAACTCGATGCCTTTTATTCACCCATTAACACACACACGTATATATTTCGGAAACAAACAGGCATCAAAACAACACATAACTTTTAATGTGATGGTTATAAATAGTGTGCGAAATACCCTGTACACTGCAAACTAGCGACAGATACGCGATAGATAGCTCAGGTAAGCTAATCAGTCAGCATACCGTCGCAAGCTACCAAAACCTGAGGCCACAATAACCAACCTACAAGACTGAATATGATAAATGATGGAAATAGTGGAAAAACTGGAAAAAGTGAATGAAAATAAAAATTTACTGTTTTATTTATTGAGTCACCACACAGACCTACTCTCGTTGAATAAAGTGAGCTGAATGACCGCCAAACTGAGTTTGGCCAGGTTCTAACGTCATACCAAAACAAAATACATCACTGATTCCTTCACATTCAGAAAGGTTAAAAACATTCATCATACGTTCAAAAACGTTCATCATAGTGTGGCACTGTATTATCTAATTCTCACTGCTTATAACTCTACACCTACCCGGTGAAATGTAACTGAATTGTCTTGGCCAGCCCTAAGGGTCCCATCTGCATCTCATCATTGCTGAGGAGTGTGCTCCCATCACCCAATCAAGCATCCAGCCAGAGCAGGTCATGATATATTTTACCATATTAACATGCCATTGTTGTGTGTTATGCCTGATGTAAAGACTCTCGTCTCTGCGAGCCTACCACACAGATTTAATACTTGTCATTTTTAGGGCATACCTAACAACGTGTTTTCTTTCTCTCTCTCTCCCCCCCCCCAATCTGTTCCTCTGAGTTACATGTTGATCCTGGGATTAAGATGCTGGCCTCTTCTGCCCCTCGGACCTGCTTGATCCATCCTGGTGCCCTGTGTCTGGTCGGAGTTTTATCGCACCGCTCCTGTGAAGGACGGCCCCATGAGGACAGTTGAGGGTTATACCTGTTAAAACTGTTAATATTATAGTCAGGCTGTCTGTTGTTGCCCAAATGAGGATGGGTTCCCTTTTGAGTCTGGTTCCTCTCGAGGTTTCTTCCTCATGTCGTCTGAGGGAGTTTTTCCTTGCCACCGTCGCCACAGGCTTGCTCATTGGGGATAGATTAGGGATAAAATTAGCTCATGTTTTAAGTCGTTCAAATTCTGTAAAGCTGCTTTGCGACAATGTTTATTGTTAAAAGCGCTATACAAATAAACTTGATTTGATTTGATTTGATTTGGAGATGAGCTGGGAAACTGAAGACTGAAGGAACAGTATTGAAAAGCATTTTTCCAGTCTCACCTGTGAAAGGTAATCCCATGTGATCTCGTTTGGACGGTAAACCTGTTGGTACAGTTAAACGCAGCACATGAATGAGGCATCTTTATTCTCGGCTACTGTCTAGACGCTATACCAGAGACGGCTGAAGAATCTCCACTTTGCCACATCCAATATGGCGGCGAGGATGACGTATGATTCTATGCAGAATGCGGCGTCTATGTTTATATGTCTATGGTCCTCTCAGTATTCACAAAAGTAGGTGATGACGCTACACTGACGTCATAACCGGAGATTCCATGGAATCTCGTGTGCTCTGCGCATGTGCAGAAGATGATTGATGGGAAAATACCCTGTATTGTTATGCGATAAACCGATCAGTTGGAAGGTTTTTGCCATGAATTTTTATGCATATAAGCAATATATGCAATTAACCGATCAAATTTGTATATGAATAATGGGGAATGGTTTGTGGTTTTCTACTTCTTATGCAAATAAGCGATTTATGCGATTAACCGATATGCAATTAAGTGATATGATCTGTATTTGCATTCATAGTTTTGCCGTTTGGTATTGGGTTTAGTGGCCATGATGAATGACTGCTTGTAAAAAATGTCGGACAGCCTGGGTGAATCCTGCATTACGGAAGTGACTGTCGTTCTGTTCGTTAATTGGTTAAAAATCAGTTGACGTCAGCAGTGTTTCTCATACGATTCTGATCGGACATAATCGGGAGTATTTTTAACTTGGCGGTAGGGATTTCCCCAAACCGGGAGATTATCCAGTTTTTAACAAATACGATTAGGAGGCGGGAGACGGAGGCTAAAATTGGGAGCCTCCCACCGAAATCGGGAGGGTTGGCAAGTATGGCCCAGATATTCATTGCTGATGTAGAATATTGTGATTTTGTTGTTTGGATTGAACACATCTATGAAGATAATGTTTTCTGGGAGGAAGCGGTAGCGAAATTTCACTCCGCTGGGATACTGCCCGAACTATTAGGAAAGTGGTATACCAGGCCTGTGAGAGTTAGTTTACAAGAAGAGACAGAGGAAGAATCAGATGGTGAAAGTAGGACCTGGTGTTATTGCAGAGAAGAAATTGAACAGGGGTGGGTTTCTCAAAAGCATCGTAGCACAAAATCATCATTAAATGGTAGAGTGAGCAGCACATTGAACACCTCTCTTCTAGTTAAGATGCTCTAGCATTAACCCTTTGATGCAAAACATGGGTCAAAAGTTTTTATCTTCTATATCTTTGCAATAAATTAATTACATCATTCAGTATTCAAGGTATTCCTCAATTAACTTGTTTTTGATCATCATCCATCCTTATTTTATTTTTTCCTTTCTTACTTTTTGAATAAAAACCCTTTTTGTATCACTACCCTTCTAATGCACAACATGGGTCAAAAACGACCTGCATTCATTTTCCAGGTTATTTCATGTATGGCTGAGTGTTTCTATGATATACTTTTGAAATAAATTCATTTTGTCATTTACTTTTCCAAATATGCAGTAAATATCTTGTTTTTGTTTAGCACAAATCATCATTTTTATTTTTCCTTTCTTAAGTTATGAACAAGCACAGCTTTTGTAATTCTACATCAAGTTTACACACATGGGTCAGAAACGACCCGCATGCATTTACTCCAGCGTTTGGTGGGAACTGTGAATTGTGCTTGTGTCAGACATTTCACAGCACAGCACAGCGCCCTTTGCCCATCTCATACATGGAAGTGATGTTTTTCAATTGTTCTAACATTACCTTAGAAAAAAATTGATTATGTTTAGGTTCCCTTGAGAGTGAGTAGATTACTTGTCAGAAAGTTACAAGTAATTACTATTAGCTACCGAGCTGTTGACATATTCTACTTTAGTTAGCTAATTTTATTGTAGTTGGTTTAGCTAACTACATAGTCTCATCTCATCTCATTCTCATCTCATCTCATTATCTCTAGCCGCTTTATCCTTCTACAGGGTCGCAGGCAAGCTGGAGCCTATCCCAGCTGACTACGGGCGAAAGGCGGGGTACACCCTGGACAAGTCGCCAGCTCATCACAGGGCTGACACATAGACACAGACAACCATTCACACTCACATTCATACCTACGGTCAATTTAGAGTCACCAGTTAACCTAACCTGCATGTCTTTGGACTGTGGGGGAAACCGGAGCACTCGGAGGAAACCCACGCAGACACGGGGAGAACATGCAAACTCCACACAGAAAGGCCCTCGCCGGCCCCGGGGCTCGAACCCAGGACCTTCTTGCTGTGAGGCGACAGCGCTAACCACTACACCACCGTGCCGCCTAACTACATAGTTAATAAATAAATAACTGGCCCCATTCACTGCTAAAGTAATTACTTGAAACAAATTATTATTATAGTATTAAGACATTTAATTTTAAATCACACTTGGATGACCCATGTGTAGTAATATAAAAAGTATTTTTGTTCATAAAGTAGGAAAGAAAAAATTAAATTAATGATTTGTGGTAATTAAAAACAAGATATTTAAAGAATACTTGGAATATTCAATCATAAAATAAATTGATTTCAAAAGATAGAGCAAAGGAAAACTCAGTCAGCATGAAATAACCTGGAAAATGAATGCGGGTCATTTTTGACCCATGTTGTGCATTAGAAGGGGTGCGCATATGTTTTGCATCAAAGGGTTAAGAGGCTTTTGGGAAACCCACCACAGATTCGTTTGAATGAAGATTGTAAAATTGTGTGGTTTCACATGAAATGTCTCCAAATTGATCAAGCCCTATCTGGACAATGGTTCTGCCCATCCTGTCAGGCAACTCAATAATTCATGCAAGGACATGTACATAAGTAGTATATTTTATTAACATTTTGATATTCTTGTTTTTATATTATTAACCCAACAAACCTTTACATTTCAAACGAGGAAGAGCTTTGACAAAATAGAGTACAAACACAGTCTAAAAGCATACAAAAAACATCACTTAACATCAGTTAAATCATCTCATCTCATCATCTCTAGCCACTTTATCCTGTTCTACAGGGTCGCAGGCAAGCTGGAGCCTATCCCAGCTGACTACGGGCGAAAGGCGGGGTACACCCTGGACAAGTCGCCAGGTCATCACAGGGCTGACACATAGACACAGACAACCATTCACACTCACATTCACACCTACGGTCAATTTAGAGCCACCAGTTAACCTAACCTGCATGTCTTTGGACTGTGGGGGAAACCGGAGCACCTGGACACGGTGAGAACATGCAAACTCCACACAGAAAGGCCCTTAAACGGAATAATGTGTTTACCTATTCAATGCAAAAACAAAAAATTCCTAAAGAAAAGAAGAATCTGCTTACATCATTGATTTATATCATTATATGGTTGGATCTGGAAGAAAAGAGAATGGGGTGGTACACGAGGAAGCCTTTCCCTCTCATAGCTCCAGGGCCCTGGGTTTGATGCTGACATCGGGCTACTGTCTGTGTTCTGTTTGAGTTATTACAAAGGAAGAAAATATACTTTTATTTACTGTACTGATTTACTAATACTTTTCATGTAAATATGACGGTCATAACTTATGACTTAGAGATAAGACAGAGCAGTATAGGCATGACTTAAGCCTGGACTAAATATGAACTGCACTTTTTTGTCTTTCCACATGGTCACACAGAGTGTGATTCCAGACACATTTGTTCATTGGTTTGATAATCTCTTGCTAATTTTCTCATTGTTATGACCTCATTTCCCTGAAATATACACTACCGTTCAAAAGTTTGGGGTCACTTTGAAATGTCCTTATTTTTTGAAAGAAAAGCACTGTTCTTTTCAATGAAGATCACTTTAAACTAATCAGAAATCCACTCTATACATTGCTAATGTGGTAAATGACTATTCTAGCTGCAAATGTCTGGTTTTTGGTGCAATATCTCCATAGGTGTATAGAGGCCCATTTCCAGCAACTCTCACTCCAGTGTTCTAATGGTACAATGTGTTTGCTCATTGCCTCAGAAGGCTAATGGATGATTAGAAAACCCTTGTACAATCATGTTAGCACAGCTGAAAACAGTTTAGCTCTTTAGAGAAGCTATAAAACTGACCTTCCTTTGAGCAGATTGAGTTTCTGGAGCATCACATTTGTGGGGTCGATTAAATGCTCAAAATGGCCAGAAAAACGTCTTGACTATATTTTCTATTCATTTTACAACTTATGGTGGGAAATAAAAGTGTGACTTTTCATGGAAAACACAAAATTGTCTGGGTGACCCCAAACTTTTGAACGGTAGTGTACCATGAATGCTCTCACAGCATTTAAGTATTGAAATATTCACATATAATGGTTGTCTATGTGTCAGCCCTGTGATGGCCTGGCGACTTGTCCAGGGTGTACCCCGCCTTTCGCCCGTAGTCAGCTGGGATAGGCTCCAGCTTGCCTGCGACCCTGTAGAAGGATAAAGCGGCTAGAGATAATGAGATGAGATGAGATGAGATGAGATGAGATGAGATGAATATTCACATATACTTTGAAAGGGCGGCACGGTGGTGCAGTGGTTAGCACTGTCACCTCACAGCAAGAAGGCTCTGGGTCATGTGACAGGAGCATAACAAATCAGGGCAAGCTACATCATGACTGATAAGACTCACCCAGGAAGTGAATGGGGGTGTCTGCGTCATCATTTCCAAATGTTTCCGTGTTAACCGTCTACACTGAAATGCTACCCCGGAGTGTTTATAAAACTCTTCGATTTTGAAGCTCGAAAACTCCAGAGTAGTGTGGATTCTAGGCATAAATGATAAATGTAGCAAAAGTGATGTGTTTTAATACCACAATGTATTAGTGTGGTGATAGCCTTTAAGGGGTGAACCAACCCAGGTCACAGTAGTGTAGCCTGGGTGGTATGGTGTGACCCAGTCTCTTATACAAAAATTTAAGAATCACATTTTTGCTAGAGGGTGGTATGATGGTGTAGTGGTTAGCACTGTTGCCTCACAGCAAGAAGGTCTGGGTTCGAGCCCAGTGGCCGACAAGGGCCTTTCTGTGCGGAGTTTGCATGTTCTCCCCGTGTCTGTGTGGGTTTCCTCCGGGTGCTCCGGTTTCCTCCACAGTCCAAAGGCATGCAGGTTAGGCTAATTGGTGACTCTAAATTGACCGTAGGTGTGAATGTGAGCGTGAATGGTTGTCTATGTGTCAGCCCTGCGATGACCTGGCGACTTGTCCAGGGTGTGCCCTGCCTCTTGCCCATAGTCAGCTGGGATAGGCTCCAGCTTGCCTGTGACCCTGTAGGACAGGATAAGCGGCTACAGATAATGGATGGATGGATTTTTTGCTAGAACAATGCCGTATAAACATAGAAAATTCTGCATAATGTGAATATTCCCATTAACCCCAAAAGTAGATATTTTCAAGGTTTTTTTTTTCTTCACAGCAATATACATGGAACACATGATCCTACGACGGAGCATTAGGGCCATTCATGAAGGAGAAGATATTTTTTTATATGACGAGATTAAAGTCAACATGTCGGCATGTCGACATGAAACTCAAAATTCCGAGAATAAAGTTGAAATTGGATGTCGACTTTAATCTTGATGGGTCGACTTTAAACTCGACATGTCGACATTAAACTTGGAAATGTCGAGAATAAAGTTGATGTCGAGTTTAAAGTCGACCCATCAAGATTAAAGTCGACATCCAATTTCAACTTTCTCATTCTCATCTCATTATCTCTAGCCGCTTTATCCTTCTACAGGGTCGCAGGCAAGCTGGAGCCTATCCCAGCTGACTACGGGCGAGAGGCGGGGTACACCCTGGACAAGTCGCCAGCTCATCACAGGGCTGACATATAGACACAGACAACCATTCACACTCACATTCACACCTACGGTCAATTTAGAGTCACCAGTTAACCTAACCTGCATGTCTTTGGACTGTGGGGGAAACCGGAGCACCCGGAGGAAACCCACGCGGACACGGGGAGAACATGCAAACTCCACACAGAAAGGCCCTCGCCGGCCCCGGGGCTCGAACCCAGGACCTTCTTGCTGTGAGGCGACAGCGCTAACCACTACACCACCGTGCCGCCCAATTTCAACTTTATTCTCGGAATTTCGAGTTTAATGTCGACATGTTGACTTTAATCTCGTCATATCAAAAAATATCTTCTCCTTCATGAATGGCCCTAATGCTCCGTCGTATGATCCAAATACAGTCATTTCTTCTGCTTCTTCTTTTAAAGTCATGAACATTTAATAAAGCAGTTTATGAGAAACAAAGGTTTGCTCTTATTATTAGTATATAGTTGAGATGCACGATTATGAATTCCAAAATACAATAAATGATGCAATGCTTTGACAATCACTCTATAGTACACTGGCCAGCCAAAAAAAAAAAAAAATCAGCATTTGGATTTAAATATGCAAATACATAAGAGTCTTTGACAGGATAATTACTGCAGTGATTAATGTGTTTCAGCTGGCAACAATTATTTTAACCCTAACCGATGCAGTGAATAGCTTCTCATTTCTTAAACAAACATGTCAGAGGACATATCCTGTGTGCATGAAATTGTGGTTTTGGTGGAAGATGTTTTTCCACTGAGTCACTGATGATGGAAGTGATCTTTTCTAACTCTAACTCGCTTGAAAGAGATGTAAAGCGGTTACTGAGTTCTAATTGGAATGAGTCTTTGATGTTATCTTTCGGGTTATCTAGATCATATTTTTGAGTCAAGTCAAGTTTATTTGTATAGCGCTTTTAACAATAAACATTGTCACAAAGCAGCTTTACAGAATTTGAATGACTTAAAACACGAGCTAATTTTATCCCTAATCTATCCCCAATGAGCAAGCCTGTGGCGACGGTGGCAAGGAAAAACTCCCTCAGACGACACGAGGAAGAAACCTCAAGAGGAACCAGACTCAAAAGGGAACCCATCCTCATTTGGGCAACAACAGACAACATGACTATAACATTAACAGTCCTAACATAAAGTCAGCTTCATTGATGCTATAAACCCCCCACTGACGGAAACCTGAGTGCAAAACCGTTCATGACAACTGCAGTCCCAAAGTCAGCAAGTCAACTGCAGTCCTCAGCCACAAAAGCACCACTGCAAGAGTCCAGAGCATCCTCCAGGCACGACCCCCAACTGTCCACGTGGGGCCGCCCTCCACAGGAGCGATGCGATGAGACTCCAACCAGACACAGGGCACCAGGATGGATCAGGCAGGACCGAGGAGCAGAAGAGGTCAGCATCTCGATCCCAGGACCGACATGTAACTCAGAGGGACAGATTTGGGGAGAGAGAGAGAGAAAACACAGGAAGGTATGCCCAATGTCACCTGAATAAGTAGGAACAGTATACATATTGCACTGAGTACAAGCAAGGACTCCGGCAACTAACTATGACAGCATAACTAAAAGGGGAGAGCCAGAAGGTAACACAGGCATGAGGGAGCCCCGGGACAGAAAACAGCAGCCACTACACTGTCAACAAACTGGAGTGAGCAAGCGAGTGGGGACTGACAGCATCCATACATCCCAGTTTACCAAAACACTCTATGTCTGAGGACCCCCCCAGATCTACACCTTTACCTCATAAACACCTTTAACAAAAGGTTTGACTAAACAGATATGTTTTCAGCCTAGACTTAAACACTGAGACTGTGTCTGATTCCTGAACATTACTTGGAAGGCTGTTCCATAACTGTGGGGCTTTGTAAGAAAAGGCTCTGCCCCCTGATGTAGCCTTCACTATACGAGGTACCAGCAGATAGCCTGCACCTTTTGATTTAAGTAGGTGTGGCGGGTCATAGAGGACCAGAAGTTCACTCAGGTACTGTGGTGTGAGACCATTCAGTGCTTTAAAAGGTCAATAGTAGTATTTTATAATCAATACAAAATTTGATTGGGAGCCAGTGCAGTGTGGATAAGACAGGGGTGATGTGGTCATATTTTCCAGTTCTAATAAGGACTCTTGCTGCTGCATTTTGAACTAACTGGAGCTTGTTTATGCACTTATTGGAACATCCAGACAGTAAGGCATTACAATAATCCAACCTGAAGGTAACGAAAGCATGAACTAGTTTTTCTGCGTGATGTAGTGACATTAAATTTCTTATCTTAGCAATATTTATGAGATGAAAGAAAGCTATCCGGGTGATGTTATCAATGTGAGTTTCGAATGAAAGACTGGGGTCAATAATCACCCCGAGGTCTTTTACTGCTGCACGTGAAGAAACAGAAAGGCCATCCAGAGTTACTGTGTAATCAGAAAACTTACTTCTAGCTGCATGTGGTCCTAGTACAAGTACTTCAGTCTTGTCAGAGTTAAGCAGAAGGAAATTAATAAGCATCCAGTGTCTAATGTCCTTTACACATTCCTCAATTCTATTAAGCTGGTGTCTCTCATCAGGTTTTGCAGAAACATACAACTGTGTGTCATCAGCATAACAGTGGAAACTAATACAATGTTTATGAATAATATCACCCAGAGGTAACATATATAAAGAAAAAAGCAGTGGACCCAAGACAGAACCTTGTGGAACACCAAACTTTACCTCAGTATGTCTAGAAATATTACCATTTACATCAACATACTGATAGCGATTAGTTAAATAAGACCTGAGCCAGGAGAGGGCCATTCCCTTAACTCCCACAACATTTTCTAGTCTATCCAGAAGAATGGAATGATCAATGGTATCAAATGCTGCACTAAGGTCAAGCAACACAAGCAGCGAGACACAGCCCTGATCAGACGCCAACAGTAGTAGGTCATTTACTACTTTAACCAGAGCTGTCTCTGTGCTATGATGAGGTCTAAATCCTGACTGATACATTTCATGGATGTTATTCCGATGTAAATATGAGCATAACTGCTGTGCCACAGCTTTTTCAAGGATCTTGGAGATAAAGGGGAGGTTTGATATTGGCCGATAATTGGACAGCTGACAGGGATCAATGTCAGGTTTTTAAATCAGGGGTTTGATAACTGCTAGTTTAAAGGATTTGGGTACATAGCCAATCGTAAGAGAAGAATTTATTATTTTTAGAAGCGGTTCAATTACTTCAGGTATTATCTGTTTGAATAGACGTGTAGGTAAGGGATCTAGTACACAAGTTGAGGCTTTTGATGCGGAAATTAATGAAAGTAATTCAGTTTCTTTTAGGGGAGTAAAACATTCTAATTGATGACCTGATAGTTATATTGTTAACTACAGGGTAACTTACATTGTCTGACCTTAAATTAGTTTGAATTTTTTGTCAGATATTCTCAATTTTGTCATTAAAAAAATTCAGGAAGTCGTTGCTACTACATACTGCAGGTGTGCATGTGTCTATAGTGGACTTATTCCTGGTTAATTTTGCTACAGTATTAAACAGAAATCTGGGATTATTTTTATCATCTTCTATTAGGGAGGAGAGATATGTTGATCTAGCAGCACTAAGAGCTTTTCTATACTTCAGGAAGCTCTCCTTCCATGCTAATTTGAACACTACCAATTTTGTTTGATGTCATTTACTTTCCAATTTTTGAGTGGTCTGTTTTAAAGTGAGAGTGTCATCATTATACCAGGGTGCTAATGTTTTGTCTCTGACCATTTTCCTTTTAAGAGGAGCTACATTACCTAAGGTTTGGCGGAATGTTGACTCTAAGTATTCAGTTGCCTCATCGAGTTCTGCAGGGGCTGACAGTGACCCAATCAAAGTTGATAACTCTGGGAGATCATTTATAAAGCTCTGTGCAGTAGTTGACGTGAATGTACATTTAATACAGTAGCATGGTGAGGTGCATATATTATTACTCAGACATATTTTGAATGAGATGAGATAATGATCTGAGATAACTTCAGACTGTGGAAGTGTGACTATATTTTCTACGTTTAACCCAAATGTTAGTATTAGATCGAGGGTGTGACCACCATTATGGGTTGATCCTATGACATTCTGATTAATCCCTACTGAATCTAAAATGGACACAAACGCTGTTTTCAAAGGGTCTTCTGGGTTATCGAAGTGAATATTAAAATCTCCGACAACTAAAGCTTTGTCTAAGGAAATAACCAGGTCTGAGATAAAATCTGCAAATTCAGAAAGAAACTCAGAATATGGCCCCGGGGGCCTGTAAATAATAAGTAACGTAATTAACTGGGTAGACCTATTTTTCGAGGCTACATACATTATATTAGTATGAAGAACTTTAAATGTATTAAATTTATAACCAGGTTTTTGTGTTACACCTAGATAATCATTATAAATAACCGCAACGCCTCCTCCTCTACCAGTTAGACGAGGCTGGTGTATATAATTGTATCCAGGAGGACTCGCTTCATTTAATGCTGTATATTCATTTGGCTTAATCCATGTTTCAGTTAAACAAAGTACATTAAACTCCTGATCAGTAATGAGTTCATTAATCATTAGCGCTTTAGATGTAAGAGAGCTAATATTTAATAGCCCCACCTTTAGATCAAAGGTGCTGGCAGCGGCTGTACAGTCAGTATGATCTAATTTTATATTGATTAGGTTACTGGAATAAACACTCTGAATATTTCTACTTTTTTGTTGAGCTCGGGGAACAGACACCGTCTTGATGTAGTGGACCCTGAGTGACGACTCTGTGCAGCGAGCAGACAGTCGGTTTAGCCTGTTCGTCTGCTCCCTGGCCTTGGCTCTGGACTCTTTAGTTTCTTTGGCCATGAGAATTTCAGTTTAATGGTGGATCTAACAAGCTGATAGAGATATCTGGTCAACTTGGGGCTGAACTATCGATGATGGTTTGGTGTGATGACACTTGCCTGTTTAAAATAAAATCATTTGATTTCTAGTTTTTCCATCAGGGGATGTCTAGGTATAAAGCTTGCGCTTTATAAAGAGGGTTTTAGTTGCTACGAGACCATTTCTTATACAGAATTTTGCAAGTAGCTCACCCCGTTATTAAAACATCTAATGATACGTTTGCCTATAGCTTTGGGATACATGGAATATAAACCCCCTACTTTGCTGTTAAAGTCGCCCATAACAAAGAGATGATCATGTTAGGGGATTTTGTTGTTGGTCTGTTGGATTTGATCATAAAGCTCTAGGACTTCATCAAGATGTCCAATGGTTGGAAAATAGACCTGTATCTAGATGATGTTTGAGAATTTCTCTTTGAGTGGAAGGGTTGCAAGCCTATCAGACATTGGATCATAGTCATCAATGAAAGGAACCAAAGATTTGTTGACAAGGAAACCAACACCATGAGATCTAGAACTTTCATTACCTGAGAAGAAGAGAGGATACCCTGATTCTTCAAGGAGTTCAAATTTTGGACTCTTTCAATTAGATCCCACTTGATATCTTTTATCTCATGGAACATAATTTCAAGCAAATCTTCATTTAAGTCATTTATAGTATGGGTGTTATATGTACAGATGTTGAGAGACTTAAGTGGTAATCCTCTGGTCGCATATCACACCCCAGTCCAAGGCTGCTGGGGTGAACCCATTTGCCCCATCACACCAGTCCGGGGTTGTTAACATGCCCTCCTGATCACATGGCGAGTGTCTGGAGAGGGCCCCCTTCGAACTTGGCATAATATGGTTTTATGAGCCTACTCTTCCATGCTGGCGCAAGACAACTTGGAAAAGTTGGAAAGAATTTATACAAATCAAGTTTAAAGAAGGTCTTTCCTCGTCCATGAAGTTGGTTATCCTACACCAGATACCAACCTGGAATTTGTACCCTCAAGAAGAAGTCACCTAATAGGTACGAGTTTGAAAGTCATCAAAATGTTACCTGACTTAACAAACATGTAATAAGCAAATAGAGTTTATTTGGTCTGTTATCAACATACAGTGAATTAGTGAAAGCAATTCATACAAAAAGTGGCTCAATTACAAAAATATGGTTATTACAAAAACTTGTGGTTTATACTAAAAGCAATACATGTAGTAGGCTTTGCATAGTGAAGTCTTTGCAAACGCTAATACACAACAGTATTACAACAAACAGCATTTCTCACATAGCTGCAGAACATGTTGTGTATATTTATTATCCATCAAGATTGTTCTTTACACGTAACTCCCATTATCCAGATAACCAAGTCATCTTGCTTCATTGAACACCCCATAGCACTGCATTCAACATCAGCTCATCATTAGAGTGTTCAAAGTATTGCATACTTGTTTTTCCCTTTTTTTTTTTTTTTTTTTTTTAAATGTCTGCTATAAAGCTCTTAGGAAAGAAGGTTCAGATTGTTTTCCATAAAAGGTGCTGCAGCAACTAGCAAAGACTTGTCTAATCTAAACATATAGTGATCCAACATAATATGGCTGTTGCAAAACTGTGTGGTTCTTTTTCAAATGATATAGTTCATCTCTTAAATAGTGCTGAGCTAATAGAATATGAAACACAGTAGTGGTAAATATTAATGTGCTAATTATAAACAAGAGACTACACGAGAAACATTACTGCATAAAATTTATGTAAGTGGTTCAGATATTAGTAGGAGACACAGATAACAACCAAAGATAGTTTGCCAAATTTAAAATGCCTGAGATAAAGTTATACTATATGCAAAATAACTGCATGAATGTCCATCTGGTTGGATCTTGTGTGTTTGACGGCAGAAGACATAAATTCAGATATGAAAATCATAATGGATGGCAGTTGCATAAACCTCGCTGGATAGAGCAAGGAAGAACAACGGCACCCGTTCACAGTTCTTTGTCTGCATTTGGCAACGTTAACCACAATAGTGGAAAAACAGCTTTTGGGTTTTCCATGTCCACCAGAAAGGCTTTGTGCTGAGAGAGGCTTGCTTTTCACGGTTCTTCTGACTCAAAGCACTCTGCAGCGCTTTTTCAGGGGTTTTTTCGTCTTGCCGCTTTTCTTGCCATTTTTGTCCTTGTTCTCAGCCATTTTCTTAGCCCGCACCTCCCTCATTAGGTCAAAAAACACCTGAAAAGAGGAGGACATCTTGAACAACCCAATTTTCAGTCATTGAACAAAAGCTACCAACTGGGGAGTGAGCACGCTTTCTCTGTGGAAATGTACAGATCATGTACGTTCTATAATTTTTACCGTATTTACCGGACTATAAGCCGCTACTTTTTTCCCCACGCTTTGAACCCTGCGGCTTATCTATAGATTTTTCTTCGCTAACTGCCATCAGGGGGCGCAAAAACACGACAGACGCAAGAGGTCAATATAAAGACGACGACGCAAGCAGCACGACACGCACGAACGCAAAATATTTTTCACACCCTCATCATGGAAAGTACACGAAGAAAAGCATATGATGCAGCTTTTAAGTTGAAAGCTATCGATCTGTCTATCCAGGAAGGAAATAGAGCTGCTGCACGCAAGCTTGGCGTTAATGAACGTTGGAGACGGCAGCGTGAAGAACTGATTCAATGCCAAAGAACAACAAAGGCTTAGCCTGGGCCCGCCCATCCTAAGCGTGACGCAACACGAGGGCCTGTTCCGAGCTTAGTCTGGCCAGGTAAGCTATCTACAGCATTTCCAAGCTCCTGAAAAATCGGGAACCAATCAACTTTGAGCATCTCCAACGGCCCTGGGTAGAGGCGTGTTCAAGGCAGTGACGTAGTAGAACCGCGACCGGAAGCCATAGATTGTTTACAGAATCTATGCCGGAAGCGCTTCATTCACATCACGAACATGGAGCAGCGGCAAGCCTTTAACACAGCGGTAGATGCTGTATTGAAAGCATTCAACGGGAAGTTCTCATTGAAAATGGAGCAAAGAGCAGCCCTGGAGGTATTTATTGAAAGGAAGGACATTTTCGCCTTGCTCCCGACTGGCTTCGGTCAGAGTTTAATCTACCAGTTAGCCCCGTCGCGTCGCATACGTCAGAGGAAAAAGAGTGATGTGATTGGTTTAAGCTTCGTCACAGCCTTTTCTGGCTTTGACCAGTAGCAAACTGAGGCATTTCAGGGAGGCGGGTCAACCACGGGCTCTGGGAAACGGTTTGGCTTAATAGCTTGGCCAGACCAAATGCTCGGAGAGCTTTGAAGTCGCGTTAGCCAGGCTAACAAAGGCTTTCAGAGGTCATAAAAGCAGATGGCCTAAACTTGAAAATGTTCTTGAGGACTGGGTGAACACACAGAGAGCAGATGGCCGGGGTGTATCCACCGTGCAAATCCGACTGAAAGCTTAAACAAATCGCCAGCGAAATGGGTAATGAAGATTTTAAAGGTGGACCGTCATGGTGTTTTAGATTTACGAAAAGATCTGTCCATCAGGGCACAGATGACTGTGTCAGCAACTCCCTCCCGACTACAAAGAAAAAAGTTGCAAACTTCCACAAATTTATTGAAACAAAACTAGCCGAAAATTCCATCGGACCAGACATCATAATAAATATGGATGAAGTACCTTTAACGTTTGACCTGCCTTTAACTAGAACTGTTAACAAGACAGGAGCGTCATCCATTATGATGAAAACAACTGGCCACGAGAGAACGCATTTCACGCGTTTTGAGCTGTACCGCATCCGGACAGAAGCTTCCACCGATGGTGATTTTCAAGCGGATGACTATGCCAGAAGAAAAATTTCCGAAAGGCATAGTCGTTCAAGTTAACAAAAAAGGGTGGATGATAGAAAGCCTAATGACTGAATGGCTGACGGAGTGCTACAGTAAGCGCCCGGGAGGATTTTTTTTTTTTTTCCACCGGAAAAAATCATTGCTTGTTTTGGACAGTATGAGGGCCCATATAACAGATTCTGTGAAAGCAGCCATCAAGAGAACAAACTCAATTCCAGCTGTGATTCCTGGAGGTACAACTAAGTTTTTGCAGCCACTCGACATCAGTGTGAATTGTGCATTTAAAACGGCACTCCGAAGTGAGTGGGAGGCTTGGATGACCAGCGGCGAGAAATCATTCGCAAAAACTGGCCGCATGCAAAGAGCATTCTTTTCTGAGGTCTGCCAGTGGATCCTAAAAGCGTGGATCAGTGTGAAAGAATCCACGATCACCAAGGGGTTTCGAAAGGCTGGACTGCTGCGTAGAGAGAACAGCGCAACTTCATCGGTAACTGTGCCTCGAGATGAAAGTGACATTGAGAGCGACACCGACGGAGAGACTGAAAAGGTGTGTGACGGAGATGTTCTGAGGCTCTTCGACTCTGACACTGAAGACGACGACTTCAGTGGTTTCAGTGCACAGGAGGAGGATGAATAAAAACATTAATGACTTTTCTGTTTTGTCCGATCAGCCGTTTTACTGCCGTGTTACAGGCACCGTTTGGAAACGATTAAAGTATGTAAATCTCTCATTCACAACGTATATATCTGCGGCTTATAGTCTGGTGCGGTTAATGTAAAAATATTTTTTTCTTTTAAAGGTCCCATGGCATGAATTTTTCACTTTGAGGTTTTTTAACGTTAAAATGAGTTCCTCTGACCTTCTTAAGTCACCCCAGTGGCTAGAAATTTCATAATGTGTAAACCAAACGATGCCCAACATTTGAGAATGGCGCGTCAAAATGGCGTGTTGATAAACTCTTCCCTTTACTACGTCAGCAAGGGAGATGATCCCCACGCCCCCCCTCTGGATTCCCACCCACTGTATGAATTGCCCGCCCAGTTGTAGTGAGGAGACCATAGAGGACACAACATGGCATCACCTAAGCGAGCGAAACATGGAAGTTGCGCTGTACATGGATGTGACAACACAGAAAGGAGTCTGTTTTTACTGCCGACGGGAGAGCCCCTGAAGACGCAGTGGCTTAATTTTATTTACTTCAATAATACGCCGTCGAGTCTACCTAAGATGGTGTATGTTTGTCGGAAGCATTTTCCTGATGAATGTTTCCACAACTTGGGACAGTACCGGGCAGGTTTTGCACATCAACTGTCACTGAAGCCTGGGTCCGTACCAAGCATCCCTGCCGCATCAGCCACAAACACCGAACAAGTAAGTGTATAACTGTTAAGTCGTTTTGCCGTGTTTTAAAATCGGTGCCATGTTAGCCTTGCAATGGCTACATTAGCTGTGCGGCTAACCGCTTCCTGCAGTTAGCCAGGTGCTCTGTGCTACAAAACCAAAAAGCATGCAGCATGCCCTGTTATAATAGCCAATCAAAACAGTTTTTACAAAGACACCCACATTCTTTTTTTTAAGTCACTCGTTCATTTTATTTCTTTGTTTGTTCGTTCAGTAAAAACCCAAACATTTGTTGAATTTATTTTATTTCCTCGCGTCGCACCTTAATGACGTCAGCGTGCGGTATTTTTCCCTTCGCGGTTTGTTCCTTCTCTCTCGCCATAGTAAGACACCCACATCCGCTTGTTCTGACCCACTGGAGGTAGCGTCACAGTGCTGTTAGCCAATCAGAGGTAACACGTTTACATGTCATGAATATTAATGATAAGACCCGCCCCCACCCTCTACCCTTCCCCGCCTCCTGCTTCTCATTAGCAAAACGACGCACTGGGAAAAGCGCTAAAATGGGGCTCTCTCCCAGGAGGCTATATCTACGTGCCGAGGGTTCATTTCGAGAAAGGCTGCGGATATAACATACGGAAACCTCCACGAGCCCGTTTAAAGCATCAACAAACCACCATGCCATGGGTCCTTTAAAATTGTGGGTGCGGCGTATATTCCGATGTGCTCTATAGTCCGGTAAATACGGTAGTATAAATATGCAGGCGATTATAGGAAATTCCATGCGCTATATTGACTATAAGCCATGTACAACGAGATTGAGTGGAATAACTTTTATTCTATCCACATTCACTGGATTTTGAGAAACGGAGCATTTTTGTGTTTTGCAAATTCGATAAAAACTTTATACAAAATAATTTCCGCTTAGAATGTAAACAAACCAGCGAAATGACAGTCGCAATTTGTGAAAAATGTGATAATTCTTGAAAAATAAAAAAGGATACTTCTTACGATCAAATACTTTTATTCCATATTTTGGGTGTTTTTTTTTTGGGGGGGGCACACGTTTTCGACTAGTTTTTATTTCGTCCTCGGTTGGTTCAGCAACACGCTCCACCATTTTGTTTTTCTCTACTCACGGTATATAAGCTGATAGCCTAGTGGTAGAGTAGCCAATCAGAGCACACGACTGCTCACATCCAGTGAATGTGGACAGAATAATACATGCTAGAAGATAAGTGGCGCTACTATGAAACAATGTGTGTGAACCATACCTTATCAACGTTGGCACGTGTTTTTGCTGAGGTTTCCACATACTGCACTCCCCATTCATCTGCTTTTTCCCGGGCCCCGGTCACAGAAACCTGCCTCCTGTCCTCCAAATCAGATTTATTTCCGACTAGCAACAGAGGAATCTTGTCCTCCTCTGCCTTCACACGCAGGATCTGCTCTCTGTCACACACACACACACTAATAAAATATTCAATATATGCTTATTTATACTCTATTGCTTCTATTTGTGTCCTGTGCCAACCACACAACAAAACAGAAGCTGTATTAATTCAAAATGCAGGTTTGTGCAGGTTCTTGTGGTCATGACATCATATTGGTGATGAAATCAAGTACTGGCATAGCTTCGATACAGAGGCGCAAATGTTAGAGAGAAACAGAGAGAAAATGACAAACACACCGTTCTAGAAACAGAGCATCACTGAAAACTGTGAATCATAACTTTGGCAGTTTTCCCGAACATGATCTCAATACAACTGCTGCTTAAAAATAGAAATATTTCTTTAATTTTGAAATGAAAATGCTGACCAAAGGAAGTCAGCACTGACATCCTGTTCTGGCTGAAGTTTGGAAATCAGTAGTGTGGAAATAAACTGGTGTCGAAGAGAAATTAGGTTTATAATCCTCAAAGAAAGAAAACAAAAGTTGTACCCATAGGTTTGATCAGTAAAGAACTTGGATGCTGACAAATGCGTTTTATACGCTTGAATTATACGCATGAACATTAAATAAAACCAGCTTTTTCCTGTAGTGCATTTTTTTTTTTTATTGTTTTGAACTTGCTAGAAGTAAGATTTGCTTTTCTAAACAGATCATTCGAAATTATAATTCAAAGTTATAGTTGTGGTCAGAAGTTTAGCTATGAAGGTCAGGGCAATAGTGGGCTTTGAATGGCTCCTCTGAACTCTTCGTTTCCTGTGGCAGAATGATTGTGCAATGTACACTACCGTTCAAAAGTTTGGGGTCACTTTGAAATGTCCTTATTTTTGAAAGAAAAGCACTGTTCTTTTCAATGAAGATCACTTTAAACTAATCAGAAATCCACTCTATACATTGCTAATGTGGTAAATGACTATTCTAGCTGCAAATGTCTGGTTTTTGGTGCAATATCTCCATAGGTGTATAGAGGCCCATTTCCAGCAACTCTCACTCCAGTGTTCTAATGGTACAATGTGTTTGCTCATTGCCTCAGAAGGCTAATGGATGATTAGAAAACCCTTGTACAATCATGTTAGCACAGCTGAAAACAGTTTAGCTCTTTAGGTGGGGTTTACATTAGACCGTATCAGCGGATCATCAGATTAATGTTTGTAAAACGATTAGTGTTCACACAGCAACACCAATACACAATTTGCGTGCACACAGCAACGCCAATACACGGATACGCTCGGCTCCGCAGGCATCCTGCGCTCCAAATCACTCCGCCCTGAACAGCGAGTGCCCTCTGGAGGGTGCGCACTCCGGCCCTGCGCAGCTCACAGAGTGCGCGAGTGGAGTGCACGAGCAGTGATTTGGGACTGAGCCGCTGTGTGTGAGATCCCAGTGCATGTCGGGCATGCGCGTCACTTACCACTTGCAAGTGGAAGGATGGCAAGCCTAAAGACAATCATAACTACACAATGGGCAGTATTTGCATCAGTATTTGCAGTATTTTCATACTTTTATACTCTTTAATGAAAGGTGATACAAGGCGGAAGTCCGCGCCGTTTTTCAGCAGTCGCGTCACATGACCAACGCCAGCAAATCAGGAAGGTGGATGTCACAGTGACGTTGTCCAATGACGATGCCAGCTAGAGCTCAGCACAGCGTATCCGCGTATTCTCAATGTTTACACAGCACCGGACCAGACACGATCTGGATTGAATACGTGGACCCTGACAGATTCCCGTTTCCCGGCGTTTTAATGTAAACGGACTGTGCATCCGCGAAGAAAACGAGACCGATACGGTCTAATGTAAACTTGGCCTTAGAGAAGCTATAAAACTGACCTTCCTTTGAGCAGATTGAGTTTCTGGAGCATCACATTTGTGGGGTCGATTAAATGCTCAAAATGGCCAGAAAAAATGTCTTGACTAAATGTCGTGACCCCAAACTTTTGAACGGTAGTGTAGATGTTTAATAGAAACAATACAAGAAGTTCGTGCACAAGTTTTAATATAGTTTAAGTTTTCTGAAGTCAACACAGAGTCCAGTCCTGCATTGTACTGGCCCAGGCTGGTAAAACAGTCACACAATAAGTGGTTATCACACAAACAGGCACTGGGAGGAGAAGGGGGGGGGCACATCCTTCATGAAGGTAATTCTTAAAGGTCCCATGGCATGAAATTTTCACTTTGAGGTTTTTTTTAACGTTAAAATGAGTTCCTCTGACCTTCTTAAGTCACCCCAGTGGCTAGAAATGTCAATGTGTAAACCAAACTATGCCCACCCTTTGTCAACATTTGAGAATGGCGCGACAAAATGGCGCGTTGATAGGCTCTTCCCTTTACTACGTCAGCAAGGGAGATGATCCCCACGCCCCCCCTCTGGATTCCCACCCACTGTATGGATTGCCCACCCAGCTCAAAAGTTGCCACCATAGATACGTCACTTCAATTTTGTAGTGAGGAGACCATAGAGGACATAACATGGCACCACCTAAGCGAGCAAAACATGGAAATTGCGCTGTACATGGATGTGACAACACAGAAAGGAGTCTGTTTTTACTGCCGACGGGAGAGCCCCTGAAGACGCAGTGGCTTAATTTTATTTACTCCAATAATACGCCGTCGAGTCTACCTAAGACGGTGTATGTTTGTCGGAAGCATTTTCCTGAGGAATGTTTCCACACCTTGGGACAGTACAGGGCAGGTTTTGCACATCAACTGTCACTGAAGCCTGGGTCCGTACCAAGCATCCCTGCCGCATCAGCCACAAACACCGAACAAGTAAGTGTATAACTGTTAAGTCGTTTTGCCGTGTTTTAAAATCAGTGCGTTAGCCTTGCAATGGCTACATTAGCTGTGCAGCTAACCGGTTCCTGCAGTTAGCCAGGTACTCTGCGCTACAAAACCAAAGAGCATGCAGCATGCTCTGTTAAACTGAGTTTACTCTGGAAATTGACTAACTTATGAGCTTATGTCTGACTATTGCTCCGCAATGCATGTCTTCTGTTGGATAAGCGATATGTTGCTGTAGTTGCTGCTTCTATCCTCTTTGGTTATGGAGTGCGTGTTCAAGCCTAGGGTATTATACGTTCGTAAACTACCACTCCGAACACTCTCACTCATGCCCGCAGCTTGGTCAAGCCCCTCCCCCCACGGCCCACCCCCACCCTCTACCCTTCCCCGCCTCCATGCTTCTCATTAGCAAAACGACGCACTGGGAAAAGGGCTGAAATGGGGCTTTCTCCCAGGAGGCTATATCTACGTGCCGAGGGTTCATTTCGAGAAAGGCTGCGGATATAACATCCAGAAACCTCCACAAGCCCGTTTAAAGCATCAACAAACCACCATGCCATGGGTCCTTTAAGTTGTGGGTCGAGATACTCAAAAGGGGGACGGTATAATTCTACTGAACTCAAATCTGAACATGTTTACTGAATTACACAGCCCAAAAAGAAACTGGTTGCGCTGTCTTATTATAGAGTCTGTAGGATGGGAGAGGCTCCAGAGCCCCAAATGTATATCGCACAAGCAATTAAAAAAAAAAAGTTTTTCATAGCAGGTTCCCTTTGAGAAGCTAACTTTGGTAGAATGTTATCAGTGTGGTTATTTACCAAGCATCCAGTGTTCAACCTCACCACAGAACACGAGTTGTTGGAGTAGAACATACACATATTATATGGACACGAGTGTTTTACTGGGAAATATGCCACTTGTATATTTTTCATACGAGTACACACAGGACACGGAGAACCAAAACCATGACAAATCTGTACACGTCACTTATAAGAACATCAATTAATTGTTTTGATAAATTTGCTTACTTTTTTTGTGAATGTGTCTATATAATAAGATCACCACATGTCTTGAAGATATGAAGTTTATCTTCGTGTTGAAAAATTTACATTTTTCATACAAAATACATCGTGGATCTGAGTGACGTTTTCCCCGATATTTCACTCCGATGACGTCACTCCCAGTGTTTTCCTGCTGACTAGACGCACGTTGTCAAAATAGCAAACCGGTTCAAAATTAAAATTCTCTTGATTAACTTGTGGATGTGTCTACATAATATTAAGAACATTACAGGGTTGCACAAAGATGACGTTTATCTTCTTGTGCTGAAAATATCTTCACTCGTTCACCTCACTTCCTCGAATATATTCACCACTCGAAGACAAACTTCATATCCTCGCACAACTGCGTAATATGCTGTATATATTACACATACACGTTTGTACTTGTATAAACAAGTAGGTTTGTACTTAGTTCTCTGTTTAACATCTCAAAACTATAAACCATAAATGCAAAATGATATCCTTTAAAAGGTGAAACTTGCCTCTAAAATTTAAAACAAGGAAGAAAAAAAAAATTATATACTAGTGCATCTCAAAATTAGAATATTGTGAAAAAGTTCAATATTTTCCATCAGTTATTTAAGAAAGTGAAAATGTTATATATTATAGACTCATTACACACAAACTAAAATGTTTCAAGCATTTTTCTATTTTAATTTTAATCAGTATGGCATACAGTATAAAAACAAACCCATCTCAAAATATTAGAATATTTCATTTCGAGTTTGAGTAAAACAGTATGAACACAGTGCATCTCTCGGTCTAGTTCAGTACACACAACCACAATCATGGGGAAGACTGCTGACTTGACTGTTGTCCAGAAGATGATCACTGATGCCCTCCACAAGGAGGGTAAGCCACAAAAGGTCATTGCTGAAAAGGCTGGCTGGAAAAGGTGCACAAGCAACAGGGATGGCCGCAGTCTTGAGAGGATTGTCAAGAAAAGTTGATTCAAGAACTTGGGAGAGCTTCACAAGGAGTGGACTGAGGCTGGTGTCAGTGTATCAAGACTCATCACGAACAGACATCTTCAAGAAAGGGGGTACAACTTTCGCATTCCTAATATCAAGCTACTCCTGAGCCAGAGACAAATGTCAGAAGTGTCTTATCTGGGCTAAGGAGAGAAAGAAATGGACTGTTGCTCAGTGGTCCAAAGTCCTCTTTTCAGATGAAAGTACATTTTGCATTTAATTTGGAAATCACGGTTCTAGAGTCTGGAAGAAGAGTGGAGAGGCACAGAATCCAAGGTGTTTGAAGCCCAGTGTGAAGTTTCCACAGCCTGGGATGATTTGGGGTGCCATGTCATCTGCTGGTGTTGGTCCACTGTAGTTTATCAAGTCCAAAGTCAACACAGCCATCTACCAGGAGATTTTAGAGCACTTGCTTCCATCTGCTGACGAGCTTTTTGGAGATGCTGATTTCCTTTTCCATCAGGACTTAGCACCTACCCACAGTGCCAAAACTACTACCAAATGGTTTGCTGACCATGATATTACTGTGTTTGATTGGCCAGCCAACTTGCCTGACCTGAACCCCATAGAGAATCTATGGGGTATTGTCAAGTAGTCTGGCTAACGCGACTTCAAAGCTCTGCGAGCATTTGGTCTGGCAAAGATATTAAGCCCAACCGTTTCCCAAAGCGCGTGGTTGACCCGCTTCCCTGAAATGCCTCAGTTTGCTACTGGTCGAACCCAGAAAAGGCTGTGACGAAGCTTAAACCAATCACATCACTTTTTCCTCTGATGTATGTGACGCGACAGGGCTAACTGGTAGATTAAACTCTTACCGAAGCCGGTCAGGAGCAAGGCGAAAACGGCCTTCCTTTCAATAAATACCTCCAGGGCTGCTCTTTGCTCCATTTTCAATGAGAACTTGCTCCATGTTCGTAATGTTTCTAGTGAATGAAGCGCTTCCGGCATACATTCTGTAAACAATCTATGGCTTCCGGTCGGAGTTCTACTACATCACTGCCTTGAACACGCCTCTACCCAGGGCCGTTGGAGATGCTCAAAGTTGATTGGCTCCCGATTTTTCGGGAGCTTGGAAGAGCTGTAGATAGCTTGCCTTGCCAGACTAAGCTCGCAACAGGCCCTCGTGTTGCGTCACACTTAGGATGGGCGGGCCCAGGCTAATTGTCAAGAGAAAGATGAGAAACACCCGACCCAAAAATACAGATACGCTGAAGGCCACTATCAAAGCAACCTGAGCTTCAATAACACCTCAGCAGTGCCACAGACTGATCACCTCCATGCCACACCGCATTGATACAGTAATTCATGGTAAAGGAGCCCCAACCAAGTATTGAGTGTATAAATGAATATACTTTTCAGAAGTTGGACATTTCTGTATTGTAAATCCTTTTTTTGATTGATCTTAGGGAATATTCTAATAATTTGAGATACTGGATTTCTGATTTTCATGAGCTATAAGCCATAATCATCAAAATTAAAACAAAAAAGGCTTTAAATATTTCACTTAACATGTAATGAATATAGAATATATGAAAGTTTACCTTTTTGAATTAAATTATGAAAAAAAGGAACTTTTTCATGGTATTCTAATTTTTTGAGATGCACTAGTGTGTGTGTGTGTGTGTATATATATATATATATATATATATATATATATATATATATATTTTTTTTTTTTAAAGTGACAATGTCAATTTTTCTACCAGCGTCCAAGCACCACAGGTTAGAGTTCAGACCTGTGGCCATAACCCACTTTTAACATCTGGAAATGACTCACTCTCCATATTCTTCCATCTCAGAGTGAAGCTCTGAGAATGCATTTTTATAACAAATCCATCATACCTGAATTCAGAGGTGGCACTGAACGACTCCTGCTCTGTGATGGAGAACACTAGCAGGAAGCCCTCTCCGCTACGGAAATAATTATCCCTAATGGCTGCATAGTCCTCCTGTCCTGCTGTGTCCAGAATATCGATCTGAACCTCTTCTCCATCCAGCACAACCTTCTTCCTGTAGCTGTCTGCTTTAGTTGGCTCATAGTCTTCAACAAACTGGGGGAAGAAGTTAAATGAAGAGTTTTATGAAAGTGCATCAGCAAAATCTCATAGAAGGCATTCCAGTAGTGTTTTCTTTTTATTAGGGAGTTTTATATCATTTCGATAAGAAAAGATTAATTAGATCAATCCATCATGTTGTATTAGCAAGAAAAAGGAATTTCTATTTCTTTAAAAAAAAAAAAAAAAATTACATGGGGATTGTGTCACGTTTTTAAGTAGGGGAAAAAAAAAAAAAAGATGACAGGTGTGGTAAACCACCATAAATATATGTATGCACGTATGAGGATACTTCAAAAACGTTCTGGGCCTCACCTAGAAACAAGGGGCGCAACTATAAGGCTTTATAGTATTCCATCACAATCCACAAAAACTTAAATGAAAGAAGCAATCAAAGAAAAAAAAAAAAAAAAGGAGAGGAAAACGTTGAGCTGGCGTGCTGTTGCTCCAGGACGATGCGCCCGTCCACACAGCAAACGTGGCAAGGGCAGAAGCAGCCAAATGTGGCTCTGAACTGTTGCCCCATGCACCTTACTCACCCGACCCAGCACCGTCTGACTTATCCGTTTCCCAAACTGAAATCCCACTTGCTTGGTTGCCATTTTCAGAGTGATGAAGGTCATCCATGCTGTTTGAGGAGTCTCAAGATGTGACCACCTTCCATGAAGGGATAGCGAAGCTTGAACATCAGTAGACCAAGTGCATTGAAGTTAAGAGAGACCATGTTGAAAAATAATGCAAGAACAATCTTTCTCCTGTGATGTTTTCTGGGTGAGGCCAAGAACTTTTTGAAGTATCCTCGTATGTATAGATGTGGTCAGAAGTTTACATACAGTGACATGAATGTCACCTGGATATGAACCAAGCAATATTTGGGCTTTCAGTAATTTCTTTGAACTGTACTTTTTCTGTGGCAGAATGATTGTACAGCACATGTACATCTTTAATTAAAACAAAACACTAGAATTTGGTGCACAAGTTTTAATTTTCTTTGGGTTTTCTGAAGTCAACACAGGGTCAAAAATTTACATACATTTCACTTCGATTCATTCAGAGGTGCTGAAACTTCCAAAATGTCTTATCTTGCCAAGGCCAAGGTCTCTTAACTTCCTGTTAGAGATCATGATTGACTACAGCTGGTAGCTTCTCTGTGCCTTCATAAAAAAGGGTTTGTTTACAGCACTCATTGGATTGACCAACACACAATACAATGGGAAAGTCCAAGGAGCTCAGTGCAGATCTGAGAAAGAGGATCGCACATATACACAACTCCGGAATGTCTCTTGGAGCCATTTCTAAACAACTGCGAATTCCAATATCAATTCAAACAAACAATTGTATGCAATTTACTGTGAGGTGTAGTCACTTTGCTAAGCCACTTTGCTTCAAGAAAACCCAAACTGTCACCCTCAGATGAAAGGAATTTGGTTTGGATGGTCAGGAACAACCTAGGAACCACCATGGCACAGCCCTGCCATGAACTGGAAGCTGATGGATCACTGTCTACAGTTCAGTGAGTTTTACATCACCATGGACTAAGAGGCTGCTATCCAAGAAATAACCCCCTGCTCCAAAATTGACACCTTCAAGCTTAAAGTTTGAAGCCGACCACACGGACAAAGAAAAAAGCCTTCTGGAGGATAGCTGTATGGTAAGATGAGACAAAGATTGAGTTGTTTGGCCACAATGACCACCATGTACAGAGAGACACTGTAGGATCATCATGCTCTGGGGCTGTTTTGCTGCCAGTGGAACTGGTTCATTGCACAAAGTGGATGAAATAATGAAGGAGGAGGACTACCTCAGAATTCTTCAGCATAAACCATCAGAAACTTGAACACGACTTGGGACTTGCAACAGGACAATGAACCCAAAACACGCATCAGAGCTGGTTGTGGAGGATAAAGCAGGCTAATATTAAGCTTAAAACAAGTCCTGACTTCAACCCTATATGGGCCGTGCTTATAAATCGAGTCCATACCAAAAAAAAAAAAAAAAATTTAACTGAACTCTACCAATTCTACTGCAAAGAGTCGTGAAATATCCGACCAGAATTCTGCCAGAAGCTTGTTCATGGTAAACAAAAATGTTTGATCAAGGTGAATCTTGCGAAGACATTTTACCCAAATATTAGGTGGGCTGTATATAAAATTGACCCAGTGTTGATTTCAGAAAACCCAAAGAAAATTAAAGTTGTACACCAAATTCTAGTTTATTTTTTAATAAAAGATGTACAGTATATTGTACATTCTGCCACAGAAAAAGAACAGTTCAAAGAAACTACTGAAAGCCCAAATATTGCCATGACATTCATATCCAAGATGACATTGTCACTGTATGTAAACTTGACAACTGTATGCATTTATTTTGCAGCTCACGGACTCACACCATGTTTTATGTCCTTTCTCAGTGCGATCATTTGCATCTACTGCACTGTCTGATCCTTTTATACTGCACGTTTGATTCATGTTGCACACTGGCATCAAACCAAAACCTATTCCAACCAGAACCACTCTACCCATAAAGTCCTTCTGATTCTGCATGGCATGTGCCTGACCTTTCAGAGAACATTAGCTGCTCCTAAACCAGCGCATAAAGATACCTATGAGCCAAACCATATTTCAGTGTAAATCTCACCTCATCATACATGAACTGCAGTGTGAGTGCTGATTTGCCCACTCCTCCACTTCCCACCATGATGACCTTGTGCAGAACCAGAGAGCTCTGGCCCTTGTTCTTGTTTGCTGCCATGTGTTCTGCTGCAGGAAAGAGAAAAAAAAAATCCACTCTGAACAACTTGTGTGTTATAGATTAATACGTGATCAACAGTTTATGCAATGAAATCCTATATTACCCACAATGCCATTCGACTACCTGCTGATAGAATTACCAGTGAGATCTATACCCTGTCCACACTAGGGATTTTGTACCGATACGAAACTACTTTCGTACCGCAACACCTGTCCACACTAGCAACTATACCGGTACTGTAGCGGTATAACTGTATCGGTACGGAACCCGCAAATGTATGGGTTTCGTACCGGTACAGTATCGGTACTGTAGCGCTTCGCGTAGTGTGGACAGATGAAGCAGCTCTGTATCGATACAAATATAATGCGCATGCGCAAAGTCACACACCTCAATCGATGTCTTCACTGAATAAAATAGTGAAGAACGGAGATTGGTTTTCTTTGTTTCTTTCTCAACTGCCTCGCGCATTTTATACGATTCGACTGAATAAATGACCACCAGAAATACAGACTGTACATTGACAAAGAGCACACACATGTTGTCTCATCCGCCATATATTCTAGGAAGGAAGTTACTCGGTAACCATGGAAACATTTCGTGCACACGCATTTCAACTACCATGAAAGAAAACCACAAACATTTCTCACTAGTGTGGACAGACGCACTAAACTGTACCGGTATACTTTGTATCGATACAGTTATACCACTTTCGTACTGGTATAAGTGTGAACACAGCATTAGATTTGCCCTTGGTTCGTCTCTACCTGAAGAGAGCAATGCAACAGCGCTTTAGGTGGGGTTTACATTAGACCGTATCAGCAGATCATCAGATTAACGTTTTTAAAACGATTAGCGTGCACACAGCAACGCCAATACACGGATACGCTCGGCTCCGCAGGCATCCTGTGCTCCAAATCACTCCGCCCTGAACAGCGAGTGCTCTCTGGAGGGTGCGCACTCCAGCCCTGCGCAGCTCACAGAGCGCGCGAGTGAAGTGCACGAGCAGTGATTCGGGACTGAGCCGCTGTGTGAGAGATCTCAGTGCATATCGGGCATGCGCGTCACTTACCACTTGCAAGTGGAAGGATGGCAAGCCTAAAGACAATCATAACTACACAATGGGCAGTATTTGCATCAGTATTTGCAGTATTTTCATACTTTTATACTCTAATGAAAGGTGATACAAGGCGGAAGTCCACGCCGTTTTTCAGCAGTCGCGTCACATGACCAACACCAGCGAATCAGGAAGGTGGATGTCACAGTGACGTTGTCCAATGACGACGCCAGCTAGAGCTCAGCACAGCGTATCCACGTATTCTCAATGTTTACACAGCACCAGACCAGACACGATCTGGATTGAATACGTGGACCCTGGCGGATTCCCATTTCCCGGCGTTTTAATGTAAACGGACAGTGCATCCACGAAGAAAACGAGACAGATACGGTCTAATGTAAACTTGGCCTTAGTCCTTTAGTGCAATCAGGGGGTAGTCATTATGCACTGTATAACGGCGCCGTGGATGGCTGCCTCGATGTGTTGGCGCGCATTGTTTTGTCTTTTGATTGTAAACTCAGTTCGCTGCTGCGATACTCAAATCTCATTCACCAGAGAAGAGCTCTTGAACATCAGGGGGACAACCCCAGCTGACTTAACTTTTCTGGTGTCATCCCTGGACTTATTGGACATTCTGGTCAAAGGTGCCCTCACCTTTGCTCACTCAGCGAGACGCCGGAGGAGAGGGAAATGTGCCGATATGCCTCCGTCAGCACAGACTTCACACTCCTCTACCTGCAATATTTCTCTCCAACGTGTGTTCATTGTACAATAAGCTGGACGAACTCCAGATGCTAATGGGGAGAAATAGGGACTTTTCTACAGCTTCCATTTTATGCTTCACAGAGATGTGGCTACACGCGACTCTGCGCAGCAGCTGGCCGGCTTCCAACTTTTCAGACCAGACCGTAACATGGATTTCTCTGGCAAAACAAAGGGCGGCGGAATCCGTTTTTATGTAAACAGCGGCTGGTGCAGTGATGCATCAGTGATCCCACAGCACTGTTCTCCTGACCTGGAATCATTTTTCATCAATTGTAAACCCTTCTACTCCCCCCATGAGTTTGCTTCATTCATTCTCATCGGTGTTTACATTCCACCGCAAGCCAACGTGCAGAACTGCACAGCGCATGCAGGCTGACCAAATACTGGGTGCGGCGCAGACTAACCCAGACTCCCTAGTTATTGTCCTCGCTGGCTTTAACAAAGGTAACCTCAACCATGAACTATCCAAATATAAACAGTTTATAAAACGTCCAACCAGGGAGGAGAATATTTTGGATCACTACTATACCACAGTCAACAATGCCTATCACGCCGTACTGGGCCACTCTGACCACATCATGGTTCACTTGATTCCTGCATACAGGCAGAAATTAAAGCTGAGGAAACCTGCAGTGAGGACATCAAAGATGTGGAGCAATGAGGCTACAGAGAACCTTCAAGCGTGCTTGGACTGTACAAACTAGGATGTGTTCAGGACTGCTACCAATAATCTGGAGGAGTACACAGAGGCTGTGACATCCTACATCAGCTTCTGTGAGAACTGCCGCGTTCCATCATTAACCAGGGTGAGTTACAATAATGACAAACCCTGGTTCACAGATAAGCTCAGACAGCTAAGGTTGCAAAAGGAAGAAACGTCCAGAAGTGGGGACAAGAACAGTTTTAGAGAGTCTAGGAACAGGTTTAGCAAGGTGGTGAGAAAAGTTAAACGACTGTACTCTGAGAAACTCCAACACCAGTTCTCAGCCAAAAACTCCACGTCTGTCTGGAAAGGGCTCAGACAGATCACTAACTACAGACCTTCAGCCCCCTCACTCTTAAATTGCGCCTGGCCAACCAACTGAATGAGTTCTACTGTCGCTTTGAAAGACAATGCGACTATCCTGATACCATCCCCCCCATCATTCCACACTCCAGCCCAACACCCCCACCTCTAATGTTGCCAGAGCCTCTCTACAACCTCTCACCCAGGAGGCCCATCCACCCACCACCACAGCCTCAACTCTCTCCATTCTGGAGAAGGATGTCAACAAAACTCTTTAAGAAGCTAAACCCCCACAAAACAGCAAGTCCTGACTCTGTCTCACCATTTACCCTGAAGTTGTGCTGATCAGCTGTCTTCGGTCTTCACAGACACCTTCACCACCTCACTGGAGCCATGCCATATGCCAGCCTGCTTCATTACATTACAGGCATTTAACAGACACTCTTATCCAGAGCAATGTACAATGTACCCAGAGTAGCCTGGGGAGCAGTTGGGGGTTAGGTCTAGGGAATGAAACCAGCAACCTTTTGGTCCCAAAGCTGCTTCTCTATTAGGCCATGGAGGCTTCAAGGCCTCCACCATTATCCCAATCCCCAAAAAGCCAAAGATCACAGGATTAAATGACTACAGACCCATTGCCCTGACTTTTGTGGTTACAAAATCCTTCCCGAGTGCCTTGTGCTTTACCACCTTAAAGCAAATCACTGACCTACTTAATCTGTGGTTGATAGAGAGCAACTGGACTTGCTTAAAGATTCTTGAAAACGTTTCACCTCTCATCCAAAAGGCTTCCTCAGTTCTTTCTGACTAATAGGGAGTATCACATATTTATCCTCTCATGGATCATCATAGAATCAGAATTCTGATGGCTACATTGTAGGTGGCTGATAAAAGATGTCTTGGACACCCACCTCTGTTCAGTGATGGCCGTTCCAAGTTGACAAAAATGAACGATCCTCTCTGGCTAAGATGTCTGCCAGTTTTCTGGAAGTCCTCTCATACTCCCACACCAGTCGAAGGGCTCTCATCCCAAAGTGCGTAGAAATATGTCTGCGAAGATTCTCAGTCATCCAGGTACATAGCAATCTGTGGTTGATAGAGAGCAACTGGACTTGCTTGAAGATTCTTGAAAACGTTTCACCTCTCATCCAAAAGGCTTCCTCAGTTCTGTCTGACTAATAGGGAGTATCACATTTATCCTCTCATGGATCATCATCGAGCAAGTCCAGTTGCTCTCTTCTACCAACCACAGATTACTATGTACCTGGATGACTGAGAATCTTTACAGACATGTTTCTACGCACTTTGGGATGAGAGCCCTTCGACTGGTGCGGGAGTATGAGAGGACTTCCAGAAAACTGGCAGACATCTTAGCCAGAGAGGATCGTTCATTTTTGTCAACTTGGAACGGCCATCACTGAACAGAGGTGGGTGTCTAAGACATCTTTTATCAGCCACCTACAATGCAGCCATCAGAATTCTGATTCTATGATGATCCATGAGAGGATAAATACCTGATACTCCCTGTTAGTCAGACAGAACTGAGGAAGCCTTTCGGATGAGAGGTGAAATGTTTTCAAGAATCTTCAAGCAAGTCCAGTTGCTCTCTTCTATCAACCACAGATTACTATGTACCTGGATGACTGAGAATCTTCAGACACTGACCTACTTCTGGACCCCATGCAGTTTGCCTACAGACTCAGAGATGTCCACAAGCACTGGCAACCGGTGGTCTTCTCTGCCTATACAGACGGTCTACGCCAGCTACTCAATCCCAGAAAAAACAAAACAAAACTTGCCCTTCAAATTACTTGTATCATCTCTGCTGCCCATAATTTGCTGCAAATCCAATTCTGTGGCCCCATGCATGAACCTGATAACCCACATATTTTTATCTGTATTTTTCTTAGCTGTTTAAAATTTTCACCAGTGCAATTTTCAGACTAACTGGAGACATGCTAATGAAACCCTTACAAACCTCAAATCTATGTCTGGTTGACTGATATCAAATTTATGGATTATTATATTCAGTTTTCTCATTTTTAAAAATGTGGGTTATCAGGTTCATGCATGGGGCCACAGAATTATTCCACCATGAAATAGTCTTTGATTCGGGTCTAACATGACCGGAAGCGACACCATATTTGTTGATTCTCACACTGTGACTGGCTGAGCCAGACCATGTGACCATGCTGTAGCATATGTAATGTTACACCATGTAGTTGTGTTACAGAGCCAGGCAGCATACTACAGAGGATAACTAAGAAAGCCAAGCACACACATTTCTAGAGTGAAATTTCATACATATTTTGCAAGTATTTTACAGGGAAATGGTTAGTAATTTATTAGCCGAGAATGCACCAGAAGGCATGTAAATTTCAAACTTTTCTGGTGGGGCATGCCCCCAGACCATCCTGTTTGTGGATTTCAGTTCCACCTTCAACACCATCATCCCAGCTCTTCTGCAGGACAAGCGTGCCTGACTCCACCTGCAGGTGGATCACTGACTTCCTGTCTGACAGGACACAGCACGTGAAGCTGGGGAAACACGTCTCTGACTCCTGAACCATCAGCACCGGATGCCCCAAGTCTGCATCCTTTCTCCTTTATTCTTCTCCCTGTACACCAACAGCTGTACCACCAGTCATCAGTCTGTCAAGCTCCTAAAGTTTACATATAACACCACCCTCACTGGACTCATCTCTGATGAGGATGAATCTGCCTACAGGTGGGAGATTCTAAAGACAGTGGAGAGGATGGTAGACTTCAGGAGGAGCTTTTCCATACCCTCCCCCATCACCCTGTTTGACTCCTCAGTAACCTCTGGAGTATTTTTGCTTCCTGGGCACTATAATCACTCAGGACCTTAAATGGGAGACAAATACCTGCTCGCTCACCAAGAAAGTACAACACAGGACATACTTCCTGCGGCAGCTGAAGAAGTTCGATCTGCTAAAGACAACGATGGTGCAGTTTTACACCACCATCATTGAGTCCATTCTCACCTCCTCCATCACTGTCTGGTACGCTGCTGCCACTGCCAGGGACAAGGGCAGACTGCAGCGCATCATTTGCTCTGCTGAGAAGACGATTGGCTGCAACCTTCCATCTCTTCAAGACCTGTACGAGTTCAGGACCCTGAGGAGAGTAGAAAGGATTGTGGCCGACCCCGCTCACCCCGGACACAAAACTTTTTGAATCACTCCCCTCTGGTAGGAGGTTGTGGTCCATTAGAACCAAAACCTCATACCGTAAGGCCAGCTTCCCCCCCACTGCAGCTGGCCTCATTAATAAGGTCAGAGACCCCCACTGACTCGAACCTCACACTTTCAATTTATGATATTAATGCACTTTGCCTCTGAACTGCCATTTTGCACATCTAATGCTCATGTCATACATCTTCATTCTATGAACCTTCAGTGCACATTCTGGTGCGCACACACTGTACAGCTTGGCTATTTAACCCACTGCACATATTCTCTTCCTCTCACACGTTCATGTCATGACTCTTCTTTATCTTCATCATGTAAGCTATTTTTCCACATTCCAGGACATACTATACAGCTTGGACTTCATAACAACCCATATTCACTTTTCAAACTTGCATATTTTAGATTCTTCTTTTTTTTTTAATTCTATTACTAGCAACTTTTTTTTTTAATTCTTCTATCTTAACTGTTCAAGCACCAACCACCAAAGCAAATTCCTTGTATGTGAGAACATACTTGGTAATAAAACTCGAGTCTGAAATACCTGGTTTAGTGACAAACCTGGGCATGTCAGGTCAGTAAGTAGTAACCATTCTAATAGAAGAACCCCATGTCTTCATTCTCCAAGCATAATCATGCTTGCTCACAGCTCTCAATAGTTTGTTGGTTATTTTCCCCTATTAAGCACCATTGTAACTGGCCTAACAATTTCTTCCTGTGACATTAACACAGCAGACGACCACAAACTTCTCGAAGGAACAACAAAAATACAGTATTAACCAACAAATTGATACCAGAATAACATTTCAATAGAAACGTACTCAACGGAGATTTCGTTTAAGGGTTGGTAAAGACACCAATGAGACGCACCTTAACGAACTCATGGGAATCTTGATAATTAGCCAATTTGAGACAGTATGATGCCACTCCTCATCCAGCCACTAACTTGTGTTTTTTGTTTTTAAATACACAAGCTTTCCAGACTCCATACAGCTCAGATTTTCTATAATAAAAGCACTTTACCATGAATTACTCAGTTTTATATGTGACGCAGCCTTCTACTCTCCTATAAGTGACACTATAGTCAACTCAACCTCACAATTGATACATTTGGTGCAGCAGGTAGTTTAAGTTCAAGTTTATTTGTATAGCGCTTTTAACAATAAACATTGTCGCAAAGCAGCTTTACAGAATTTGAACGACTTAAAACATGAGCTAATTTTATCCCTAATCTATCCCCAATGAGCAAGCCTGTGGCGACGGTGGCAAGGAAAAACTCCCTCAGACGACATGAGGAAGAAACCTCGAGAGGAACCAGACTCAAAAGGGAACCCATCCTCATTTGGGCAACAACAGACAGCCTGACTATAATATTAACAGTTTTAACATGAGGACAGTTTCGTTGATGTTATAACTCTTCATTGATGGAAACTTGAGTGAAAAACTGTTCATGATAACTGCATTCCTAAAGTTAGCAAGACAACTGTAGTCCTCAGCCATAAAAGCATTACTGTAAGAGTCTAGAACATCCTCCAGGTATAACCCTCAATTGTCCTCATGGGGCCGTCATTCAAGTGCTGTTGAAACAAAACTGTCAGATCCCTGGGTTGATCTCAGGTTACTGTTTGCGTGGAGTTAAGGTTAATTACTGGGCATGTTCTCCCAGGCTATATTAAATTGTTCTTAAGCCTAGGTCACAACCGGACGTACGATTTTTTTGGCCATGCAATTTTTGCCGTTTCCCAAATCGCTGCGTTTTTTTGTTGTTGTTGTTTGTGGAGAAAGACGCACCTTGGCCGTAAGTTTGTCTTGCAACCTGAAAAAAACGTAAGCGCCCGTAGAGTTTGTTTGACATGACAAAGAACCTCTGCGGCCAGTCTACGGCTCGAAAATCAGCACGTCACACGCCCGCCCTCCGTGCGTTTCACGCGTGCCCTCCGTGCGTTTGTTGCATGTAGACCGGCCGTAGGAGCACGTACGGCCGGTTGTGACCGAGGCTTTAGGTGTGAATGCATCTGTGTATGGTACCGGGTGTGTCACACCCAGTGTTCCTGGGACAGGATCCACAGTGTTCCTGGGACAGGATAAAAGCAGTTACTGTTGATGAATAAAACAAAAACAAACAAAAAAAACCCCACACACTTTGTTGAAAGGTAAATATTCACCACCTAGTGTCACTGGAAACCATCACCACCATCAGCCTGTTATCAGATAATTAATCAACAGTTCAGTTACTGTTTGTTAAACCAGTATTACTCCTTAATTCAAGGGTTTTCCCCCTTTCTTACCTCCACAATGATGTGTAGGAATACACAAAAAGTGAATTTATTATAGAAATCAAAACACCATCTCTAAAATAAACTCATCTCCAGGGTCATGTTTGCAAAATCAGCTGATCACAAGACACTCAACTGATCACAACGTATATCGACATGCAATTACAGTCAAAACCGCACAACATTGGACTTTTTGTAAATGAAAGTTAAATAATAAGTGAACAGTCTAAAACACTTACAGGAGACAGAAAACAAATTATCAGCCTCAAACATTAACTACTTTTGTTTTCTTGAAAAAGGACACCGCCCCTTCCGTTATGTCCTACGCAACCACCCGCATTCTGCTGCTCGCTCATTGGCTAAACAACCAGTGCGCGCTCTCGCGTCTGCCTCCCGATTGGACAACGCAGCAATCCATCAAATGTTTTCCAACAAAAAGAGAAGTACACTCGAAAACGTTAATCCTTAAATTTAACAAAGATGACAGACAAGTCTTCACAAAAACATATGAACATCGAACATTAAACTTATTTCACCGCAAATCTTTAAATACTTAACTCACATTTTCAGCTACAACAGGCAGTAATTCTCCAAAGAAGCGCGTCCCCGTTCCCAGACTACTACTCTTCCGTAGTCCCATCCACCGGAAATGCGGTGGCCCACATTATCGGGATATGACGTCACTAAACTGGCACGTTATTTGAATGAACATTTTCACAAAATCATCCCTAAGCTTTTTAATTATTGTGTTCTGTGTTAAGTTAGTTAGGTTTTTTTGCGTTTTTATTTCGGTTTTCCCTTTATTTATTTCCAGATTGTTAGAAAAAATACTTAAAACCGATACTAGTGCATCTCAAAATATTAGAATATCGTGAAAAAAAAAATTTTTTTTTGGTAATTTACTTTAAAAAAAAAAAAAAGTAAACTTTCATATATTCTATGTTCATTACGTGTAAATTGAAACATTTCAGGGCTTTTTATGTTTGTTTTAATTTTGATAATTAATTATCAAATTAGGGGCGGCACGGTGGTGTAGTGGTTAGCGCTGTCGCCTCACAGCAAGAAGGTCCTGGGTTCGAGCCCCGGGGCCGGCGAGGGCCTTTCTGTGTGGAGTTTGCATGTTCTCCCCGTGTCCGCGTGGGTTTCCTCCGGGTGCTCCAGTTTCCCCCAAAGACATGCAGGTTAGGTTAACTGGTGACTCTAAATTGACCATAGGTGTGAGTGTGAATGGTTGTCTGTGTCTATGTGTCGGCCCTGTGATGACCTGGCGACTTGTCCAGGGTGTACCCCGCCTTTCGCCCGTAGTCAGCTGGGATAGGCTCCAGCTTGCCTGCGATCCTGTAGAACAGGATAAAGCGGCTAGATGAGATGAGATGAGATTATCAAATTAGGGTGGCACGGTGGTGTAGTGGTTAGTGCTGTCGCCTCACAGCAAGAAGGTCCCGGGTTCGAGCCCTGGGGCTGGCGAGGGCCTTTCTGTGCGGAGTTTGCATGTTCTCCCCGTGTCAGCGTGGGTTTCCTCCGGGTGCTCCGGTTTCCCCCACAGTCCAAAGACATGCAGGTTAGGTTAACTGGTGACTCTAAATTGACCATAGGTGTGAATGTGAGTGTGAATGGTTGTCTGTGTCTATGTGTCAGCCCTGTGATGACCTGGCAACTTGTCCAGGGTGTACCCCGCCTTTCGCCCGTAGTCAGCTGGGATAGGCTCCAGCTTGCCTGCAACCCTGTAGAACAGGATAAGCAGCTACAGATAATGAATGAATGGATGGATGGCTTATAGCTCTAGCACTGTTGCCTCACAGCAAGAAGGTTCTGAGTTCGAGCCCAGTGGCTGGCGAGGGCCTTTCTGTGTGGAGTTTGCATGTTCTCCCCGTGGTCTGCGTGGGTTTCTTCCACACAGTTAGGCTGATTGGTGGCTCTAAATTGACCGTAGGTGTGAATGTGAGTGTGAATGGTTGTTTGTCTCTATGTGTCAGCCCTGCGATGATCTGGTGACTTGTCCAGGGTGTAAACTGTCTCTCGCCCATAGTCAGCTGGGATAGGCTCCAGCTTGCCTGTGACCCTGTAGAACAGGACAAGCAGCTACAGATAATGGATGGATGGGCTTATAGCTCATGAAAATCAGAAATCCAGTATTTCAAAATTATTAGGATATTTCATTTCGAGTTTGAGTAAAACAGTATAAATACTGTGTATTTCTCGGTCTAGTTCAATACACGCAACCACAATCATGGGGAAGACTGCTGACTTGACAGTTATCCAGAAGACGATCATCGACACCTTTCACAAAGAGAATAAGCCATAGAAGGTCATTGCTGAAAAGGCTGGCTGGAAAAGGTGCACAGGCAACAGGGATGACTGCAGCCTTGAGAGGATTGTCCAGAAAAGTTGATTCATGAACTTGGGAGAGCTTCACAAGGAGTGGACTGAGGCTGGTGTCAGTGCGTCAAGAGCCACCACGCACAGACGTCTTCAGGAAAGAGGTACAACTGTCACATTCCTAATACAACCCCAATTCCAAAAAAGTTGGGACAAAGTACAAATTGTAAATAAAAACGGAATGCAATGATGTGGAAGTTTCAAAATTCCATATTTTATTCAGAATAGAACATAGATGACATATCAAATGTTTAAACTGAGAAAATGTATCATTTAAAGAGAAAAATTAGGTGATTTTTAAATTTCATGACAACAACACATCTCAAAAAAGTTGGGACAAGGCCATGTTTACCACTGTGAGACATCCCCTTTTCTCTTTACAACAGTCTGTAAACGTCTGGGGACTGAGGAGACAAGTTGCTCAAGTTTAGGGATAGGAATGTTAACCCATTCTTGTCTAATGTAGGATTCTAGTTGCTCAACTGTCTTCGGTCTTTTTTGTTGTATCTTCCGTTTTATGATGCACCAAATGTTTTCTATGGGTGAAAGATCTGGACTGCAGGCTGGCCAGTTCAGTACCCGGACCCTTCTTCTATGCAGCCATGATGCTGTAATTGATGCAGTATGTGGTTTGGCATTGTCATGTTGGAAAATGCAAGGTCTTCCCCGAAAGAGACGTCGTCTGGATGGGAGCATATGTTGCTCTAGAACCTGGATATACCTTTCAGCATTGATGGTGTCTTTCCAGATGTGTAAGCTGCCCATGCCACACGCAGTAATGCAACCCCATACCATCAAAGATGCAGGCTTCTGAACTGAGCGCTGATAACAACTTGGGTCGTCCTTCTCCTCTTTAGTCCGAATGACATGGCGTCCCTGATTTCCATAAAGAACTTCAAATTTTGATTCGTCTGACCACAGAACAGTTTTCCACTTTGCCACAGTCCATTTTAAATGAGCCTTGGCCCAGAGAAGACGTCTGCGTTTCTGGATCGTGTTTAGATACGGATTCTTCTTTGAACTATAGAGTTTTAGCTGGCAACGGCGGATGGCACGGTGAATTGTGTTCACAGATAACGTTCTCTGGAAATATTCCTGAGCCCATTTTGTGATTTCCAATACAGAAGCATGCCTGTATGTGATGCAGTGCCGTCTAAGGGCCCGAAGATCACGGGCACCCAGTATGGTTTTCCGGCCTTGACCCTTATGCACAGAGATTCTTCCAGATTCTCTGAATCTTTTGATGATATTATGCACTGTAGATGATGATATGTTCAAACTCTTTGCAATTTTACACTGTCGAACTCCTTTCTGATATTGCTCCACTATTTGTCAGCGCAGAATTAGGGGGATTGGTGATCCTCTTCCCAGCTTTACTTCTGAGAGCCTCTGCCACTCCAAGATGCTCTTTTTATACCCAGTCATGTTAATGACCTATTGCCAATTGACCTAATGAGTTGCAATTTGGTCCTCCAGCTGTTCCTTTTTTGTACCTTTAACTTTTCCAGCCTCTTATTGCCCCTGTCCCAACTTTTTTGAGATGTGTTGCTGTCATGAAATTTCAAATGAGCCAATATTTGGCATGAAATTTCAAAATGTCTCACTTTCGACATTTGATATGTTGTCTATGTTCTATTGTGAATACAATATCAGTTTTTGAGATTTGTAAATTATTGCATTCCGTTTTTATTTACAATTTGTACTTTGTCCCAACTTTTTTGGAATCGGGGTTGTATCTAGCCACCCCTGAACCAGAGGCAACGTCAGAAGCATCTTACCTGGGCTAAGGAGAGAAAGAACTGGACTGTTGCTCCCAGCCTGATGAGCTAGAACCAGTTTGACTAACCAGGTGTACCAACCTGACCAGCTAGAACTGGTCTGTAAATGTCCAAAATCCATTTAATACCACCAGTCCAACAAGCCCGACCAGCTAAAACCAACCTGACAAGCCAGAACCAGCCTGGAAGTGTCCACAATCCTTCTAAGACCACCAATCCAAAGAAAGGTGACCAGTTAGAACCAGGTTGACAAGCCATAACAAGCCTAACCACCCAGCCAGTCAACCCAATCAGTTAGAACTGTCCTGAAAGTGCCCCAAACCCATCTAAAACCACAAAACCAGACCAGCTTGACCAGTTAGGCTAGTCAGTAGAGTCCATAAAGTCCCAAAAGGTGATTTTTTTTTTTTTAAATCTTGTGCGCACAAGATAATAACTTGATCTCACAAGATAATTACTTTTGTACACAAATTACACTGGGGAACACAATTTTTGTTGAGTTAGGTCTGACAGCTGTTTTTAACTAATTTTTGGGTGCGGAATCCAAAACTGATCTCAGTTTTTCTCTATCACGTCAAGTTTTTGAACTATAGGATCCCCGTTTTCTTGAAAAATATGAAAAATACTGTACTTAACAGATATGTGCTTGTTTTATAAAAATTTACAAATATTGACATACAATGAAATATGAAAGAAACAGGCATGACTGCAATGTTTATTTAACACTATTATGTTTTTACAAAGGATATGGCTACTGTAATCATAATTGTGTGCAAGAAGAAGAAAAAACCTTTATTCGTCACCTGCACACTTAAAGCACAGTGAAATTCATCCTCTGCATTTAACCCATCTGAAGCAGTGAGCACACACACACACACACACCCAGAGCAGTGGGCAGCCACACACAGCGCCCGGGGAGCAGTCAGGAACCTTGCTCAAGGGCACCTCAGCCCAAGGCCACCCCATGTTAACCTAACTGCATGTCTTTGGATTGTGGGGGAAACCAGAGCACCCCCACGCAGACACGGGGAGAACAGGCAAACTCCACACAGAAAGGCCCTCGCCGGCCGCTGGGTTTGAACCCAGAACCTTCTTGCTGTGAGGCTACCGTGCTAACCACTACACCACCATGCCACCTGTGCAAGTAGTTAAGGTCAAAATTTACATTTATAGCTCTTTCTGGAGTGTTCAACTTGAGGACTATCACGTTTGATGCTCCAACAATAGTCAGCCATCATATGTACATCCCATCTACCCTGATAACGTTCTTCCATAACCTTCAAATAGTCTTACTACAGTGGAATTTTGCTTATCTGGAGGGTAAGCTGTGGAAAAAAAACTTGACGTGCTCGAAAAAAACTGACTGCAATTTTGGAATCAGCATGCCAATTTTAGTTTTAATCAGCATAAAAATCTAGCTCAACAGAATTTTTTTTCAAATTGTTCCCCAGTGTTATTTATCTTATGCCCACAAGATTAAAGAAATCACCTTTACGGGCTCCATACTGATCAATAACTGTTCCAGGCTGTTTTTTTTTTCTTTCAGAAGTATCACTGAAAGATGCAGATTAGTCCAGTGTCATATAAACATCAACGTGGTGCAGAAATTAGAAGAAGAAGCCTTTATTTGTCACATATAAACTCAAGTACAGTGAAATTCCTCCTTTGCATTTACCCCATCTGAAGCAGTGATCACATGCATGCACACACAAGTGAGCAATGAGCACACACACATACCCAGAGCCGGCACGGTGGTGTAGTGGTTAGCGCTGTCACCTCACAGGAAGAAGGTCCTGGGTTCGAGCCCAGTGGCCGATGAGGGCCTTTCTGTGTGGAGGTTGTATGTTCTCCCCGTGTCTGTGTGGGTTTCCTCCGGGTGCTCCGGTTTCCCCCACAGTCCAAAGACATGCAGGTTAGGCTCTAAATTGGTGGCTCTAAATTGACCGTAGGTGTGAATGTGAGTGGTTGTTTGTCTCTATGTGTCAGCCCTGAGATGACCTGGCGACTTGTCCAGGGTGTACCCTGCCTCTCGCCCATAGTCAGCTGGAATAGGCTCCAGCTTGCCTGTGACCCTACACAGGTAACAGGTAATGGATGGATGGATGGATGGATGGATGGACATACCCAGAGCAGTGGGCAGCCATGCTACAACACCCAGGGAGCGGTTGGGATTTAGGTGCCATGCTCAAGGGCACTTCAGCCACGATACAGAGGCTCATTCAACTCCCCTCACATTTTTCCTGCCGGTCCCGGGAATTGAACACGGCTGCCACCAGAAGTTCAGTTAATGCCTATTGCCTATGCCAATTAATGAGTTCACAATGAATGCCTACTTGTAGATTTTGCTCCGCACTCAGATAATCAGACAGTGTGAACACTGGGCACCAAATTGGCCAGTGTTCCACAGTGCTTGCATAAACAGTTTTAGTCCTCTTATAATAATGATATTCATTGTCCATTTTCATGTTCATTTTGGTGTATTATTTTTAACATTGCAAGTAGATGTTAAATGTTTTTGGATAAAATTATCCTTTGTGTGGGCGGCACGGTGGTGTAGTGGTTAGCGCTGTCGCCTCACAGCAAGAAGGTCCTGGGTTCGAGCCCCAGGGCCGGCGAGGGCCTTTCTGTGCGGAGTTTGCATGTTCTCCCCGTGTCCGCGTGGGTTTCCTCCGGGTGCTCCGGTTTCCCCCACAGTCCAAAGACATGCAGGTTAGGTTAACTGGTGACTCTAAATTGACCGTAGGTGTGAATGGTTGTCTGTGTCTATGTGTCAGCCCTGTGATGACCTGGCGACTTGTCCAGGGTGTACCCCGCCTTTCGCCCATAGTCAGCTGGGATAGGCTCCAGCTTGCCTGCGACCCTGTAGAAGGATAAAGCGGCTAGAGATAATGAGATGAGATTATCCTTTGTCTCTTCCTCCCCCAATCATTAAAAATTCTACCAAAAGTTTATGTTCTGAGTGAAACCAAACACGGGCGGCACGGTGGTGTAGTGGTTAGCACTGTTACCTCACAGCAAGAAGGTCCTGGGTTTGAACCCAGTGGCCGGCGAGAGCCTTTCTGTGCGGAGTTTGCATGTTCTCCCCGTGTTCACATGGGTTTCCTCCGGGTGCTCCGGTTTCCCCCAAAGACATGCAGGTTAGGTTAATTGGTGGCTCTAAATTGACCGTGAGTGTGAATGGTTGTCTGTGTCTATGTGTCAGCCCTGCGATGACCTGGTGACTTGTCCAGGGTGTACCCCGCCTTTCGCCCGTAGTCAGCTGGGATAGGCTCCAGCTTGCCGGTGACCCTGTAGAACAGGATAAAGCGGCTACAGATGATGGATGGATGGATGAAACCAAACAGCAAAAACTCCATCCTGTTTTTGTCTCTATTCACCCACGCTGTTTCGTAGATAGATGGCGCTGTGTGATAACCGATCCGCATAGTATAAAGTTTCTTTGCTGATTGGCTGCAGTTAGCTTTTAAATAAGTAAGAGGTTTAAGTTTTTAACACCGAATGAGCAAATACGCACAGTGTGGTTAACCAGCAGACTTTAAGGACATTCTAATGATTTGCTTTAATTTTGTTTGAATTCATACTTTATTTCCTGTATATAATTGGGTACTTTCCAAGTGATCTTATTAATCAGTATCACAGAACAATATCATTGGAAAAAAAAGAATGAGAGTAGTCTATTTTTCTTCTTCCCATGGTGTTCAGGAAGTTCTGATGATCTAGCTTTCTGCTGAACATGTGACTTGTGCAATATCCCAAATACTTCATAAGGGTGAAGGTAGGAAAGTTGAGTCAATGTGATGGTACACAAGGATGTTTTAGGCATGAGATGGTAAATAGATTCATATCATACATTAACAGAAAAATGATCTGATTTATGAAGGGTTATATTTCAAGGTATCCTAGAAAACAGTGAGCAGGGGTAGGGCAGAATGCTGCTTTTCTAAATGCTGTAGATAGGCTTCATGAATGTTTGAAGATATAACACTTTCCCTGCGTTGATCTATTTTAACAAGACGCTACACAGGGGATTTGTCAAAGTAATGGCACCCAGTCTTCCTTTGACTTGCTGAATAATTTGTTTCCTATATATAATTGGGTGCTTTCCAAGTGATCTTATTAATCAGTATCACAGAACAATATCATTGGGGGAAAAAAAAGAATAACTCTAGTCTACTTTTCTTCTTCCCATGGTGTTCAGGAAGTTCTGATGATGCAGCTTTCTGCTGGACATGTGACTTGTGCAATATCTCAGATATACTTGAAGAATATAACACTTTCCCTGCGTTGATGTATTTTAACAAGACGCTACACAGGGGATTTGTCAAAGTAATGGCACCCAGTCTTCCTTTGATTTGCTGAAGGTTTTGCATGAATTAAAGTTTCTCATCTGAATGAACAATTGCATTTTAATGATTTGTCTGAAAATGAGCATACAGGATACAGAAACAGTATCCTGCAGTCTGTTTGAAAGGTGTGTGAAATTGATCATGTGGAATGACTAAGCTAGGGGTTGGTAAAGATTAGGGTGCATCAGTTGCCCTCACTTTCATAAAATCTGATGCATTTTTGTTTGGGTGTTCCTCTTCACCAATAAAGACATCCTGTAAAATTTTTTGACCATATTCAAAAGTCTAATGGTGGCACCATGAGGTTCTTTTTTTTTTTTTTTTGCCAAAAAACGCTTATTTTATGTTTTCGCATAAGGTTTGAATCACAATGTTGGACTCCATTTATTGATTTCTTGTGACCCAGAGATCATGTTAAGAACCTTTGCAAGGGATTGAGAAGCATTCCTGTGATCCATAATACATTTGTATTGTTTAAAAGTAGTTGAACAATGATTCAATGAACAGCTAAAACTCAAACTGTGCTTGATAACCTCATCTCATCTCATTATCTCTAGCCGCTTTATCCTTCTACAGCAGGGGTGTCAAACCTGATCCATAAAGGGCCGTGTGGCTGCAGGTTTTCATTCCAGCCATGCAGCAGCACCCTGATTTGGCTTATTCAATCAACTGACACACCCACCCTTTAATCAAGGGTGGGTGTGGCTGCAAGTATTTGACTGTGTGAAGACAGTTCAGTTGATTGAATGAGCCAAGTCAGGTGTGCTGCTGCATGGCTGGAATGAAAACCTGCAGCCACAAGGCCCTTTATGGATCAGGTTTGACACCCCTGTTCTACAGGGTCGCAGGCAAGCTGGAGCCTATCCCAGCTGACTACGGGCGAAAGGCGGGGTACACCCTGGACAAGTCGCCAGGTCATCACAGGGCCGACACATAGACACAGACAACCATTCACACTCACATTCACACCTACGGTCAATTTAGAGTCACCAGTTAACCTAACCTGCATGTCTTTGGACTGTGGGGGAAACCAGAGCACCCGGAGGAAACCCACGCGGACAACATGCAAACTCCGCACAGAAATGCCCTTGTCGGCCACGGGGCTCGAACCCAGACCTTCTTGCTGTGAGGCGACAGCGCTAACCACTACACCACGTGCCACCGTGCTTGATAACATATTTAGAATATGTACTAAAAATGTATATCTAAGATATTTGGTATACTCTATAAGGTGCCATAATGTTTCATGAAAAGTGATCGAAATTTTGTCATAAAAGTCATAAAATAGCAGCTTTTTCCATAACTTTGAGCTCCTGGTGCCACCATTAAACTTTTGAATTTGGTCAAAATATTTCACCCAGTGTGTTTTCTTACCAAAAGGAACATAAAAACAAAAATGCATCATGATCGGAGGAACTTTTCATTTTTAGGGGGCAACTGATGCCACCCTAGTAATGATGCCCTGCCATCACATGGAGAGAGCTCCATCAGGAAGTCGCCTGCACTCCGTGCGTTTGAGGCTTTAATCCGGTACAGGGATCTCCTGTTGGCTGCTCGACCCACGTGGTTCGTGCTCCTGTATAAAAAGTTTCTGTCTAAAGCAGTACAATGCTGCGATCGCAAGGGGTTAAAGCTGCTCACACGAGCGCATCGCTGTGTCCATGAAAGAGATGAAGAACTACTACTTGGACAGCGCAAACTGGAAGACAAAGAAAGACAGGACCTGAAACGAAAGGCGGATGTCAAGCACATAGCTCTTGTTCTGTGGGAAAACAAACAAACAAACAAACAAACAAACAAAAGTGGTGTGGTGGCATCTTTTGATTTTCTTTCATGATGGATATTTTGAACTGATCAGAGACTCTTCAGCTTGTCAGGCTACATGCCTGGGCTTTAATTGCGGTCGTTTGTTCACTCTGTCCCGTAATATTGCTTCCAGAATCATTTCTCCAGCCATGGCATGACGCAGAAGTGCCACCGATGCTGAGACTTTATCAAGCAGAACCGAGGAGACACTCAAGTCACCTAGTCCTATGAGCAGCTGAAGATCTTCAATGAAGTCTGTAGGACATCATCGCATGGAAGATCTTAGTGCATCCTTACAGGAAGACTGGATGTTCCAACCTGCTCTTACGCACAGAACACTGTCATTCGGGAACCTTTTCTGAACCGAACGTTCATCCTCAAAGCGAAGGCTCGTGCCTCGTACCTCGTGCCTCGTACCTCTTTCTGCACGTGTGTTCTTTTTTTTTTCCTCCCCCCTCTCTTGAAGAATGAGAAGCTTCCTTTTCAAGGTGCTTTGTCTCACAGCCTGCTGCGCGCTGACTGTGCGCTGCACGCCCGCGTCGCCGGAAACCGAGGCGCACACGACGGCGTCGTCGTCGCGCGATTCGTGCGCGTCGTGCGGTCTTGCGCAGCCCGCCGACTCGGGAAAGATGGACGCGGAGTTCGTGGAGGCGGTCAAGAGGCACATCCTGACCAGGCTGCAGATGAGAGACAGACCCAACATCACTCAGCCCATACCAAAGGCGGCCATGGTGACCGCGCTGAGGAAGCTGCACGCTGGGAAGGTGCGAGAGGACGGTCGGGTCGAGATCCCCGACGTGGATGGGCACGCGAGTCACGTCAATGACGTTGAAGAGGAAACGTCAGAAATCATCAGTTTTGCAGAGACAGGTGTGTGTGAACATCTGTACTATAGGCTATGGTAATGTCTTTACGCACGTGGCACACGTGTGATGCCAAATCCAACACCTTGCCACTAAAATTTCAAGCTGCATCCCGTATGTTTGTTTTACTGTGGGATCAGTACGAACCAAACATTCCCATGGGTACATGTTGGCACGAGGTATCTATAAACAGTGTGTATGAGTGTGTGTGTGTGTGTGAAAGGGATATACTTTTCCTGCCTCCATCATCCACTGTAAACATCATGCAGCAATGGAGCGTTGAGAATATTACACAGCAACCACTTAGACCCAATCAAACAGCTAAGCTGGTCTTTGTGCCCACTAAAACTCTCTAAGCCTGGTTTAGCTTCAAGAAGCAATTTGTGTTTGCACACAGATCTGTTGCCATGCATTTTGCATCGGACGAATGATGTGATTTGTATCCAGTTTCCAAAAGAAATAGTAGGGCCTGAGCTATTGTTATCTTGACTTATCATTTGTAGCATCTTTGCATACAGTATTCATTTATAAAGGTGCATGATGATGTTTTTTTTTAAATTTTTGAAAATAAGTACAGCTTTAAAGATACACTCCGTGCACGATTACTGTACATTTCTAGGTAAGGTAGAAAAGGTGGACTCTTACTGGTGCCACATAGGAACAAGAAAGGTACAAGCTAAATGAAGAATTTGTTTTATACGTATTGTAAAAAAAAAAAAAAAAAAAACACGTGAAAACAATTATCACTTTCTGTTAGAATGTTCTTTAATCACGATACCACGTGAAGCATTTTATTACTTGCACCACCTGGGGTTCGAGCGGATTTAAATCTGGTTTATTAGATACTAAGCGATGACAGAAATGTCATATTGCTGTGTGCGATTTTTTTATTGGTCTCATGTCAAGTAAATGTGGAAACTGAATCACAGAACACATTTTGCTGTATGGGTGAAATTAGTGCTTCTCTGTGGTCCAGGTTGTCTCCAAGTGATGCATGTTGTTGGCCTGCTTGCTACGATAACCCATGGCTCAGCAGCAAGATCCATGGACAGTTTGCCAAAAGGAAACTTGTTGGCAGTTTGTGGCAAGGAAAATATTCATGTATGGCACAGTGGAACCATAAGTAGCCAGGTTTTCTATTATTACGAACCTAATGTACGGTGTTTTCACGTGCGGGACCAAATTCACCCACCTCTATTCTGTATAACCTTCAAGCCAAAAAAAAAAAAAGTTAATTGAAAATGTCCAGCTGATTTGAAATTCAGTTAACCGGACCCCATTTCCTTGATGCATAATGCCTAATTGCAGACATTTATTAATAAGTACTGAATACTTTTCATGAGGCTGTAGATTTGGCTTCAGACTTGGATTTGTGAACTCCTTGGCATGTCAGCTTGGCTGCTCATGCGTCTGATTAAAAATGCAGGGTGACCCAAGGACACAGGGATCTGTATATTTTCCTTTAAGAATGGCACAGTGCTGGAAATGCAGGCTAACTGGGACTTCTCTGTTTCTCTTCTTTCTAAATTGTGTTTGAGATTACAGGTGAGAAGAATTTAGCCTGTCAGTGTTGTATCCACTGCTGTGTGAAATGTTTTAGATTAAAAATACTGCGTGTTGGGAAAAGTATGGCTGAAATGTCCTGCTATTTCACATTTGAGCAACGCTTGATTACACGACTCAATCGGAAATTTGGTTATTTTACATATGAACTGCTTTTCTAATTTCTCGGTTATGTTCTCTTATCATTCTAACTATTAGTAAATGAAATGACAGTAGTTAGTGCTGCGCAACAGGGATTAGCACAAACACACAGCACTTCATGTGGCTAAATTGTCTTTCATTGGTGTCCAGGTGGTTGTGGTCGGCTGCGTACGGAGACGTTGAGTAATGACATGGAGATTACTTCTCCAAGCCGTGAGAGCTTGTGCAGGTGGAGGCATGCTGAGTGGTGTGTATTGTTGCTGGCACTGAGGCCCACCCATGTATTGTCCTGCCCTCCATGTAGTGGCCTGGCTTAACTTCTGAAGCTTTTGACCTTGTAGATTTGTCTTACTCTACTAAACCTCCAATTTGCACTCACAGACAGCTGTCTTTCGGACTTTGGACTATACGATCCCTGCAGGCTGAAGATATATGATAAAATAGTAAGGGCTAGTGTTCAGAACGTAGCGGTTTTCTTTTTTTTTTTCTTCTGTAGATGCTAAATGTTGTGCCATGTTACAGAGTTCCTTGAAGTATCAATGAATCTGTTTGCTGCGATTCTTTTTGCACTTTGCTGGACACCCAGGAGCAGTTTATCTACAACAGGGTTAAAATGAGACACATGACTCGGACTTGGGGCTCCAGAAGTTACTTCTACTTTACTATTTCACTACATGCTTTTATGCATTTACTTAAATAATCAGATATTCTAATCTCTATGATCGTATTATAATTAAATGCCCTTTATTAGAGCTTCAATTAATGCACACTGAGTTTTTTTCCCCTTAAGACAGCAGTTCTGTACTGCCACCTTATAAGTAACAAACACCAATGTGTACACACACAGACACAAAATAATATCTACAATATGTCTTTAATTTAAATGTAATTTAAATAGTTATCTCTAATCTCATATTCTAATCACTTTATCCAGCCATATGCAGAATGGTTGAATCACAATGCTTATTGTGTCCTCTCTGAGGTGCCATCACGTCTTTCGTTGCCAAGGCTTTGAACCTTCTAGCGGTGCTCTAATAGGCTCCCGCTCCTCATCTCCACCTTAACTCGTGGCCAGCCAGGCTAACGTAGCAGCCCACGCTGTCATCAGACACACAGGAGAGCTCGGAGAATGTCTCTGTGGCCCCCTTCACCAAAAGGGAGCTGCGGGAGTTCACACTTCTCCCGATTTTAATTGAGCTGCCGACTCAAAGGACTGTTACAGAGATGTTAATATGTTTGAATCGGATAAAGAGAGAATGCTAGGAAGTTCATGCGGGTCAGATTTAGTGAGTGAAGAAGGAGAGGCAGAGTGAACCGAGCGAGAAAGAGGGAGACGTGGCAGAGGAACAGACTCTGACAGCTCCTCCCACCCACATTGTCGTTTAATGTGAAACACTAACACCATTTGATCGCTTTAGGTTGAAGTGTTCCCAGTTAGGGAGCCCATTCATGGCAATGTGAGCGATCTACTGCCCTCTCAGCATGTTAATGTCCTCAGCCTTCTGTCCAGGCCTGGCTATTATTGAGACACAGCCTCAGGTTTTCAACTGAAAAAAAAAAAAAAACTTTTACTGGCTACACAGTGTGTGCACCTGCTGTTTCAGCTATGTTTGATGACCTTTCAATGACCTAACCTTTCATCTTTTCTTCCCCGTCTCACAGACGATTTGCTGTCTTCAAAGTCCAGCCTTTTCTTCATCATCTCCAACGAAGGCAACCAGAACCTCTATGTGTCTCAGGCAAACCTGTGGCTGTACTTTAAACTTGTGCCTAATTTGTTGGAGAAGGGCACTCGAAGGAAGGTCATGGTTAAAGTGTACTATCAGGAACCGGGCCTGGGGAGCAAGTGGAACCTGGTGGAAAAGCGCGTGGAGCTGAAGCGCAGCGGCTGGCACACGTTTCCTCTTACTGATGCCGTGCAACTAGTGTTCTCCAAAGGTACACGAAGGCAGAACCTGGATGTTCGGTGTGAAGGCTGCGAGGAAGCAGGCGTTCTGCCTGTATTGGTGAACTCGGGCGATGAGTCGCACCGACCGTTCTTAGTGGTACAGGCGCGTGCAACAGACAGTAAGCACCGCATTCGCAAGCGCGGCCTGGAGTGTGATGGTACCAGCGGCCTGTGCTGCCGCCAACAGTTCTACATTGACTTCCGCCTCATAGGCTGGAATGACTGGATCATTGCGCCATCGGGCTACTTTGGCAACTACTGTGAAGGAAGCTGCCCGGCGTACATGGCCGGTGTTCCAGGGTCAGCGTCTTCATTTCATACCGCTGTAGTGAACCAGTACCGCATGAGGGGGATGAGTCCAGGCTCCATGAACTCCTGCTGCATCCCCACCAAACTCAGCACCATGTCCATGCTGTACTTTGATGATGAGTATAACATCGTCAAGCGCGATGTACCCAACATGATCGTCGAGGAGTGTGGATGTGCTTGAGCGGGGATGTTTAAAGACCCGTTACTCTGTAAACGTTCATTGATGGAACAAATTATTGTAAAATGATATTTATGAACAGCTGGGTAAACAGTCACCTCGATGTCCATACCCACACACCCATGCATGCACAAATCATTTGTACATATATTTATGTTGGTTAATATCTTCCTGGTAGACTCATTTATACGTGACGCAGTCTTATTTTAAGAGCACATGTTTGTACAATAGGTGTTGATGTCAAAGGGATGAGAAAGTTGTGTTACAGGTTGTTGCTGTTTCTTTGCTTCTCTCCTCGAAAATGGCCATGTTGGGAAATTGAGATGAGAGGAGCCTTTGGAAAGGGTCTTTTTTTTTTCCTCCCCAGAATTTCTCAACTATGCCTCTTTCACTGTATACAAAAGCACTGACCAACTCCCCATTTACTCCTTTCAACAGCAGCACTTCGCTTAACCACTCCATTGGAAAACACGACAACCAATCCATTTAAGAGTCTCCATCAAGCAGTATTCATCTGTCAAACTCTGTCAAACAACTGACCCACATTGTCTTAGACATGCTGCATTCTCAAGTACTCATGTTAGTGGGTTTTACTAGAGCGGGACATGAGTAGGCATTTTGTCATTACAAGGGCTTTTTATATCGCAGGAGACATTAATTTAGTTTTCTGTAATGCTTCAGTCCTGTCTAGAGAGTTTGCTTATTTGTAAAAATAAATAAATAAATTTAAAAATCTGTACACGGAGTGAAGGGAATTATATCTGCCAGTCTGTCAATCTGTCCATATGTCTGTTACAGCGGTGTTTGCTGAAGAAAAAACACTTCCAAAAGTACTTAAAAGAACTGTAGTATATTACATTTCTTCTTTAAAGATGACTAGGGTGCAGCATCACATAAAAAAAAAATGCAAAAAAAAAAAAAAACAAGCTAAATGCACATTTTCTAGCACTTGCTAATTGAAATGCCTTTAAAGGGTACCAAGTGGCACACCCGTGCTCACTCACAATCCTTTTTCAAATAAGTGCCGGACAAACTATGCAATGTATAGTACCGACCCACCGACCCTTCAGACGAACTAGCTAGTAGGTGTATACTATCTTTCAATACTTGAAATTTCTTTCGCTTCCTTCTCTGAACGAATGGTTGTTATGATGTTATAATGTTATGATGTTTGCACTGAAAAAGTCGCATGATGAGTAAAAGAAAAGAAAAGAAAAACTTGCCATTGAAATAAAGGTTATTTTTATAGACGTAAAATAAATTCTGTTCAAATGTATTATACGGAATCGTGGAACCAAAGAGGCCAAGATTTTTGTTTAGCTATTATAAGATGGCAAGACCATCGCATTGTTATGTAAAATACTTTTTTATTATTATTATTATTATTTCTTTTTGATCATGTAAAAGGCCTAAACACTGTATCAGGGTACCATATTATGGATTCCATTTTCAGCTCAATTCTCTTTCTTTCTTATTTTGTACAGTAGATAAATGGAATATTTCATATTTTTTCATCAACTTTAATTTTTTTTTTTTTGGTTTTCTATTTAATACTTCTAGTTCCTTTTGCAGAATCATTTAGAATCAAATACGTGCCACCTCTGTACAGCGTATGTAAGATAAAAATGCTTTTAAATATTTTGTTCTTTGTAACTGTTATAAATAAATTCCTTATTCGGCATTCAGACGTGTCACTGTTTTCCCTTGAAAAGATTAGTCATGTGTTATTCTAAAAATGGATAATAATGCCTTATAATAAACTTATTTAACAACATGGTCATAATCCAGTAATAGATGTGTTAATCATTTATTCATCATCAAAACCTGGTCACACACCATTTGTATACTATTGCCATATAATCAGTAACCAATAACCAAGAAGCTGTACAACTAAAACCTTTCCTTTCATAGGCATGTGTATAATTAATTTGTTTACAGGCAATTCACTAATCTTTCTAGAACCTTCTTTGAAACGTTAGGCTTCAGTTAGTACGTACCAAATATTTAACATTGTGATGTAGTTTAATCATGAAAAATTGTCAAAAACTCATGCTTTAAGAAAATCCTGAGGTTTTATTCCAATCATAACTGCTCTTTAACCGTTTTTTTTATTCAGATTTTTTCCTCAACAAGCGCTGATTTATTTATAAATTAAAACTTGATTATAAAGGTGATAATTACATGACATCAAGCAGATGCTCGTATCCAGAGTGATGTACAACATACCCAGAACAGCCTGGGGAGCAGTTGGAGGTTGGATGCCTTGCTCAAGGGCATTTCAGCCATTCCAGGGAATCAAACCGGCAACCTTTTGGTCCCAAAGCCGCTTCTCTAACCATTAGGCCATGGCTTCCCCATTTATGCAATATAATTCAAAAGTAATCATTTCAACAGACAAACATGGACATAATTAATGGTAATTTACACTGTTGTGCTTCTGAGTGGCACAGCAGAAACGTGTTCCTGCTTACTGTCCAGAGATCACAAATTCGAATCCTAATGACGCCATGGATGAGAGTCCAAGAGAATAAAATAGGTTGTGCTGTCTGGGTAGGAAGGATGGCATATCTTCTCTCCACTGTCAATCACAGTGATATAAGCAAATCATTGGCGTACATGTCAACCTTTAGTTCCCCATGCCCTTACAAAATCTGTACTTTTACCTTACATACACCCATGAGCCCTTATACATGAGAAAAAATTCCAATATATAATCCAAAGCACCGATTGTTTTATTCCACATGATACACTCCTATTGTAATAGGCATATTTATCACACTGCATCAAGTTAAAGGGATCAAATAAGCATGTACTGAATACAAAGACATTTTAGATCCCAGAGAAAACAACTGAATTAAAAAGAACTCTATGTCTAGTCAACTAAACAATTATCTACTAAAAAGAATGACTGAACTATAAACTTAATTATTTAATATATATTGTATCAGTAATACCAGAATTATTGATGTAAATTTTGCAAATAAAATGTATTAATATTAAATAGTTCACATCACCTACAATATTACATTCCACCAAAGAAATTACTTGAAATATAACAGCAGTAGGTATGCTAATTAAAATAGTAGGTTACATGTAATAAATTATATATAATCATGCCAAACAGTAAATGAAGGTTAGTAAAAGTTCCATTTGAGAAAAAAGTGTTGACGCCACAAGCAGTGTTAGATCCAACTAAAGATGACTGAACCACATCAAGTATATTATGTAAACAAGGATAAGTGAAAATATTAATAAATTATGAAGTTAAATTGAAAATCTTCCCAGTAATTTATAACAAGAATTTAAATCTTATTCCTTTTTGGAGTGTTCTTTGTTGTACAAAGATGTTGCAGATTTGGCACTAGCTATAATATCACTGCTTGGGTAGCAGTTGTAGCTCCTCATCACAGTTCATTTTAATTTGCAGATATGCAGTTAATGTGCCTGCAGCCATATTTTTCTGTACTCAGTATGAATTTTCCTAACCAATGAAAAAGCCCTCTCACTATCTGCATTGCTATGTGGGAGGCACAGCAAAGCAGTAAAAAGTTGTTTCGGCATTGGAAACCTGGCAACACCCAGAGCAGTTTTTACATCGAAGACCTTTCCCCAATATACATCTATTATTTTCCTGGTCAATAAAAGAAAATCAGAGCACGGCAAACATGTAGACGGTGTTAAATTGCTTCCATCCCCTACTACACATTTTAGAGACAGGTTACCAACGGTCGTTACCACCATTACTCTTCATTCAATACTTTTCCAGTTTACTGACGACTGATGGTAGTAACGAGTGTTGGTCATCTGTGTCTACATGTAATGTCTATCAGCAATTAAAATGTTTAGGGAAGCGAAACCAGAAATCGCCGGGTAACTACAGTTGCCGTTGTATAAACGGCGACTCCCAGTATTCACTCCCTAAATTATTGTGATAATGGAGGAAGCTTTCCTACATGCAAACAGTAAAAACTAAAAAAAAAAAAGCTTACCTGTGCAGTCTTTGAATTGAGAAACATTTTTTTTCTGTGAGCTGCGAAAAATGGTCTGCCACAGTCGGGGGGATGTTGTGTTCCACGAGAAATTGGCAGAACATAACTTCTGCAGCCATCACAGAAGTCTGGGCAGTCCGAGCCGATGTACTTAAATGACCGAGAAAACCACGTGCAACTATAAAACCACATAAATCGAAAATAGTTCCATTTCATTGGGCATGCGTGTTTGAAAAAATAAATGGTGGATGCTAAGAAAATTTTCTCGGAGTAACGGAAAAAATCTCTGATACAAAACGTTATTTTCCTGTATGAAAATCAATCTATGCCGTATTAGCCAAAAAATTGCATTTTCCTGTACAAATATGGGGAAACTGTATAACTTGACATGTATGCATTGGGCATCTGCGGGGTAATGTATGTGGAAGAGAGTAGATAGACTTTCCCTCTGATTGTGTTATGCTGCCCTGTGCTGCTACATGAGCAGCAGTTAGAAAAGATGTGGTTAGCTGGATTCAGGGCTCTTGGAGGTAGCACATGCGAGCTAAAATGTTGTATGATAGAAGAGAGCTGGATACAAAAAAGTAGTTATGCAAGCTCAGTAAATGAAAATGTACACAAAGTTTATTAAAGCTTACCCTTAATATTGCATGAGTTAAGTAAGGAATGGGTCATGCTGTTATAGGAAAATAATCCATGCCATAGTGTGATTCAGCCTGATGCAAAGTGGAATTAACAATCCACTAAATAAAATGATTATTTTCTTACAAAAGCATGGCCAGAACTGTGTTATTCTGTTTATATCATAGCCATTTGCCAATGATTGGAATATTAACCATTTATAGTTCTATTTAATGTGCTGGAATGTCAACAAAACAAGCTAGTTCTTGTGATCACTTAACATTATAGCAGCTGCAGTATGAACAGACATTTCCTCACCAGCCTCTCTTTTTTTTCACTCTTGATATTGATATGTTACACTGTGAAAAATCAATATCTTCACAACTTAAAATATCTTGACTATGTGCAAAAGATAATTATAAATTCTAAAAATCACAATTTTTTTTTTGTTTTGGAGACGCTTTTACAGATTTGTGGACTTTCATTCTGTTATTCTATTGACAGATAATTTTGGTTCTTTCGGAAAACGAAAGCATGTTCAAAATTAGAAACATCATCTCCCAATAGAACAGAACTGTCAATAGACATTAAAAAATAAATAAATAAAAACAAACATATATACATACATACACACATATATATATATATATATATATATATATATATATATATATATATATATATATATATATATATATATAAAGGGTTAGTCAAAATGATGTTAACACTAATGGATTATTTTTCTCCTGCAGATAGACGTACGCCATGGGTCACAGATTAAATGGTTCTGTTGCTTGCTGGTTTTTGTGTGTTGAACACGATGACAAACAGGTTGAGACCATCCTGTAAATCATCTTGCACATATGATGTATGTTTTGTGAATAAATGGTTTCTACCATTTAAGTGTTAACATAATTTTGACTAACCCTGTATGTACAGCATATATATATGTGTGTGTCTGTGTGTGTGTGTATATATACTGTATATATATATATATACACACATATACACACACACACACATATATACATATATATATATATATATATATATATATATATATATATATATATATATATATATATACACATACACACATATACATACATACACACATTATATATATATATATATATATATATATATATATATATATATATATATATATATATATATACATACACACACACACACACACACATTTTATATATATATATATATATATATATATATAAAAAATTACAACAAAACCTAATAGACTAGTATACACACACAAATAGGTCTATTAGGTTTTGTTGCAATCATATAAAAGTCTGTTACACATCACTGCCGCTCAGTACTCCTTCCTGAAATGTTACGTAAATGTGCCCGAACAGAAAGCAGAAAACAAGATCCCTTTATTATAAGCCTTGAATTATTCAGTGTACACCGAACAAGTCCATGTGAAGGAGTTGTTGCACATTCTGATGCATGAATTCAACTCAACAACATGAATTATAAGTCATTACTGAAGCCTCATAGTTATTATGTATATTATCCTTATTGCATATGGGATACTACTCCCTTTAGTTTACAAATCAACAATAAATGAATAATAAATTATTAAGCATTACCTATTAAAATCTTAGATGTTATAAATTTGAGTTATTTTAAAGCCTTGCATATTTCCTACTGTAAAAATGTTTTATAAAATGTTTAGGGTTTTTTTTTTTCATTCTTTTGAAATGGTCTTATGACAATATCTGCAATATTGGTGTTTTACCAAAAATCTTGAATGAGCTTTGACATGTCCTGTATTCCTTACTGTTGAATGAGCTTGAGTCAGGACGCAGAGGTCAAGAAGTTGCCCATGTGGTCACACACTCACCAGGATTGGTTAACCAGAATCCATACCAACAGCCTCTAGGGCATTAGGAGCTAATGAAAACTTGGTTTTTGCTCATGCTTCGGTTAGTTTCAAGCTGTGTTTTGTGTTTTTAAGACAATGGACAGGAGTTGAGCAAGAAGTCATAGTTGAACTGATGAGAACAAAACTCACCTTGTTTACACCTTATTACCGAGAAAAGCAATGCTACAGAATAGTCGTAAATAACTTGGGATAAATATGTTAATTATCGTAAAAAAAAAAACCCCACAAAGCCACACACACACGCACACAAAATGCAAACCATTGTGTCAAATTCCTTTCCAGACCACACAGGGATGTGTAAGTCATTTAAAGCTTAGAATCCCCATCTCCATCAGCAAAGCAATTACTGCATGTCCACTGGTGCATTTCCATCATACAAGTCTCTCTTTGGTAGATTGAGAGAAAAACGAGCGTGTGTTGTGTGTTAGGAAAGGTTAGAAGAGTTAACATCTGACAGATCTTTCAATCATCCAGTGGGCTATTAGCACACCTCTGGGTAAAATTCAACAGAAACTACCCGGAGGAACTCCCTTCCGTTGACTTCACGATCTCAACTGTGCTTGAACAACTGCTCCAGATTAAGATAAGTATGGAAAATTTTTTCGAAGGAAACACTCTGAAGGAATAAAGCATTATAAACAGTCTTTCTCTCACCAGCCTCTCTTTTTTTCTCAGTCGCTTCAAGTTAATCAGACAAAAAACACACCCTTATATGTTACAGAGAAGCTGGAAAGTACAAAGCTCTCTGTCCTGAAGTCCTTCCCGTAGTGGAAAACTTACTGACAATCACAAAGCACTGACACTTGAGACTCTTTCCATAAATGTTCAATAAACATCTCCTTTCAGAAAACTTAACCATTTAGACATTTTTCTTTGTTAAAGAACAGGAAGGCTTTTATTATTAGAACCAGTGCTAGAAATACTGTCCAAGCTGCTGTTATAGAAAATCAATCGACACCTTCTGATTAGATTTGAGAATATAACAGTACTTCATAGCATATCACATAGACTTAACACCCAAGTGAAAAGCTAATTTATTTAAAGGGGAACAGAGGGCAATATATAGAGTAACTATAACAATAAAACACACATTGATGAACCTTATTCAAGACTTACAAAAGTTTTTTGTTCTAAGGTTGGAAAGTTATAGTGTTTTGAAAGTAGCTCGAGCAAACTATTTCCGCAGTTTGAACAGCCTGCCATGATATTAATTTTATCCAATCAGAATGCACGTTCATTTTCTCTGCGTAACACTCATGATGTATGTACGTGCCCAGTTGTGTTGGCTCATTGAGGTTGGGAATAGCACGTGTGAAATATCTGTTTCTGCCTCTTGCGACGATTTCGCAAGTCCACGGGTGGCGCCTATCTCATTGCAGCAAATAAATTCTGCTGGACTCGTGAGCAACTCCACGTTACATTTTCCGCACGAGCACCACACCGTGTCACCTGCACGCAGACGCTCTGCCCCACGCTCGCCACGCCCGTGGTCAGCATCAGTCTCATCCTTGCCGTCATCCGAGCTTTCTTCTCTTATTTCATCACCGGAGTCGAGAGTACCTCTCCTAGGTTCAAACTGGTACCCTTCTAAGCCATAGCCTGCTTGCAGTGTGTCTTGCGGGATCTCTTCGTATGATTCGACAGAGCTGTCGCTTTCACTTGATCAAGTTTATTTGTACAGCGCTTTTAACAATAAACATTGTCGCAAAGCAGCTTTACAGAATTTGAACGACTTAAAACATGAGCTAATTTTATCCCTAATCTATCCCCAATGAGCAAGCCTGTGGCGACGGTGGCAAGGAAAAACTCCCTCAGACAACATGAGGAAGAAACCTCAAGAGGAACCAGACTCAAAAGGGAACCCATCCTCATTTGGGCAACAACAGACAGCATGACTATAATATTAACAGTTTTAACAGGTATAACCCTCAACTGTCCTCATGGGGCCGTCCTTCACAGGAGTGGGGCGATAAAACTCCGACCAGACACAGGGCATCAGGATGGATCAAGCGGGTCCGAGGGGCAGAAGAGGCCAGCATCTCAATCCCAGGATCAACATGTAACTCAGAGGGACAGATGGGGGGGGGGGGGGGGGAGAGAGAGAGAAAGAAAACACGTTGTTAGGTATGCCCTAAAAATGACAAGTATTAAATCTGTGTGGTAGGCTCGCAGAGACGAGAGTCTTTACATCAGGCATAACACACAATGGCATGTTAATATGGTAAAAAATATATCATGATGTGCCCGACGCCATGATTACACGCTTATCTCCTCTATTTCGGAGAGTTCCGCTAGTGCAGTGGGTAGCGCTGACGTCACGGTCTTTTAAAAATGGCGACTCTTGTGCGGTTTAGCGTATAAAGTATTATATTTACAATTACCAAGATATTTCGTTGTTTTCTAGTACATAAATTTGATAGAATACTTAAGAATACGTTACTTTGTCACATCAGCAACCGTATATATTATATTTTGTACCCCTTTAACTATCGTATTTAATTGTTTTCTTTTTTTTTAAATGTAAATCAAGACAAGTAGGCTGTAGATCGTCTTTCAGATTACATTAAATGAAATCCATGTCATTGATAAAGAAAACTTTTAATCCTTGCTCTATAGCAACATGAAGATTTTCTCAACATAACTCCGAACAATAATCAGTAGAAGATCTTTTGTTCGGCCTTCTTTTGTTTTAACAACGAACACAAAGTTCTCCTTTTTTGTTTCGTCCACCACATGTCTTCTTAACAGCATCGTTCCCACAACCGACTCTCGACTGTTTAAGGCTGTTTAAACATAAGGAGTGTTTCATTTAGAAATGCACAGAGGCTGTATTGTATTCATAATTATGATCCGCTTTTCTGCCAGACCACTCGAGAAAAAAGAGGATATAAGGCCATCAAGACTTATACAGACTTACGAATGTATGGACTTGCTCTTGGGAAAGCTCTTGAGCAGAAAAAAAAAAAAATTCCAGGACAGAGCGGGCTTGCATTAGTGTTGGCTAATATAGCAGCTCATATATTGCATAAAATACCAATGAAATGCTCAAGCCTACGTGAGTCAGGATTATTATAGGTTTAGAGATCATATGAGACATATTTTTCTTCTTAAGTAAGACGTAAGAAAGCTTAAGCAATTACTCCTTTAAAAAGTTTTTTTACCTTCAGGGATAAAAAGACATCAGCACAAGGTTTTATTTTTGGTGTTGCTTTTACCAAATGTCTTCAAACAGATTATTTAGGACTTATTGTAGAATCAAGCTCAACAGCGCCACCAATGTTTGTATTCTTACAAATACACAGAATGCTATGAAGAAGCAAAGCCGCGGCTGATTTCTTTCTAACCCATACTGTATATTCATGCTATCCAGAAGGGAACCATCAGGGCCTTCTAGGCCTAGACGGCCCAAACATCTCAGCATTTCAAATGTTATATTTCATTTCTTTCATTATAATTATTCTCTTCTAATTTGGCCTCATTTTCTATCAAATTTGCTTCAGAAATGAAAGGGTTACTGTCCTGAAAACATTAAAATTGAGTTATCCAATTTTTTTGTTCGTTGTCTTTAGGCTGAGAAGAGTTTAGAGCCGGCTCACTCATTGGTTAGGACGTCATTGCTGGAACAGAAGGCCATGGTAGTGTATGTTTATGTAGAAAGTGACAGATGAATTAACCAATCAGATTTTGATTTATAGCGGGAGGGACCAAAAATTTATCGCCCTCGGCCAACTCGAAGGCCAACGCAAGCTTAACTGCGAGTCGGCGCCATCAGCGCAGCAGTGAAGTCACCTTCCAGCTGGTGTAGCGTCCATCAGTAGTGTTAGCGAATGCTAATAAAGCGGTCAAGCCAGTGCTATCGAGAGCAAGTAGCAAAGGCTAACAACCGAGAAACTAAGGTTTCTGTCTCCAGACTCTTCTTCCATGCACGCTCGTAACAGTATTGTTCACTCAGACTTAAGTATTCATTTCCCTGTGTAATTTATTTAGTTACTTTTAAAACGATACACAATGGAGCGACCTGGCAGCCTGCCGCTAATCCCTTGCAAAATCCTTTGCCCTGTTGCTTTTTTGGTGTGTTTGGCTAAGTCTTGGCTGAGCTGAAGTCCCAGCTCTAATAGTAACGATTCACCACTGATGCTAGCCATCACTGTCATGCATGACATACGTATACTGCTCACACTTTTATTGCTTTGACTTCTGTCTTGTCTTCACCACTGTCTTACTTTGGGTTTATTTCCCAATTATTTCTGTGTGTTCTATGTTTAGCTTTTGTCTATTTATACAGTTGAGGGCATGCTGGTACATTTGGCTGGAGATGTTCTTTGCTGTTTCCATCTTTACGATGTTTTAAAAATTAGTTTTATTATACCCTCATATGTCTTTGTCTCTTTGGGAAGTCTTATCATGCATCTCATCTCATTATCTCTAGCCGCTTTATCCTGTTCTACAGGGTCGCAGACAAGCTGGAGCCTATCCCAGCTGACTATGGGCGAGAGGTGGGGTACACCCTGGACAAGTCGCCAGGTCATCACAGGGCTGACACATAGACACAGACAACCATTCACACTCACATTCACACCTACGGTCAATTTAGAGTCACCAGTTAACCTAACCTGCATGTCTTTGGACTGTGGGGGAAACCGGAGCACCAGGAGGAAACCCACGCGGACATGGGGAGAACATGCAAACTCCACACAGAAAGGCCCTCACCAGCCACGGGGCTCGAACCCGGACCTTCTTGCTGTGAGGCGACAGCGCTAACCACTACACCACCGTGCCGCCCCTTATCATGCATTTCTTAATTTAAGTCCAAGACTTGTTTTTATGTTTCAAGGTGTCCTGTTTATGAGTCCCGCTTGCTCTTTGGTTTATGCTTATGGTATTGTTTGCTTGTGATATGCTGTGGATTATGGATTATGGTGCCTTAATAAAGAAAGCACCATGCACTTGCAACCTGCCTCCAAGTACCACATGGCAACCTTTTTCTTCCCCAGATAACTTTATCTCCAAGTACTTTTACTTACTTTTATCTAAAAGGAAATATATTATTACATTTAGTAACATTTAGTTACTAAGTCCACCCAAATACAAATAACACAAAAAGTAACTATACATTTAGAGCTTTTTAGTTTGAAAGAAAAGGTTACAGCTTTTCTGGTTACCATATGTGGTATACAAAGGAAACAAGGCACGAATCTGGTAAAACTTCACAAACTAGAAACACTTAAAAAATTGCTGTCTATCTAGCCGTCTTGAAGTGTGTGTATAATACTTTGCCCTACATCATTCTTAGCATAGCATTGATGAGACTTCATAATATAATATATAATGCATTGCTCAACACTAATCATTTCATTATTGTACTATGAATAAATATTATATTTTAGCCTCTGATCTAATACCCTGACCAGCCATCACTGATTATCTTACCAATTAATTCCTAGCAAAATTATATTTGCTAATAGAGGTGCAAATACACATCTACAAGTTTCCGTTTGGGAAAAATAATGTTTATTAAGGATAATAAAATGCAAATGTCATGGACCTCCATGAAGTAAAACCCGGACCCCTGGGAGAGCCAGTTTGAGAAGCACTTGACAAGAAGCACTGCAAACAATTAGTCCTGTTTGACGCATGGCACCTGGACTTTCTGAACCCCATTACAAAGTGGAGCCAGTCTGAGGATTGGCTGTTAAATGGACTGGATGGACATTTTTTACCGTCTTTGCGCTTGAGAGTTTATGGAGTGGAATGAATGGAATGCTCCACTTAAGTTATCAAAATATGTACATCTAGGGATATTTTTACCCTCTCAGCCATTAGCTCAGAGCTACTACTCAAAAAGGAACTGATTTCCATCTTGCCAGACTGGAGTATTGCTATTTCGTTAGACTTTAAAAAATGCTGCCCATGTCTTTAATGGTTTGATATGTTGATGGCCAAAGCCATCATGACACCTCACACACCAGAGCACATGTTTTCCCACAGACCCCCCTCCCCCCCAAAAAACCCCCAACAACCCAGAGTTCCATCCATTTTAATGGCAGGAACTAGACAGTATTTGACCCTCTGCTCTGTTAAATATGCAAAAGCACTATGTCTGACACAAGGGAAAGTGTTCGTGGTAAGCAGCACCACAGTGAATCCCAGTGGTTCAGCGTATTTCCATTTCAACGCTCCATTTCTGCTGGTTTTGGTTTTGGCTCATTGCTCTGAAAACAGAAATAAAAATGAATGGATGTTCCAACAGCTCCAATGACTGGATCATTTCTAACTAAATGTTGGAAGATAAATTCAAATCTGATCCACAATGAACATCACACACAAAATACCTACCAGAATAATAGGCTTTGTGTCATCTAATGCTCATTGCATATGAGGAGCATCTCTGACAGTCCTGCCACACACACATCTTGACACTTTATCTCAACAAGGCTGAATAAAGGCAGAATTGTTCTTGACTGACAGGGCCTCATAAAAAGAGTACAAAGGATGAACTTTGGCATATTATTGCACATAATCCCATTCACCAGGACTCCCTCTGCACACTATTCACACCGTGACACCACAGCTGAGGCATGCTAGCAAAATGAACAGGTGAACAACTATCTTTTGCACATACAGTCAGACCCATATTGAACAAGTTATTGTTATTTTAACTGTCTACCACAGTATGTTGTTATTATTATTATTATTATTATTATTATTATTATTATCTCATCTCATTCTCATCTCATTATCTCTAGCCGCTTTATCCTGTTCTACAGGGTTGCAGGCAAGCTGGAGCCTCTTCCAGCTGATTACGGGCGAAAGGCGGGGTACACCCTGGACAAGTCGCCAGGTCATCACAGGGCTGACACATAGACACAGACAACCATTCACACTCACATTCACACCTACGGTCAATTTAGAGTCACCAGTTAACCTAACCTGCATGTCTTTGGACTGTGGGGGAAACCGGAGCACCCGGAGGAAACCCACACGGACACGGGGAGAACATGCAAATTCTGCACAGAAAGGCCCTTGCCGGCCACGGGGCTCGAACCCGGACCTTCTTGCTGTGAGGTGACAGTGCTAACCACTACACCACCCTATTATTATTATTATTATTATCATCATCATCTCATCTGGCTTATGCCATCATGTGTTGTCCATTGTCTGTGTGTCATCCATCATCTGTCGTTCATCGTCTATCATCCGTTGGCTGTCTGGCGCCGTCCACATTTCATGACAATCACTTCTTCTCTCTTAATTCTTCACCGATTTTTATTCTTTTTGGCAGGAAGGTAGGTCTGCCTGGGCTGCATATGGCTTCTACCCAAATTTGCATAATTGCAATTAATAATGAAGATATGGAGTAATTAAGCCCTAACGAGCAGTTTCCACTCAAATCACTTCTCCCTCAATCCTTCACAGATTTTGATTCCTTCTGGCATGAAGGTAGGAGTATCTAGGGTGCTTTTAACTTCTATCCTGATTTGCTTAATTATAATTATTAATGAAGTCATGGATTAAGTAAGCCTTAATGAGCACTTCAACAAAAATCACTTCTCGGTCAATTCCTCGCCATTTTGGATTTTCTGGCAAATAGGTAGGTATTCCTAAGGTGTATATAGCTTGCAACATTTATTGCACAAGGTGGCCCACTTTAGATAATTCCTTCTGGACTAGATGGGGCCGGAGTGAGCTACGCCATATTGACGGTCTCGTTGTATTTACATTCAGGTAAATGATGAAGGACTTTCAGCACTTTTTATATGTAGCCCATCCTTTTTAATGGATCAAAAGTATTCGGACAGTCATCTGTTCAGCTGTTCCATGGCCAGATGTGTGATATTCCCTCATTATTTCACCTACAAGTAAGCAGATTAAAGTTCTGGAGTTGAATTCCAAGTGTGGCATTTGCATCTAGAGCTGGTCTGTTAACTCTCAATATGAAGCCCAAAGAGCCGTCAATGCCAGTGAAGCAAGCCATCATTAGTCTGAAAAATAAAACAAAAGACCCATCAGAGGGATAACAAAAAGTTTAAATCTGGCCAAATCAACTATTTGGTACATTCTTAAAAAGAATGAATATCCTGGTAAGCTCAGGAACACCAAAAGGTCCAGAAGACCATGGAAAACAACCTTGGTGGATGACAGAAGAATTATTTTCCTGGTGAAGAAAAACAAATTCACAACAGGTGGCCAAATCAAGAACACCCTTCATGAGGTAGGTGTATCTATGTCAAAGTCAACAGTCAAGAAAAGACTCAGAGTAAATACAGTGGGTTTACCACAAGATGTAAACCACTAATAACCTTCAAAAATAGGAAGAGCAGATTAGAGTTTGCCAAAAACATACAGCATTTTAAAAAGGTTGGAACAACATCCTATGGCCAAACAAGACAAACATCAACTTGTACTAGAATGATGGGAAGAAAAGAGTAGAGTATGGAGAAGGAAAGGAACTGCTCATGATCCAAAGCATACCACCTCATCTTATATCATGGTCATGTATGGCCGCAAGTGGAATAGATTCCCTTGCATTTATGAGATAACTGCTGACGACAGCAGCAGGATGAATTCTCAAGTGCTTGGGGCTGTATTATCTGCTCAGATTCAGCCATATGCTTCAAAACTCATTGGACGGCACTTCACAGTACAGATGGATACAAAGCATATTTTGAAAGCAACCCAAGACATTTTAATGAAAAGGAAGTGGAAGGTTTCGCAATAGCCAAGTCAGTCACGTGACCTGAATCTAATTGAGCATGGAGTTCACTTGTTGAAGGCAAAACTGAAGGCAAACACATGGTGATGTCTTCAAACAGTTATTGATTACAGTGCAAAGGATTTGCAAACAAATATAATTTGTTCTCTTTCAGAAGGGGGAGGGGTGGGCTGTAATTCCTACATCATTCACCTGATATGGATATCAGTACCCTCAAATTAAAGCTGAATTATTTAATGTCAGCCTCAATATACTGTAGTAGACAGGTAAAATAAAAATAAATTTGTTAATGTCCAAATATTCATAATATTTACAGACTTGACTGGGTGGAACGGTGGTGTAGTGGTTAGCGCTGTCGCCTCACAGCAAGAAGGTCCGGGTTCAAGCCCCGTGGCCGGCAAGGGCCTTTCTGTGTGGGGTTTGCATGTTGTCCGCGTGGGTTTCCTCCAGGTGCTCCGGTTTCCCCCACAGTCCAAAGACATGCAGGTTAGGTTAACTGGTGACTCTAAATTGACCGTAGGTGTGAATGGTTGTCTATGTGTCAGCCCTGTGATGACCTGGCGACTTGTCCAGGGTGTACCCCGCCTTTTGCCCGTAGTCAGCTGGGATAGGCTCCAGCTTGCCTGCGACCCTGTAGAACAGGATAAAGCGGCTAGAGATAATGAGATGGACTTGACTGTATTTCAACGAAAAGCAAAGTTCTAGCATTTTAAAGTCAGGTTACCCCCAAAAGTGAAAAAGAAGAAGAGAAAATTGCATTTAAATATTTCATTCCAGTTCCACTGCAAGCATCCTGTCTACTTGTCTCATCTCATCTCATTATCTCTAGCCGCTTTATCCTTCTACAGGGTCGCAGGCAAGCTGGAGCCTATCCCAGCTGACTACGGGCGAAAGGCGGGGTACACCCTGGACAAGTCGCCAGGTCATCACAGGGCTGACACATAGACACAGACAACCATTCACACTCACGGTCAATTTAGAGTCACCAGTTAACCTAACCTGCATGTCTTTGGACTGTGGGGGAAACCGGAGCACCCGGAGGAAACCCACGCGGACATGGGGAGAACATGCAAACTCCACACAGAAAGGCCCTCGCCGGCCCCGGGGCTCGAACCCAGGACCTTCTTGCTGTGAGGCGACAGCGCTAACCACTACACCACCATGCCGCCCTGTCTACTTGTTAATTTGTAAAATAAATAGCATTATAGCCAAACTATACTGAGTTATAAGTGTACAATGGGGAAACGAGTTTTCACTTTTTCCAATTCACTTTCTGTCTCATTATTTGAGGTAAAAGTCACTCGTGGCATTCGAGCCTCACTGTCGTCTCTTTACTTGACTGAACCTCGGAGGGGACAAGTGAACCCAAACCATGACCCATGTTGGTAAATCATGAGTCGACCAGCATGGGCCCAGTGAATGATTTTTCATTTGCAAAGATTCTGAAACAAAGAATTCATTCATTATTCCACTTGGAAAAACACACAATCTGGGCTTTGCATACAAACAAGAACAGCTCTAACAAAACTAATGAACCTTTCCATGACATGATAAAGCCCTGTATAAATTAAATGCTAACAAGTTGTCCTGTCTAATTTGTAACAACACAAAACACCTGCTGGAGGCCTTAGCTGATTCCAGTAGCTGTCATTTGGCCTGTTTGGAGTAAATCTGACAGCACGCACCTGGTGCTTTCACGTTTGTGGAAAGAGGGAGTTCTGCTTTTTACATAGTGGCCAGAAGGTTGCAAGATCAAATCCCAAGAATGGCACACAGCTACAGTTGGTCCTTTGAGCAAAATCTTTCATTCTCAGTGTAATTTACAACTTTATACATGAATTACATGCCTTGCTTTAAAGCATCTACCAAATGGATAAATGTGCATATGTGAAGAGTTTTTCACCATAAAAGTTCTTCAGGCTCCATCTATAAATTATTTTCAAAAACAAAAATGGATTAAATATTATATATTTTAATGCTAGCTTTAACTTTTAGCTAGCTTTTATCACTGGCCCAAGTTTTACTGACCCACTACTTTTATGTAAGTTCAATATTATTTTAATTCCTGTACATTTATTCTAATTTTACACCCTTTTTTCTGTACTTTTTATATTCTTATTTGGCTATTTTTATATTTGATTTCTTATCACCTTGTTTCTTTTCTGTACTTCACACTAGTGTTATAGTACTTGAGACCGGTCTCAAGACCATTTTTTGAAGGTCTCGGTCTCATCTTGGAATCGACCGCATTTTTACTCGGTCTCGGACATAGAGGACTCGGGATTTTATTTCAAGACTGGTCAAGACCACAACTGTGGGATTTCAATAAATTGCCTCTGTATTGTCTGATTTATTTGTTAACATTGTTACTGTGATTGAATGTAAAATATCCTGCTTCAAATGTAACCAGTAACGTGACTCATTGCTAATTTGAAATTTTTCTTACTGGTAATGACTGTCACCTCTCCCCTGCCCCCTTCACACCCACTGGTCTGGTCCTGGTCTTGACTTGGTCTCACCCTGCCTTGGTCTTGGTCTTGACTTGATCTCAACTCCTCAAAGTCTTGGTCTTGTCTTGGTCTCAATACCTTTTGGTCTTGGTCATGACTTAGTCTTGGTTTAGGTGGTCTTGACTACAACAGTACTTCACACTGTAAAACACTGTAAGCTGCATTTTGAATGTATTAAATGTACACTATAAAGGAAGTTTCTTCTTCTTCTCATTATTATTATTATTACAACAGCAACCCCCTGACCCTTCACCCTAACACCCCTTTTGATGGCGTGTCCCCCTCAGTCTCCCCACACTCATGCTGCTCATCCATATGCTTCCACTATCCTGCTGACAGAGAGATTAGGTGGAGATATTGCGGGATGAGTGTGTCCTCAGGCCCTGAAAATAACTCAGGACATGCTGACATGCAGTCTCGTGCCCTGTCTTGTTCCAGGAGTTCTGAACAGCAGCACAAGGACCTTGGTTAATGTAAGATGATGTAGAGATCTTCTCCATGAACGTGTTAAATATTGGTCTTACACACACAGGACAAAAGGAAACCAAAAACCATAAACCTGTATTGTTTATGTAATAACATTTAAATGTTGTTTATCATATTTTTATTTATTCTATTTGTTATCATATATGTGGCATTAATTTATATTTGTTATATGCAGCTTTCATGTAAATAAGTGTCAGCGTTTGAAACCCTGTGCCTAATAAAGTTTATTATTATGATTATGATTATTATTATTATTTTACATACATCAAGCACAGTGTTAACATCCCCCACACAGTTGATTAATACTCAAAAAACCCCAATGTCTTAACAGCTACGACAACAACAAACAGGGGCATCATTCAGGTTTTTGAAGGCAAACACACCTTGAAATGCCCCCTCAATACACACATGCTCATACACACACATGTGAATGTCTAAATGTATCCCTGAGAGTATTTATATTAACAGATTCTCTCTCTCTATCTCTCTCTATCTCTCTCTCTCACACACACACACACACACACACACACACACACACACACACACACACACACATATATATCTAACTTTCATTGTTAACTTTTTTTTTTTTGCAAATTGTATAAAACTGGACACACATTTCAAGATAATTTAAATGAAACCCCATTGATTTTTTTTTTTTAATTGTGAAAAATATTTTTGGTGTTTTATTTTTCTTAGTAATTTCAGATGTTTAACTGCTGAAAATGCAACCCTGAATAGCAAAGAGCACATAAACACCATTTTGATCAAATGTATAATTTATTCATTGTTTAAAGTATTTTAACTTGATATACTATACAATTAAAAAAAAAGGCTTAATTGAGGAGGCCTAGTGTTTTGTTCCATTTCTTTACAACAATCTCTATCTAGCTTCATTCAATTGAGGACAATATATAGTGTTATTAATAAAATATCAACAATCGATTCATGCTTTTCTTCGTAAGAACAGGAAGTCGTAGATAATACTGTAGTTGATAGAAAAGACCTGTGTGAAGCCTTTTGCTTTATTAATGGCTGTATTCTGTATTGTGCCACCAAAGGCTCCAGATGGTTGCGGCTGCTGCCGCTGCTGAGGTGCTGGATTTCCATTGATGCACAAAGCAGACCTTTTCTTTCATGCATATTCATGCCAGGAGGACGCTTGTTAGGAGTGACGATTACCTCCTTTCATTTGAATATTCATAAAGGGACAAGCCGGGAAAAGGGTGACGTCTGGGTGTCTCATGAATATTCATAAGAAAACTGCCCAAAGGTTTTAAGGGCTCACAGTGAGCAATTTTCATGGTACATCTGGGGAAGGATACACCTCCTCAAGTAGAAAAAATAATGAGTGTGTGGTTCACAGTTATTGGGAGCTCTTTCGGGATGAGTACAGCAGATGCTGCTCTTTTGTGAAGTCCTCCAGCATGTGGATATGCTTGACCAAGAGGATTATGATGAATTATTATGAGTTATTATTGTTCTTTAAACAATAGTGATTTAAAAGCTTCATGTCACGGCAGATTAGAAAGCTCTTAAAGGGTTAAGTAGGTGAGGGGCGACTGGGGACAAATGATAATAACCTTTTGTTTTACTGCTCATTTAACAATGATAAAGAGAAGCATGTAAACCCAGTGAACCTTCTGAACATTAATAAGATCAATTTGTTGATCAGTTACAACAAAGAAAAATGACAAAAAAAAAATACACCACAAATATCCAGTGGCAATTAATAGCAGATAAATTAAAAACAGAAGTCATAATAATACTGCTACTGTGATCATTATTATTATTTAATGATTATTACAAAATAATTACCATCATCATTCATTTATTTTTCTTCTTCAGTAACTGCTTTATCCTGGTCAGGATTGTGGTGGGATCTGGGAACTTGGGAATGAGGAATGGGGCATGGACACACATTGGATGGGATGCCAGTCTATTGTAGGGCACCATGTTTACACATTCACATACAGGGGTAATTTAGATTAGCCATATCCACCAGTACAACCAGCAGAGAACCAATTGGAAGCCCAGGAGGACACAGAGAACATGTCTATTCAGGATCTCAATAAATGAAAGTTTTATGGAAAATAAGGTCAGGTCTTTACAGCTTAGGTTATCACCTAATAAGGATTATTTCAAAATCCTTGAGGCTAAGAACAATTTGCGGTGTGCTTCTGGTCTCAACATAAGCACTCCGTCATTCATATACTATGCTTTATTATTATACATACAGGACACGCTTTCGATGGAATAAAAACGTATTCTATTCCCTTCAAACGGGTTCCATTCATTTGGTTTGATAGCATGCAATATCGTTCGCATATCGCTTATCCTACGTCTATTACATCACTCTACCCAATGGAGAATGAGCATTGAATATGGTTTAAGATATTGCATGGTTGTCAGGACAACATGATGTCACATGTCAGAGATGTAAAACTTCTGCGCTAGCAAGCGACTGTGGCAGTTTGTAAACAAACATGGCCGCCAGGATTGCTCTGTTAAATACGGAAGATTTTGAGAGAATTTTGAAAGAGAAAGATGCGTTGATCACCTGAAAGGAGTGTGTATGCATACTACTACTAATAATATTGGCTGGCTTTTTTTGTGGTATATCAGATATATTCCATTCAGCGGGGTGGCATGGTGGTGTAGTGGTTAGCGCTGTCGCCTCACAGCAAGAAGGTCCGGGTTCGAGCCCCGTGGCCGGCGAGGGCCTTTCTGTGCGGAGTTTGCATGTTCTCCCCGTGTCCACGTGGGTTTCCTCCGGGTGCTCAGGTTTCCCCCACAGTCCAAAGGCATGCAGGTTAGGTTAACTGGTGACTCTAAATTGACCGTAGGTGTGAATGGTTGTCTGTGTCTATGTGTCAGCCCTGTGATGACCTGGCGATTTGTCCAGGGTGTACCCTGCCTTTCGCCCATAGTCAGCTGGGATAGGCTCCAGCTTGCCTGCGACCCTGTCGAACAGGATAAAGCGGCTAGAGATAATGAGATGAGATGAGATTCCATTCAGCTAGCATGATATTGAACTCATCTTCAACTCGTTCAGTATCATGCTAGTTGAATGGAATATATCTGCTATACTGTGAAAAAAAGCCATATATGCAGAATACGATTGTTCATCGCACCTGGCTCAACTTTACAGGCCCTCCTCCTATCCCAACTTTGAGCCAGTAGCTTGGTCATCGCTCCCTCTCTCTCTCACTACCCCCTCCCCCTCCAGAGGCACCAGGACCTGAGCTGAGAGGCTTCAGTGGGTTGTCAAATGGGCACCCCCCTTCACCGGCGTTTCGCCGATTTAGTCCCATGACGCCTCCAGGAGGCTCGGCCGTAGAACCAGCGTCCTGGAGCTACACCCACCTCTGCCACTCAGCTCAGTAGCCCCTTACTGACCTATACCCTACCCTATACCTCCTGACACCCTACTCTAAATTCTTGATGTTCCATTCTCCCATCGCTTATCCCGGTTCAGCCAAATCCACCGGGATGCCACCTCCGCCTGTTTGGTCATGCTGCTTATAAGCTGTTTTCTAGCCAGTCCCTCAATGCCTAGTTGTCCTAGTGTCTGCCAGAGTGATTTCCCTGCGAAGCCGCGGCAACCCACTTCCACCGGCAGATTCCAGGCTTTCCACCCGTTCTGCTGGCACTTGAGGATGAGGGCCTGATATTTCCGCCGCTTGAACTCATGTGCCTCTTCCATCCTCTCTTCCCAAGGCACGGTTAATTCCACCAATGCGACCTGCTTGGTGGCTTTTGACCAGAGAACGACATCTGGCCTAAAACTTGTGGTCGTTACCTCTTCCGGGAACTTCAGCTGCCTTCGTAGGTCTACCCGCATCTCCCAGTCATTTGCTGTGGCCAAGATCCCTCTCGCCGTTGGTTGTGACACGCTGGTCTCTCCTGCCCTGAGAAACTTGATGTACTGTGGTCCTTTAAACGGCTTTCTCTGCTTCCTCCTGGCCTGCTCCAAACCTTCCGTCAGTTTGGTCAAAACCTGGTCATGTCTCCACCGAAATTTCCCATCTACTAGGTTTAAACGGCATGAGGAAAGGACATGCTCAAGGTTAGCTGGTTTTCCACAGAGTGTGCAGCATGGACTTTCTGCTAACCCCCATGTGTGAAGGTTTGATAGTGTTGGCAGGACGTCGTACACAGAGCACAATAAGAATTTCACTCTATAGCCCTCCATGTTCCACATGTCCTGCCACGTTAATGTCCTTTCTTGCACCCCCTCCCACCTAGTCCAGTGACCCTGTTTGCCCATCATCACTGCCTTGGCCTGCCTGCTTTCCTCTTCTGCCCTGCGGACTTCCTTCTGCACCATACTCCGGCGCTCCTTCGGGGTCGCTTTCGCCCAGCTTGCCCTTGTGATGCATCCCAGGCCCAACCTCCCTTGGGCCACCGTGCCAACGATGTCGGCCTGTTGCAGATGGTCTTCTGCCTCTCTCAGTACCTTATTTGCTGACCACTTACGACCTGTTTTGACTTTGATTCCTACTTGGCGAACTTTCTCGTCCTTGCTGTCTCGCAACATCATTGCCTGGCGTATCATGCTAGTTGAATGGAATATATCTGCTATACTGTGAAAAAAAGCCAGCCAATATTATTTTTTTAAAAATTTATATTTTATATATATGAGAATATGAGCATGCGGATCGGCAAAGCAGTAACAGCAATGGCCTGTCTTGTGAAGAGAGTCTGGGACAACACCATGCTCACGACCAACACCAAAATGAGAGTGTATCAGGCCTGTGTGCTGAGCACTCTCCTCTATGGAAGTGAAGCATGGACCCTCTACTCCCGCCAAGAACGCAGACTGAATGCCTTCCACATGCACTATCTCAGAAGACTTCTGGGCATCACCTGGCAGGACCGTGTCACCAACACCGATGTCCTGGCCAAGGCAGGGATGCCCAGCATGTTTGCCATGCTGACCCAGAGACACCTGTGCTGGCTAGGCCACGTCAGCCGCATGGATGATGGCCGCATCCCAAAGGATGTGCTGTATGGTGAGCTGGCCACAGGCTCCAGACCCACAGGACGACCCGCACTACACTACAAGGATGTGTGCAAGTGCGACCTGAGGGCAGGCGGCTTCAACCCCGCAGACCTGGAGACGGCGGCTTCAGACCGCACCGGCTGGCAGTCCACCACCAAGGCCACTGTTGGGGAAGCCAAGGAAAGGAGAGAGACCCGGTGGGGGGAGAGGAGGCTCCGATCACAGCGGAGACTGCAGATGGCATCAACAGACACCCGACCAAGCAAATTCACCTGCAGCAACTGTAGCAGACCATGCGGTTCATGCATCGGCCTATACAGTCATACTAGGTGCTGCAACTCGACAACTGATGGATGACCCCTGGCGCAGATCACCATGATCTTTCAAGATCGAAGGAGCCAACAACAACAGTGCCTTGAAAAAGTATTCATACCCCTTGAACTTTTTCCACATTTTTCCACCTTACAACCACAAACTTAAGTTTTTTATTGAGATTTTATGTGATAGACCAATACAGAGTAGCACATAATTGTGAAATTAAATGAAAATGATAAATGGTCTTCAAAATTTTAAACAAATAAAAATCTGAAAAATGTGGTGTGCATTAGTATTCAGCCCCCTGCGTCAATACTTTGCAGAGCCAGCTTTTGCTGCAATTACAGCTGCAAGTCTTTTGTGGTATGTCTCTACCAGCTTTGCACATCTAGACACTGAAATTTTTGCCCATTCTTCTTTGCAAACTAGCTCAAGCTCAGCCAGATTGGATGGAGAGCATCTGTGAACAGCAATTTTCAAGTCTTGCCACAGATGCTGAATGGGATTTAGGTCTGGACTTTGACTGGGCCATTCTAACACCATGAATATTCTTTGATCTAAACCATTCCATTGTAGCTCTGGCTGTATGTTTAGGGTCATTGTCTTGCTGGAAGGTGAATCTCCTTCCCAGTCTCAAGTCTTTTGCAGCCTCCAACAGGTTTTCTTCCAGGATTGCCCTGTATTTAGCTCCATCCACCTTCCCATCAACTCTGACCAGCTTCCCTGTCCCTGCTGAAGAAAAGCATCCCCATAGCATGATGCTGCCACCACCATGTTTCACAGTGGGGATGGTGTGTGCAGGGTGATGAGCAGTGTTAGTTTTTCACCACACATGGCGCTTTGCATTTAGGCCAAAAAGTTCAACTTTGGTCTCATCTGACCAAAGCACCTTCTTCCACATGTTTGATGTGTTTGCTACATGGCTTCTGGCAAACTGCAAATGGGACTTCTTATGCCTGTCTTTCAACAATGGCTTTCTTCTTGCCACTCTTCCAAAAAGGCCAGATTTGTGGAGTGTACGACTTATAGTTGTCCTGTGCACAGATTCTCCCACCTGAGCTGTGGATTTTTGCAGCTCCTCCAGAGTGATCATGGGCCTCTTGGCTGCTTCTCTGACCAGTGCTCTCTTTGCTTGCTCTGTCAGTTTAGGTGGACGGCCATGTCTTGGTAGGTTTGCAGTTGTGCCACACTTTTCCATTTTTGAACGATGGATTGAACAGTGCTTCTTGAGATGTTCAGAGCTTGGGATATTTTTTTATAACCTACAGTGGTTCTTGAAACTTTAGAATTTTCTATATTTCTGCATAAATATGACCGAAAACATCATCAGATTTTCACACAAGTCCTAAAAGTAGATAAAGAGAACCCAGTTAAACAAATGAGACAAAAATATTATGCTTGGTCATTTATTTAGTGAGGAAAATGATCCAATATTACATATCTGTGAGTGGCAAAAGTATGTGAACCTCTAGGATTAGCAGGTAATTTGAAGGTGAAATTAGAGTCAGGTGTTTTCAATCAATGGGATGACAATCAGGTGTGAGTGGGCACCCTGTTTTATTTAAAGAACAGGGATCTATCAAAGTCTGATCTTCACAACACATGTTTGTGGAAGTGTATCATGGCACAAATGAAGGAGATTTCTGAGGACCTCAGAAAAAGTGTTGTTGATGTTCATCAGGCTGGAAAAGGTTATAAAACCATCTCTTAAGTGTTTGGACTTCACCAATCCACAGTCAAACAGATTGTGTACAAATGGAGGAAATTCAAGACCATTGTTAGCCTCCCCAGGAGTGGTCGACCAACAAAGATCACTCCAAGAGCAAGGCGTGTAATAGTTGGCAACGTCACAAAGGACCCCAGGGTAATTTCTAAGCAACTGAAGGCCTCTCGCACATTGGTTAATGTCAATGTTCATGAGTACACCATCAGGAGAACACTGAACAACAATGGTATGCATGGCAGGGTTGCAAGGAGAAAGCCACTGCTCTCCAAAAAGAACATTGCTGCTCGTCTGCAGTTTGCTAAAGATCATGTGGACAAGCCAGAAGGCTATTGGAAAAATGTTTTGTGGATGGATGAGACCAAAATAGAACTTTTTGGTTTAAATGAGAAGCGTTATGTTTGGAGAAAGGAAAATGCTGCATTCCAGCATAAGAACCTTATCCCATCTGTGAAACATGGTGGTGGTAGTATCATGGTTTGGGCTTGTTTTGCTGCATCTGGGCCAGGACGGCTTGCCATCATTGATGGAACAATGAATTCTGAATTATACCAGCGAATTCTAAAGGAAAATGTCAGGACATCTGTCCATAAACTGAATCTCAAGAGAAGGTGGGTCATGCAGCAAGACAACGACCCTAAGCACACAAGTCGTTCTACCAAAGAATGGCTAAAGAAGAATAAAGTTAATGTTTTGGAATGGCTAAGTCAAAGTCCTGACCTTAATCCAATCGAAATGTAGTGGAAGGACCTGAAGCGAGCAGTTCATGTGAGGAAACCCACCAACATCCCAGAGTTGAAGCTGTTCTGTACAGAGGAATGGGCTAAAATTCCTCCAAACTGGTGTGCAGGACTGATCAACAGTTACCGGAAATGTTTAGTTGCAGTTATTGCTGCACAAGGGGGTCACACCAGATACTGAAAGCAAAGGTTCACATACTTTTGCCACTCACAGATATGTAATATTGGATCATTTTCCTCACTAAATAAATGACCAAGTATAATATTTTTGTCTCATTTGTTTAACTGGGTTCTCTTTACCTACTTTTAGGACTTGTGTGAAAATCTGATGATGTTTTCGGTCACATTTATGCAGAAATATAGAAAATTCTAAAGGGTTCACAAACTTTCAAGCACCACTGTAACCCTGCTTTAAACTTCTCCAGAACTTTATCCCTAACCTGCCTGGTGAGTTCTTTGGTCTTCATGATGCTGTTTGTTCTTCAGTGTTCTCTAACAAACCACTGAGGCCTTCACAGAACAAGTGTATTTATGCTGAGAGTAAATTACACACAGTAGGACTCTATTAACTAATTAGATGACTTCTGAAGGCAACTGATTGCACTGGATTGTATTTAGAGGTATCAGAGGACAGGGGGCTGAATACTAATGCACACCACATTTTTCAGATTTTTATTTGTTTAAAATTTTGAAGACCATTTATCATTTTCGTTTCACTTCACAATTATGTGCTACTCTGTGTTGGTCTATCACATAAAATCTCAATAAAAAAACTTTTAAGTTCGTGGTTGTAAGGTGGATAAATGTGAAAAAGTTCAAGGGGTATGAATACTTTTTCAAGGCACACACAGACACACACACACACACACACACACACACACGGAAAGGTATATACCAAACCCAAGTTCTAGGACATGAAAAAACTGGAGGTATAGAGGGGTCCAAAAGTTTGAGAACACACTGAAAATCTGGGAATTTTCACATTTTAAAACTGGAACAGAAAAAAGAAAGTTTTAGAATTTTGAAACATTTCAAGCAAAGAATGGAAATGTTCAATAACAGCTCAAGTGCACTTTGACATTAATATAAACAAGACAAGACATTCAGAAATTCATGTAAGATTGTACTTTTTACCCAAGTGCTTGCTGATAATACAAATACACTCATCTGCCACTTTATTAGGAACACCCATACACCTGCTGTTTGATGCAGTTATCTAACCAGCCAATCACAATGCATAAAATCATACAGATACAAACCAAGAGCTTCAGTTAATGTTCACTTCAAACATCAGAATGGGAAAAATTGTGATCTCAAAGTGTGACTTTCACTGTGGCATGTGTGTTGGTGCCAGATGGACTGGTTTGAGTATTTCAGAAACTGCTGATCTCCTGGGGTTTTTACACACAACAGTCTCTAGTTCTGTGGGTGGAAACGTCTTATTGATAAGAGAGGACAGAGGAAACTGGCCAGATTGGTTCAAGCTACCAGGAAGGATATAGCAACTCATATAATCACTCTTTACAACCACAATGAGCAGAAAAGCATGTCAGCATGGAACAGCAGAAGACCATATTGGGTTCCACTCCTGCCAACCAAGAACAGGAATCTTAGAATCAAGAACAAGTTCCTATTAAAGTGGCCGGTGAATATAAATAAACAGCGCAAAGTAGAAGCACTAGTATTCTCAGACTTTGGCGCCTCATTGTGTAAAAAAGATAAGTTACAAACAGGCCTTGGTTGGGATACTTACTTATGACCCATCTATAATACAGTATCTACAAAAAGATTTCTGTTTGGTGTTGTAATAAAAGGAGTTCTTGCTGCTAAATGCAGGCCCGGGTAATTTAATATTCCAGCTCATCACTAGATGAGGCTTCACTCCAGGAGAGTTAATGTTCCCAGAAAAACTGCATACCTGGCATTTCCTCTCATGTTCTAAGGTAATTGCTCATGGGCATGGATTCCAAACTCTGTTACTCTTTACTGAACCAGTACCACTGCAACAACACTTTATGGAAAACCATTTACATTTATCCATGTGGTAGATACCTTTATTTAAAGTGATTTATGTGTAAAGAAGAATACACCACAGCTACAGATCAGAGCCTGAACAACTTACCTATTAATCTTTATAACGAATGTGATTTTCAGTGGCATCCAAGATTTATTTTGTAATTAAACACTGAGTTATTTTTATTATTTTTTAGTTTAAACTTCTTTCCTTGACATATTGGTCTATTTTCACTTTAGGTTAATGGTTTCCTCCATTACCCACAATGGTATTTGGCTCCCTGCCGAGAGCGCCTTGAGTGTAGACTCTGCTCAAACAAATCAGCTTCCAATGCTTCAAGTTTCAAGTGAATACTGCCATCAGTATCTTCACAATAATCGTCTCATAGACCACTACCTAGCCAAGCTGAGCCTTTGCTGTAACCGTGCACTACCTCTCCACTACTACTACACTGGTTTGCTCATTAACTTGACATCACTGGAACATGGAGAGTGAGAAAAGAAGCACTTGATCTTTGGTTTTTCGGAGCTAACAACAAAAATGAGAGTTGTTCCTTCTCTCCAGGATAAGGAACATATAGCACCAAGCAACAAATTAGCACCAGAATGGCTAAACACACACACACACACACACACACACACACACACACACACACACACACACACACACACACACACACACACACACAATCCCAAGTTTGCTTTACATAGGTTTACCATTATCAGGCCATCTTACTAGGCCTACTGTAAACTGGCCTAGTGGTTAGTGTGTCTGCCTCTTGACCAGGAGACCGCGAGTTCTACTTGCAATCGGGTCATACCAAAGACCATCATAAAAACGGGACCTACTGCAATCTGGCAAGGCACGCTGAACTATAAATGTGAGTAGGGAGTCAAACTTTCGCGGTTACTAGAGGACTGGCTCCCGACTGTAACCCTAGCTATGTAATAGGTGAGAGTCCGGGGGCTATAGAAACGGAGATTGGTGCCACCCAATGCACCTCTAGGATGGGAGACTGCCTGGGAAGACCAGGTCCTGGCAAAGGAGGGACTTTGACTTACTCGGCCCATCCATATTTTAACTCTTTCATCATTAAGTGTAATACCTGTGAATTAGCTCAAGGTTCTAATCATGACCTCCCTTTAAGTTTCTTTAGCTCTACAAGCATTAAACTTAATGCTGCAAAGACTAAAGTTTTAGTCTGTAACACTCCAAGCAACATACCACTTTGCTCCCGCCAAGGTCAATGTCTTGATGAGGTTTCTGCTTTCAAGTACTGTACCTTGGCTCATGGGTGAACTTGTCTGAGATGGACATTAAGGTCAGGAAAGGCATAGTTTGGAAAGCACTCAACAGCATGATGGATGTTTGATCAAATCTGTCTAGACAGGTAAAGCTTTATTTCTTCTCAGCTATGGTCAAATCTGTTTTGCTTTATAGTTGCGAGGGCTGGACCCTCACAACTGCATTGGAGAAATCCCTAAATGGCACCTACACGCACATGCTCTGTAGGGTACTTAACTTCAGCTGGAGAGACCATATCATCAGTTTGTAGCTGTATGATGACATCCCCTGTATCTCGGATAAGATTGGCTACAGGAGGCTTGGCCTTGTTGGTCATTACTATCACCACCCTGACCTTCCCGCAAGTTAGCTGGTGCTGTGGTGCCCAAACCATGGTCATTTAAGGGGGGGGATACCCTTGCCCCATGATTTGCTTTTCTTATATTCTCATGACCCTCCAGCCACCTATCTAGACACACTAATGAGGGACACTGGGGATCAGAGTCTCTCTGAACTAACATTGTGCATCAACAATTGTGATGACTGGGTCACCAGGCATATTGACCCATCCCACGTGACGTCACGACAAATGCAGCTGCCATTTTGGACATGAACTACCAGTAGTCTACCACAGCCAACAACGAGGAATGACGGCGAAGCATCGAAAGGAATATAGCCATCAAAGAAAGTTTTTACTTTCAGCAAGACTTCCATCATGCCATTATATTGTTGTGCACCTGGATGTAATAACCATCAACACACAAGGCAAGATTTATAATTTTATCGGATCCCGACAGATGCTGACCGATGGAGAAGATGGATAGCGGCCATTAACAGGAAAGATTAGTAGCCCTCGGCATACCAACGCTTGTGTAGTGACCACTTTGTTGGAGGTAAGACGAATAAAATTAGCCAGAAAAGGCATTACATTGCTGTTAACATTTTGTGGTGGCGAGTGTGTAACCAAATAGGTTAAAATAACCCATTGTAACCTCTTTGTTCTTCTGTAGTAGCTATTAGCTAACGACATTAGCTAACGTTGTGTTCCTTTGCCGTTGGTAGACTGTAGGACAGATCAGAGGTAATGTCCTACAAATAAGGGTTCAAAACAAGAGGAACATGTATTTGTCTCTTAAATCCAGGCCGTTCCCTGTAATCTGTAACAACGGTTGGAGAAAGTAATGGCAAATAGTGAGTGCACAAACCATAGAAGGTAAACTGTACACAGCGCCAGGGCAGTGTGATGGTATGTCTACTTTTAGATTGTGTTAGCTTATCAATGAACACACTCGTCACTCGATGAGTTTCACGTCTTTACGACAGATACTTAAATGTGTGTTAGGTATTATTGTTGCAGTCTAAGCAGTCATTGCAGTCATTGAACGTCAGTGAACAATCCTGGTGGAAGCAGGTAAACGTCGTTCTCTAAGGTGGGGTTTACATTAGACCGTATCAGCGGATCATCAGATTAACGTTTTTAAAACGATTAGTGTGCACACAGCAACGCCAATACACGATTCGCGTGCACATAGCAACGCCAATACACAGATACGCTCGGCTCCGCAGGCATCCTGCGCTCCAAATCACTCTGCCCTGAACAGCGAGTGCCCTCTGGAGGGTGCGCACTTCGGCCCTGCGCAGCTCACAGAGCGCGCGAGTATAGCGCACGAGCAGTGATTTGGGACTGAGCCGCTGTGTGTGTGATCTCAGTGCATGTCGGGTATGCGCGTCACTTACCACTTGCAAGTGGAAGGATGGCAAGCCTAAAGACAATCATAACTACACAATGGGCAGTATTTGCATCAGTATTTGCAGTATTTTCATACTTTTATACTCTTTAATGAAAGGTGATACAAGGCGGAAGTCCGCGCCGTTTTTCAGCAGTCGCATCACATGACCAACGCCAGCGAATCAGGAAGGTGGATGTCACAGTGACGTTGTCCAATGACGACGCCAGCTAGAGCTCAGCACAGTGTATCCGTGTATCCTCAATGTTTACACAGCACCGGATCAGACACGATCTGGATTGAATACGTGGACCCTGACGGATTCCCGTTTCCCGGCTGTAACACTCCCTACGTGTGGGTGGAGCACTGAGGACGGCAGGACAGAGATCAGGTTTGCAAAATGGCTTTATTGCCACACTTTTCAGTGAACAATCTTATATTGGCTAGACACACACACACAGCCAGCGCCTAGTCCGGAGATCAGCTCCTCTGCTCTCACTCTCCCTCCTTAAATAGGGCGCTGTCACTGGGAAGACACACACAAACACAGGTTAATTGTTCTCAGGTGTCGTGATTCTGCCACTTACCTTCCCTGACTCCGCCCTCCTGTCACAGACCGGTGCTTGACCACGCCCCCGCTGCCACATACCCCCACCGCCCGACTCAGGCCGGGCGGCCGTCCGGCCTGCAGCCAACTCCCCCCCCCCCCTTGACGGGAGAGGAAGTCCGCCACGACCATCTGCGCCCCCGGCCTGTGGACCACCTTGAAATTAAAGGGTTGGAGCGCCAGATACCAACGGGTGATCCGCGCGTTGGCATCTTTCATGTGGTGGAGCCACTGGAGGGGCGCGTGGTCCGAACAGAGGGTGAAAGGGCGCCCCAGTAGGTAGTACCGGAGGGCGAGAACCGCCCACTTGATGGCCAGACACTCCTTCTCTATGGTGCTGTAGCGCCCCTCACGCACCGACAGCTTCCTGCTGATATACAGGACAGGGCGGTCCTCCCCCTCCACCTCCTGGGACAAAACTGCCCCCAGCCCCCTGTCCGACGCATCGGTCTGCAACACAAAGGGGAGAGAAAAGTCAGGGGAGTGTAGAAGTGGCCCCCCACACAGTGCAGCCTTTACCTCTGAGAAAGCCCGCTGGCACTGCTCCGTCCACTGGACCGGATCTGGTGCCCCCTTTTTAGTGAGATCAGTCAGCGGGCTGGTGACGTCCGAATAATTAGGTATAAACCTACGATAATAGCCAGCCAGCCCCAGGAACTGTCTCACCCCCTTTTTGGTCTTGGGCCTCAGGCAGGCCGCAATTGCTGCCGTCTTATTAATTTGGGGACGCACCTGCCCGTTGCCCAAGTGGAAGCCCAGGTACCGTACTTCCACCCGCCCAATCGCACACTTCTTTGGGTTGGCTGTGAGCCCCGCTCGCCTCAGCGACCTAAGGACGGCCCTCAGATGTTCAAGGTGCCGCTGCCAGTCATTGCTATAGATGATGATGTCATCTAAATATGCTGCCGCATACGTGGCGTGAGGGCGGAGGACTCTGTCCATCAGCCGCTGAAACGTCGCAGGCGCCCCAAACAGCCCAAACGGAAGGGTGACGAATTGGTGTAAACCAAACGGTGTGGAAAAGGCCGTTTTTTCTCGGGATAGTGGAGTCAAGGGGATCTGCCAATATCCCTTCGTCAAATCCAGTGTCGAATAAAATCGAGCAGTGCCGAGTCGATCGAGCAGCTCATCAATACGAGGCATTGGGTACGCGTCGAATTTAGACACCGCGTTGACTTTTCTATAGTCCACACAGAACCGGACCGACCCGTCGGCCTTGGGTACCAAGACCACCGGGCTGCTCCAGTCACTGTGGGACTCCTCGACGATGCCCATTTCGAGCATGGTCTGAAGTTCTTCCTGAACCACCTTTTTTTTGTGTTCGGGTAGCCTGTAAGGGCGGCTACGCACTACCACCCCCGGGGGTGTCTCTATGTGGTGCTCTATGAGGTTAGTGCGACCGGGCAGGGGCGAGAACACATCCGAAAACTCGGTCTGCAACTGGGCGACCTCCGTGAGTTGGGTCGGGGAGAGGTGGTCTCCACAGGGGACCGGAGAGGTACGTGATGCCAATGTTCCTTTTTGAACCTCCGGCCCCAGCTCCGCCTTCTCCGGAACTACCGACACCAACGCCACGGGGACCTCCTCGTTCCAGAGTTTAAGCAGATTGAGGTGGTAAATCTGTAGCGCCCCACCCCTGTCCGTTCGCCTCACCTCATAGTCGACATCCCCGACTCGCCGTGTGACCTCAAAGGGTCCTTGCCACTTGGCGATCAATTTGGAGCTCGACGTGGGCAACAGTACGAGTACCTTATCTCCCGGAGTGAAGTCTCTAAGGTGCGTGCCCTTGTTGTACAGGCGGGCTTGCCGTTCCTGGGCCTGCCGCAAATTCTCCTGAGTTAGGTGGGTGAGCGTGTGGAGTTTTGCGCGCAGGTCCATAACGTACTGAATTTCATTCTTACTTTGTGAAGGTCCCTCCTCCCAATTTTCCCGCAGCACGTCCAGGATGCCGCGCGGCTTACGCCCATATAATAATTCGAACGGGGAGAACCCTGTGGAGGCTTGGGGGACCTCTCGCACTGAGAACAGCAAGGGTTCGAGCCACTTATCCCAATTACGTGCGTCCTCACTTACGAATTTTTTAATAATATTTTTGAGGGTGCGGTTGAATCGTTCTACCAAACCGTCCGTTTGTGGGTGATACACGCTGGTGCGGATCGGCTTAATCCCCAATAACCCATACAGTTCGCGCAGTGTTCGTGACATAAACGTAGTGCCTTGATCAGTCAGAATCTCTTTCGGGATTCCAACTCGGGAGATGACGCGGAAGAGTGCCTCTGCAATACTGCGTGCTGAGATATTGCGCAGAGGCACTGCTTCCGGGTATCGCGTTGCATAGTCCACCAGAACTAATATAAAGCGGTACCCTCGTGCTGACCGATCTAATGGCCCGACGAGATCCATCCCAATTCTCTCAAACGGGGTCTCGATTAACGGTAGAGGGCGCAAAGGCGCTTTTGGAATGGCCGCTGGGTTTACTAACTGGCATTCGCGGCAGGCCGTACACCACCTACGGACATCGCCGCGAATCCCCGGCCAATAGAATCGGGCCATTATTCGGGCTAGTGTTTTATCCTGCCCCAAGTGTCCAGCCATGGGATTAAAGTGAGCCGCCTGGAATACCAATTCCCGGCGGCTTTTCGGAATTAAAAGCTGCGTGACTCGCTCTTTAGTTAGAGTGTCCTGCGTCACTCGGTATAATCTATCCTTCATAATAGCGAAGTAGGGGAAGGACGGGGTGGCGTTCGGCTGGAGCGTTTGACCATCGATTACTCTCACTTGGTCAAACGCATGCCGCAGAGTCTCGTCTCGCGACTGCTCTAACGGGAAATCCGCGAGGGATTCCCCAATAGAGAGAGGAGGAGCCGGCGGCTCCTCACTCTGACGCGGAGATGACGTAGACGGCTCTGTGACAGCTGCTCCCGCCAAAGCGACACCGGGACCTCCCCCTGTCAAATGGCAGGACCCACTCTCTACTAGGCGTGTCATTAAACCCCGAAATCCCGGCCAATCAGTCCCCAAAATTAAAGAGTGGGTAAGGCGAGGATTAACCGCCGCCTTCACTATAAATTTTTCCCCTCTGAAAATAATGTGGACCGACACCAAAGGGTAGCTGTGAACATCCCCGTGCACACATAACACCTTCACCCCTTGTGCTCCCCCCAATGCCTCGTTTTGAACCAGGCTTTGGCGAATTGAGGTCTGATTACAACCAGAATCCACCAACGCCTGATATGTAGCCCCTTGGATACTCACCGGTATGCGATACGCTCCGGCCCGATCGAGGGCGGCCTCTGGCGCGTCGGGGATCCGAACCACCGCGCCCACTTCCATTGCTGTGCACTGCTGATGAAGGTGGCCCGGCTCCCCGCAGCGCCAGCAAACCGGCCCGGGCTTTCCCTCTGCACCGGTGATCTGGGGCTCACTCACCTGAGGTGGGGGAGAGACAGACACAGAAGGGAGAAACGGGAGGGCACCGCAGGTGCGGCGGGCTGGCTGGGGTGGAGCCGGCCCCCGCCTCCGCGGTGGGGGAATGGGGCGAGGATGGGACACAGGAGGAGAGGGAGAGAGAGAGAGAGAAGAGGAGAGAAGAGACGATGCCATCTGCTGTCCTGCCGCCGGGACAGCCGCCAGATGATCCTCCGCCAGCTCGACTGCCTGATCCAGCAACGCCGGGCGGTGGCACTGGACCCACTCCGCGGTTCCGTCTGGTAAGCGGGCCACGAACTGTTCCAGTACCACCTGGTCGACGATTCCCTCGGCGTCGCGATTGTTGGCCCTCAGCCACTGCCAGCAGGCGTCCCGGAGCTGCTGGCCGAACGCGAACGGCCGGCCAACTTCCTCCAGTCGCAGCGCGTGGAAGCGCTGGCGCTGTTGCTCTGGGGTGCGCCCCACGCGCTGGAGGACGGCCCGGCGGAGGTCCGCGTAGGCCAGCCGGCGGTCGGCGGGGAGCTGTAGCGCGGCCAGCTGTGCCTCTCCCATGAGCAGGGGGAGGAGGCGCGCCGCGCGCTGCTCCATCGGCCACCCCGAGGCTTCGGCGACCTGTTCGAACAACGTGATGAACGCCTCGGGGTCGTCCTGCAGGCCCATCTTGGTGACGATGAGGGGAGACGGGCCCGCGGCCGGAGCGCTGGTGGACCCCGCCGACGCGAGGAGATGCCGGAACGCCTCGCGGTCTTCCTGCTGGGCCAGCACCAGGGCTTCGAAGCGCTGCTCCTGCTCCTTTCGGAGCGTGACGAGTGCCTGGTGCTGGCTTTGCTGAGCCGTGGCGAGGGCGTGGACCAGATCGGCGAACGGGGAGGATTCCATGGGGCTGCTGATTTGGTGCTCCACGTCCCGGGTTTCGGCACCACTGTAACACTCCCTACGTGTGGGTGGAGCACTGAGGACGGCAGGACAGAGATCAGGTTTGCAAAATGGCTTTATTGCCACACTTTTCAGTGAACAATCTTATATTGGCTAGACACACACACACAGCCAGCGCCTAGTCCGGAGATCAGCTCCTCTGCTCTCACTCTCCCTCCTTAAATAGGGCGCTGTCACTGGGAAGACACACACAAACACAGGTTAATTGTTCTCAGGTGTCGTGATTCTGCCACTTACCTTCCCTGACTCCGCCCTCCTGTCACAGACCGGTGCTTGACCACGCCCCCGCTGCCACACCGGCGTTTCCAGGCATTTTAATGTAAACGGACAGTGCATCCGCGAAGAAAACGAGACAGATACGGTCTAATGTAAACTTGGCCTAAGCCTGCTAACCTCAATTTTTGCAAATACCTCTCCCTCTGCTTGCCCTGTAAATGCCCTACGTCGCTGAATAGTGAAGGTGTTTTCTGCATCTCGCTCCTTTTTCTTTTATGTTTTTCGTTTGTCGTCTTCCTTGCATTCAAACCGATTCGAACCGAAGTCCACTTCATGTCCAAAATGGCGGTCGCGTTTATGAAGGTAACGTGAGTGGGAAGGGTCAATAGCTCGGCTGAGGCCACATTGATGATGATGATAGCTTTACAAAGCTCTAACAAGTGTTTCACTTCACAGGAAATGAACAATACGTAAAGCTTTGTCTACACTTTCGCGTATACCAAACCTTAAGATGGCAGAATCCTTCAAACAAACAAACAAACAAACAAACAAACAAACAAACAAACAAACAAACAAACAAACAAACAAACAAATCCATGAGAAAGACGAGGTAGTTTCAGGTCATATGGAACCATGCATGAGCTTCCAAACAGAACTCTTACCTACTGTGCCTTTTTGTTCTGATACTTCCCTCTGCCTGGATTTGGTGTAAATATCCCTTAGTTGCTTGAGTCACTGCACATGGTGGAAATTATACTTCTGGTTTCATTGCTTGTGGTTGTCAAAGCAGCAGCACAAACACCTCTGATGGAAAACTCAAATATTTCACTTCATTTTCCATCTATTACGTATTTAGGTTATTTGGTTTGCAAAATAAGCCCACATTAAACAAGGCTGCCATGCCTGATTAAAAAAAAAAAAGCCCAAAAAGAGGCCAGTAGTTCAAATATGCCTCTTCCATGCTGCTATTAAAAGTCTAACAGTTACTGTTCATACTAAAAGGTGTGGTAATGTTTAAAAGGAATGTCATACAAGGCACTGGAACCTCAGGCATGACTCTTGTTTCTCAGACTTGCTTGAGATTGTTAGTGGATTTTTCAGCCCTTTGGTATGCCACAGTTTTGGAGTTTGCAGCAACACCTGAAGATTAGTGCCACATTCCTGAGGGTCAGTGTTCACAATGTGTAACTCTCATGCACTGTTATTCCTCCTAATGCTCTTGCATTGCTTCGTACTGCTGATTTGGGAACCAAGGCAAATCCCATCCTTAAGCAATTTAGGAGGAACAACAAAACTGATCTTTGGATTAAAGAGCTGCAAACGCTCTGCTGTTGTTGGGATGCAGTCACTTCTGTTTGCTCTTTGACTCCAGGAGAGTCTAAAACTGAACCAATCACTAACAGGGCGGCTATTTTGGGGCCAAGACTGCACAGCTTACTAATCTGTTGGCATGAATGACTTCATCAGTCAAGAAGGCTGTGGTGCAAAAAAGTGTCGAACACATATCATTAAGCAGGCTTAAATAAACGCGTGGTGAGAATATGAAATGCTTTTAGCCTCTTAGGGGGATTTATAGAGCACTGTGGAAATGTTTTCTTTTCAAGACATCACGCTTAAAGGCTAAATGTTTTCATATTCCCATACCATAAAAAGATATGTCGGGGTTTTTTTCTTCATATATACAATAATGTCAATGTCAAGACTGAAAAAGTTAAAAGAACAAAAAGAAACAAGACTCATTTTACAATAACAACACTCATGAAAGGCATTTTGTTTATCAGGCTTTCTCATTCTAAGCTTGTTTGTTTAATGTAATTTCAAGCCCATATGTATAAAACCCAACAGATATTGGCAAGAGTCTTGTTTATCTTACATGTACTTGCATTACTGACTGCTAAAATGGTTCAGCCAACATTTCATGAAGTAATTTAGCCTCTCCTGTTTCAGTGAACTAGCTGAATGTTCTGGTAATCACATATGTGATGTTGGAATTAAAAAGAGCTATGTGCCAATACATGTCTCATGACTGCACTCCAAGAAGCTTTCAAGGCAATGGCATTCTGTGTCAGGTACTGAAAGTGGACTTTACATTATACATTGCATGATTAGCAACTACGGGTTGTGCTAAAGAAATCTTGATGAACCTGGAACACAGGACTAGGAGAGAGCAAGAAAGAATGAGTTAACAATGTGAACGATCCTCTGTCCAGCAGCTATGATATTTGCGTCTTCATTGAGGACTGAGTTGTTCTTTGTCATGACATACTTTCATGGTTTTCAATGTGTTTGCCAATGCTGGAGTAAGACACAAAGCTCGGGTCTCCAGGTCAGATCCATATTGATGGACAAAATCGTGCAATACAACAAATACCGCCTTCCACACACCCCAGTGCCAGTCAAAAGTTTGGACACACCTGCTCATGCCACAGTTTTACTTCTTCTTCTTCTTCTTCTTCATCCCCATAGCTGGCAAGGGCTGTAGGGGCACCACTGATGACATTTAACAGTCCATCACTGGTGTGTCTAGGGCATTTAAACTCGGCAGAGCCCATCCCTCTCCAAGCTTGATCAGTGGACAATTTAGTGTAGCCAGTTAACCTAACTGCATGTCTTTGAACTGTGGGGGAAACTGGAGCACCCAGAGGAAACCCACACAGACGCGGGGAGACCATGCAAACTCCACACAGAAAGGCCCCTCATTGGCCATTGGGCTTGAACTCAGAACCTTCTTGATGTGAGGCAACAATGCTAACCACTACACCAATGTACACAGTTTTACTATATTCTATCAATTTATAATGAAAAGAATAATAATCAATACATTAACATATAAGGGATTATGCAGTGACCAAGAAAGCAAAACTCTAATATTTTAAATTCTTAAAAATGTTCCTAATTGTCAGTTGCTAATTGCTTGACCTAATATGGATGCAGTGGCTTTTTTTTCAGTATCCAAGAAGCCCTGATTGAGAAGAACAGCCCGAAGTGGAAGCAACAAGTGAGAAGAAATTGGGTCAGAGCCACATGGGAATGGCTGCCCTGCCCCACTTTGGACATTGCTCTACCTTCATGCTCCACTGAGGAGGTCATCTGCCTCCTTGCTCCAATAAGGGTGTTCCCCTACCCCTCTGCCCCACTGAGGATGCCATTATAGCTCACAGCCTCATCACGGGCATCACTCTGTCTCCTGGCTCTGCCTCAGTTGTCACTATACCATCTGGCTCTAGCTCCAATTTCCTTCTCCAATGAGGACGTTGATCTATCTCCATACTGGCCTCCATGCTCACCCTGGCTCCATAGAGGATGTTGCTCTCCTCTCTGGTTTCATGGAGGATGTTGCTCCCCTCTCTGGTTATGCCTTGGACTTTCCTCCAACCTCTAGCCTGCACAGTGTCCGTCACTCCATTCTCATGCTCCGCCTTGGATGTCACACCACCCCTTAGCTATGTGGAAGAGATCACTCTGCCTCACTGCCTTGTGGAGGATGTTGCATCTGCAGGCTACTAAAGGTAGTGCTACCAATGAACCCTATTGGCCTAAGGCCCCTTATCAGCTGAGAGACATCTTGCCTGGCTGTCCAGGACCCCCTCTTGACACTGTTTTTGTCATGGTAGTGCCAGTGAGCACAGAACTACACTACTACATCAGCCCCAGCGTGCCACATGACACTAATCACTCGCACCCATTTCCTGTTTCACTTTGATTAGCACCACTACATAAGTTCCAGTTTTTCAGTGTCTGACAAGCTTTCTGTTATAATGTACATGTGTTGTTGTGTGTACCACAGTCTTGCTTGTAGTGTGGATGCTTTTGCCTTGTATCCACAGTTCCAGTTTATGGTTCTTGTTTTCAAAGGTTTTGGTTTATAATTCACATAATAAATAATTTGCACTTGCAGCCACCTCCTCTACAATTCCTGACACTAATTCACTCTTGGCATCTTCTCAACCATCTTCATTAACTTCACCTTGTAGGGTTTTCTTATAGCTGCCAACTAGGCCAAGCATTTACTAGCGTCTTCTCTTAAAAATATCCACACTAGAAATCAACGCTTATAATCTAAATGTGATCTTCAAGAGTGAAAAATATTTATTCTATGATTAAACCGAGTTTTTGGTTTACATTTCTCTTATTGACAAGCTGGTCTATGCTGATAGTGCTGCTAATAGGAATTAAGTTCTAGATAAAGCACCCAATGCAGCAGCACTTTAGTCCTTTAGTGTGTCTAGCTTTCTCACCTCCTTGTCTGTACAATCTGCTCAAACAGATCAGCTTCCAAAGCTTCAAATTTCATGCTAATACTACCATCAATGCTATTACGCTTGTCATCTTGTAGATTGCTCACTAGCAGGGCCAAGTCTCTACTGTAAGCCAGTCAGGTACGTAGCTACATTGCATTCTGAAACATTGAGTCCAGTGCTTGCTGTTGCCACTATTTCTATGCTGGATTTTTTGTTAATATGACGTTGAACATTGGTGGAAAATGGTAAGTGAAAAAAGAAGCTCATGTGCTTTTGTTTGTATGAGCTAACAGTAAAATCATACTGCTTGATCACTTATGTTTGAAACTGTTAATTTTTTTTTTATTCTATTCAACACCATTAAACCTGTGCTAGCAATGTTCCCCTGTGATGTCAATGCAGCAGATAACCGTTAACTTCTCATGTGAATAATGAAAATACAGCAACAACCAATTTGCAAATTAGAACCAGGACCTACAAACTTTTCAGTATAAACATTGACGGTTGAGTTGACCTTTATTTGTTTTCTTTGAAGTAAAAACTACCTGTTTTAGGTAAAATCTACTCACTTAAAATACATTTTGTCTCAGAAATACATTTATACCTGGGCATTAACTTCATTATTTGTGAAGTTGTCTTCAAAACAAATTTCAACCATAAGCCTTAACCAAAATGAGCCAGTGAGGAATAGATAGTTTTCACTGACGTCACGGCATTCTGGGGAACGCCCCACAGCCGCCATCTTGGAGGGCAAACAAAACGGACCATCGCCACTACTGGCTACATTATCTCGGACGAATTTATGAAGTTATGTAGTCAGTTTTCTAAAATAAAGATCAATGTCGGCAAAATCAAGCAAACAGAAGTATATAGATACACATCTCACGGTATGCAGCCAAACTGGCCTTGATTGGGGGAACTGACCCCTACGAAGTGGACAAAGATGCATTTTCAAGTGACTATGCAGGGCTGCCAAAGCCTGAAACTGCCAAAGCCTGCTCCAAAGCCTGAAACTGACTTCATCAAACTTTAAAGGCTGTCTGATATATACAACTTTATATATTCACAGCGCGCCTTTTGGCGGATGCCGCCTGAATCGCGCAGATCCGATTTTTTTTTTAGGGGGGGCGTTGGAGTGTCTGATTATAATTTCAAAGTAAATTCTGTATTAAAATTACTAAATAAGCAAATCCGTTACAGTCCATGAAACAGGAAGTATAAGGATGAGAAAAAAACAGTTTAAATCAGGAAGCTGCGCACATTTGCGCAGTCCTGCACACGGCTCAGGACTACAGAATAGACCTAAGATGTTTTTCAAAAATGACCCTTGCGTGAGTGAAGTGACAAGTGTCAAATAGAAACGTGACAAACGAGCGATATTAAGTGTACATTACAATGTAAACGTACACTCAGCGGTTCCAGTTAGGCATTCTCCAGAGATTGCTCACATGATGTTTTGGTTTCCAGAAACAAACTTAAACACAATTGATTGTTTATTTAAACAACTTACCACTTATAAAATGATCGGAGCAGACTTTGCTGTGTTTGGAAGGCTGATAATCCTTGCGGTTGATTCTCGCAAGCCATAGATTTCTCCTTTGTATGCTGAGTTTCTTTGTTTGCTCGCCTTCATGCTCCCGTACAGTGGGAATTCCATAAAAGCTCCGCTTGACTTCATCATCTGACCTATTACGACAGCCGTGAATACAACAAGTTTGCACCATTGCTAGCTTTAAATAAATGTAAATAATATATAAATGAATGTAACTCGCGCGCTACAATGTGTGCTCAGTGACCCGTACGGTAAGCTAGCCCTCCAAGATGGCCGCCACCAGGGAATCCCCGACTCTGTGACGTCATGTGAAAACTATCTATAGATAGTTTTCACATGACGTCACAGAGTCGGGGATTCCCTAGTGGCGGCCATCTTGCGGGTCAAGCTTACTGTACGGGTGACTGAGCACACATTGTAACGCGTGAGTACAAAGTCTTCAAAAGAACCCAAGCAGGCTATTTAAAGCTAGCAATGGTGCACACCTGTTGTATTCACAGCTGTCGTAATAGGTCAGATGATGACGTCAAGCGGAGATTTTATGGAATTCCCACTGTATGGGAGCATGAAGGCGAGCAAACAAAGAAACTCAGCATACAAAGGAGAAATCTATGGCTTGCGAGAATCAACCGCAAGGATTATCAGCCTTCTAAGCACAGCAAAGTCTGCTCCGATCATTTTATAAGTGGTAAGTTGTTTAAATAAACAATCAATTGTGTTTAAGTTTGTTTCTGGAAACCAAAACATCATGTGAGCAATCTCTGGAGAATGCCTAACTGGAACCGCTGAGTGTACGTTTACATTGTAATGTACACTTAATATCGCTCGTTTGTCACATTTCTATTTGACACTTGTCACTTCACTCATGCAAGGGTCACTTTTTAGGTCTATTCTGTATGATTTGATTTGTGTTTGGGATGCAAACAGCGTGCCTTTTGGCGGATGCCGCCTGAATCGCGCAGATCCGATTTTTTTTTAGGGGGGGCGTTGGAGTGTCTGATTATAATTTCAAAGTAAATTCTGTATTAAAATTACTAAATAAGCAAATCCGTTACAGTCCATGAAACAGGAAGTATAAGGATGAGAAAAAAACAGTTTAAATCGGAAAGCTGCGCACATTTGCGCAGCCCGAGCGGTGTGCAGGACTGCGCAAATGTGCGCAGCTTTCTGATTTAAACTGTTTTTTTCTCATCCTTATACTTCCTGTTTCATGGACTGTAACGGATTTGCTTATTTAGTAATTTTAATACAGAATTTATTTTGAAATTATAATCAGACACTCCAACGCCCCCCCTAAAAAAAAATTGGATCTGCGCGATTCAGCTGTGAAAAAGGCGGCATCCGCCAAAAGGCGCGCTGTGAATATATAAAGTTGTATATATCAGACAGCCTTTAAAGTTTGATGAAGTCAGTTTCAGGCTTTGGAGCAGGCTTTGGCAGTTTCAGGCTTCGGCAGCCCTGCATAGTTACTTGAAAATGCATCTTTGTCCACTTCGTAGGGGTCAATTCCCCCAATCAAGGCCAGTTTGGCTGCATACCGTTGTCGTGAGATGTCGTCTAATGCATCTATACATATATATATGTCGTCTAATACTTCTGTTTGCTTGATTTTGCCGACATTGATCTTTATTTTAGAAAACTGACTATATAACTTCATAAATTCGTCCGAGATAACGTAGCCGGTAATGGCGATGGTCCGTTTTGTTTGCCCCACAAGATGTCGGCTGGAGGGCGTTCCCCGGAATGCCGTGATGTCAGTGAAAACTATCTATAGACATTTAATCTGGTGTGTCCAAACTGCTCGTATATGTGAGCATGTGTTTGGATGTTTAATGATGTCTATCAAGCCCTAAGGTCTCTCATCATGCAGGACAAGAGGACAAGGAGCATTCAGGGTATTTATTAACCAAGTGATCCATCTTCACTAACACTTCCTCAGTGGAACCTCACTAATGATCAACATGGACGACTGCCAAAAACAAAGCTTTCAGTCTGGCCAAAAACGATCCATTTAGGGATCAAAAGCCCAGTTAATGGTGTTAATGAGATATTAGAGGATGCTAATAACTTACAAGGGATTATATAATCACTGTCTGAGCATTCTATAAAGGTGCATTTGACATTTCTAAGATTTAATTTTCAATAAGGACAACATAGTGCATGTTCCTATGACCTGATTAAGGCCCTGTCCACACGGCAACGGATTCAGGTGACTCCGATACAATTGCTTATCGTTTAGGCCTGGCGTCCACACGGCACCGGCGTTTTGGGTGCCCAAAACGCAATCTTTTTGAGAACGGGTTCCAGAGTGGAAAGATCTGGCAACGTTGCCATTGCGAAGTCGTCTGGATGAGTAGAACGGATTTGTTTACGATGACGTCACAACCACATGACTGTCAGTGCTTCACGCCGGGTAGAAGTGTAACGAACTCGATGCGAGTTGTCAACAAATCCTATAACTTGGTTCATGAAACGCGCTTACAAAATATTTTCACTGTGAATATTTATTGTGTAATGGTGCAAAGTGAGAGAGAGAGAGAGAAAATAGCCCTTAGGGCAGAGTCAATCCCGCCAGCAAAAATAGGGAAAAAAAAGGAGCGATCTCACCTCTTCAGATGTTGGTTTAAGTCCTACAATACATTCCTCAAAAAGGGCGTAGAACAGCAAATTAATCCATCAACGTGTAGCATGAAATTTATTCCGGACCATTAAAGACGCTGCCTTCCGCGTAGAATCATACGTCATCCTCGCCGCCATATTGGATAGGCCAAAGCGGAGAATAAAGATGCCTCATTCATGTGCTGCGTTTAACTGTACCAACAGGTTTACCGTCCAAATGAGATCACATGGGATTACCTTTCACAGGTGAGACTGGAAAAATACTTTTCATTGTATTTGGTCATTATAACGTAATTTTACGAACAGATTTTCCTGACTTTGTGGCTAATATGAAGTCTCGCGCATAATAGTTTATGCGCATGCATCCTTACTTCTTCTATTGTTCTGGTGTCTCCGAAGGGACCATCTTACAGCGCCCCTAGAGGTGTGGCATGTGTATTGCATCGTTTTCAGCAAGCGTTGCGTTGCCATATGGACCTGATATTTTACTGATCGTTGCCCATTTGGACGCAATATTTTTTTAAATAACATCTCGTTGCCGTTGTCATGTGGATGTAGCCTAAGACACTTATGTTTAACACTTTAATTTCATTTTCTGCAAATTAGTTAATTTTGAATTTACAATTCATGAATTTCTTTGTTCTGTTTAACTAAGTTTTTTAAAAGCAAAATTGCTGACCACTTTTGCTTGACTTTGTGATAACTAAAGCGACATAAAGAAAACAAATCATGTTGGGAAAGGACACTTCCAATCCCATTGCAAGAAAGGTGCTGTTCTTTCTCTCAGCCCTCTAATCAGAGCTGGAGAAGACAAGCAGCAGCTGGGGGTGCCAATATGAAAGAAGCCATTTCATGGGAAAAGCAGGTGAAAACCATCTCCTGGTCTTTGATGATGAACGCTGACTATGAAAAATAAAACATGAACCTGCTGTGTTATTTTCCCCTTCCAAGCATGAAATACTGCTGCCAGTATTTGCTGTATAATTCATGTGCACTGAGTAAACTTGACACACACTTACCTCTTATTATGTATCTCAAATTGCAGTGGAAAACTACAAAACTCAGGTTCATTAATACAACAAAGCTACAATACTGTATTTTTAGGAATCTTTCCCTTATTCAAGGATATGGAACTCAGTGCATTTCTCCTTCATGTGTCAAGTGGTGTCCAATGGTACAATTTCAAATGATGCACGAATAAAAACAAAAATATTTGTTTTGTTAAAGAACCTGCATGACCTACATGTGCAATACAGCAGGGTCAAGTCCAGATTGAGTTTTTGATCTTCATCCATGCATTGATTACAGGGGCCTGAATAAGTGACTCATTTCAAGTCATGCTCCACCTGGACTCAAGCAGGTCCTACCTGCTGGAAAAGTTCTGCCTTTGCCCTTTCTTTACCATCCCTGGTCATATCTAGTTATAGATTTTATCACTGATTTGCCACCCTCATTGAACGAACCATGATTCTTGTCATCTTTGATTGATTCTTAAAGCTCCTTTGCCTAATTCACCTTTCAGCATTACCTACAGTGTTCCAAATGGCACGGCAAACTCGTATTTCAACGTGTTCATATACTTTGGTATCTAACAGTTATTCCATGAAGTTGAGTCGTACGTGAGCTGATGGCTGACAAGGCACATAGTACCAAGAAGGCTACAAGCCATGTATGACAAGATTGACTGGAGTAACTGTTTTATTCTATCCACATTCACTAGATTTTGAGAAACAGAGCATTTTTATTTTCTGCAAATTCGATGAATAAAAACTTTATCTAGAACGACCGACAAAATCATTTCCGCTTAGAATTTAAACAAACCGGCGAATGACAGAAGCAATTTGTGAAAAATGCTGTAATAATAATAATTCTTGAAAAATAAAAAAAGATACGTTCTTACCATCAAATACTTTTATTCCATATTATATTGCTTTTTTGTAGTTTTTTGGGCTATCTTCTTCTTCTTTAGGGTTTCTTGGTGGTTGGCAAACCAACTTAAATGTGCATTACCACCACCAACTGGGCTGGAGTGTGGAACAGGAGATGGGGGGACAACACACGACTGTATTCTTTTAGCTATTTCTGTTTCTTTTAAATATTAATAATTTTGGGGATTTTGTTTTCAAGTATTTTATTTCATCCTTGGTTGGTTCAGCAACATGCTCCGCCATTTTGTTTTTCTCTACTCATGGTATACGAGTTGATAGCCTAATAATAGAGTAGCCAATCAGAGCATGCGATTACTCATTTCCAGTAAATGTGGATAGAATAACTAGAGGGCCTCTTAATATGTCATAAGTCTGTAGAGTTTTAATTAAAAACAAAAAAAGCTAAGGTTCTCAGTAAACCCAACATCAGGATATCGTCTACAAACTAATGGCTAAGTCTCATCTCATCTCATTATCTCTAGCCGTTTTATCCTGTTCTACAGGGTCTCAGGCAAGCTGGAGCCTATCCCAGCTGACTACGGGCGAAAGGCGGGGTACACCCTGGACAAGTCGCCAGGTCATCACAGGGCTGACACATAGACACAGACAACCATTCACACCTACGGTCAATTTAGAGTCACCAGTTAACCTAACCTGCATGTCTTTGGACTGTGGGGGAAACCGGAGCACCCGGAGGAAACCCACGCGGACAAGGGGAGAACATGCAAACTCCACACAGAAAGGCCTCCGTCGGCCACAGGGCTTGAACCCAGACCTTCTTGCTGTGAGGCAACAGCGCCAACCACTACACCACCATGCCGCCCTAACAGCTAAGTTAAGTGAGCAATTCAAGAAATAGACTGCTTCATAAGAACATGTTGTGCCAAAAGTCAAAAGGAAAGGTTTTGTTTTCTATCCTGAGCAGAGTATACTCAAAATTCATTGCACCAGTTGGCCAACCAATTGACTATGGTTTGGTGTGTGCTCAGGTACCAGCCCTTAAGGCCAATTTATACTGACAACCCAGTCCTCGCAGATGGCGTCGCAGATGGCGTCGCAGATGGCGTCTGCGTAGCCCCCCCCTTCGCAGACGCTCTGCGCGCACCTCCCAAAAATTGTGACCACCGCAGAAGCCTCGCAGACAGCGTCGCAGACAAGAGGACTCTGATTGGTCCACTCTACATCCGCTGTACACGCACTTCCGCTTCCCTACTTTCCCGGTTTGTTTTGTTTTCACTACCGCCATTTTTAAAAACACGAGCGAAGATGGAGCAGCACGAAGAGCGGTTGATCGAGGAAGTGAGGAAGTACGTACATCTATACGACTCCAGTTCTAGTCATTATAAGTAACCGGAGGATAAACACTCCACTAACCACACCCACCAACTACTCCTAGCGATTTCACGACTTCGCGCCCCCTTGCGTTGTGGCGGTGAATAACATCGCGCACGCCTATTACTCCCCACTCAACGATAAATTACAACTGTCTGCGAAAAGCTATCTGCGAAAGCCTTGTCGCAAGAGCATGCAGAGGCCCTTACTTTTCCCTGATGACTGATTACAAAGAAGAGAGGAGATCTAAGAAAGCACACACACCAACAAGACAAACTTACTACCACATTTTACTTATTCTTTTTGAAATATTGATTCCCATACATGGAGCTTCAGCTAATGCTCTCCTTGATCTAGAAGGCCAACAAGCATACACCATTAAAGAGATCCTGGACTCCAGACATCAGAGAAGTAGGATGTAATCTCTCACTAATTGGGAGTGGTACAGTCCTGAGGATTTCTAGCTCATGATAACTTCAACCCCATGGCTATCAGATAACATATTGTTCTTGCAAATTTGTTCATGTAAAAATATGTTTTAATAAAAACTGGATAACTAGAAGATGTGTGTGCCATCGAGTGCTTGAGATAAAGTTGGTTTGTCCATATAGTCTCGTCCCTTCATTTGTTAGTGGTAAGAAGGACATCTACCAGTTCCAGTTCTGTCCCTGTCTACTTTAGTCTGTTTACTGATTGCCTTCTACTTGTATTATAGTTTTGAGTTTGTTTTGGGGGCGGCATGGTGGTGTAGTGGTTAGCGCTGTCGCCTCACAGCAAGAAGGTCCTGGGTTCGAGCCCCGGGGCCGGTGAGGGCCTTTCTGTGCGGAGTTTGCATGTTCTCCCCGTGTCCGCGTGGGTTTCCTCCGGGTGCTCCGGTTTCCCCCACAGTCCAAAGACATGCAGGTTAGGTTAACTGGTGACTCTAAATTGACCGTAGGTGTGAATGGTTGTCTGTGTCTATGTGTCAGCCCTGTGATGACCTGGTGACTTGTCCAGGGTGTACCCCGCCTTCGCCCATAGTCAGCTGGGATAGGCTCCAGCTTGCCTGCGACCCTGTAGAAGGATAAAGCGGCTAGAGATAATGAGATGAGATGAGTTTGTTTTGCCATTTCAACTTCTGCCTTGATCAAGCCAATATAATTCTGTATTTGCATCCAACCCTGTCAGTATCTTGACAGGTTTCACTTGTCATTTCGGTGCATTCTGAGTAAAAATAACTACCTTGCACTGGCCAATAGTTATTTCAGTATGACACACTATAAAAGTTTGCTATCCGCAAACATTTACATGAATGGATAGTTCAGTCTTCTCAAGACATCACAGACCTGTAGAACAACTACATTACAATTTTTTTTGGTCTACTTTTCTTTAAAATCCTAAAGGATTATATGTATGTTCTGACCTCAGGATGTGTATTTTGTTTGTAAGCATTTTGTACGTATTTCCTGTAGTTGGGAAGGAGAACAAAAAGAAGGACTAAGCTATTGAAGACTTAGTCAAGAAAAGAATCAACAAAAAGTGTGGCATAAAGCACAGTGCAAACGTGAGAGAGAGGGAGAGAGAAATTGAGTTAGAAAGCTGACTGGTAAATAGATTGACTTGGCAAAGCAAAGCTGGATTCCTGAAGGCCATCTCTTAGGCCAAAGTTTGGGCTGGTTTGTGAGGGGAATACCAAGCGAGAGGTTCTGTTCCTGCACAACAATAGCGAGAGGGCACACTGCGCCAGCTCAGTTTTCAAAGGCCCTGAAAAAGTTCCCGTCTCATTTGCCCTGTGACAAACATCCCCTAGCACAGCACAAAGCTATATTGTAATGTTAACCATATCGATCATATAAACAAATGCATCAACAGCGACTACCGCCGTCCGGAACAATATGAGGTTGTTTGTTTGGACTGTTAGCAGGACTACAAAAAGGCCCTTGTTGAAAAAGAAAGACAGCCAAAGAAAGGCACTGCAGATGATTCAAATGTTTAGCCTTTAATTAAGGCAAAGCCATCTGTGAAAGGCTATACTGAAATTAAGGACTTGCCAGACCATTTGAATGTATAACCATAAGCTATTACTGATGCAAGTGTCTAAATTGCTTACATATTTGTTGTCCCAGACATCTGGCATTTGTTTATGCTTCCTAGATTCCACTTGGAATAACTTAATAGATAAAATTTGCATTCATTCCTAAATCCATTTAAATAAAACATGTACTGCTGAGGCACTAACACACTTTAATGACATTCTCTAAATAGGGCTCTTGAGGGTGTTTGTTGAAAATGTGAAAATTTATATGTTTACAAATATACAGAATATTTCACATACCTTAGGTAGCATTTTTCTTCTTTTCACTGGGCAAAGGAAGCAAAGGAACATGTACATGGAAACACAGTGAGTGCATAATCTCTAAAACTTGAATTTAGTAGAATCCAAACTTTGAGTTCATTACCAAAAACTGACCTTTTTAAACAAGGATTGAACATATTTAACAAATGCAGGCAAAAGGCAATACAAACAGTAGCAATGACAATGCATACTGAGTATAACAATGAATATCACATCAGTCAGGCAGTTGTGAGCTTGCTTTGGTAGGGGAAATCCTACTCTGGCAGTGGAGAGTCTGGTCTACCATTTGAGAGAAGGCTTTGGCATTGGAGATCACACTAGAAGTGGAGAGTCTATTTTAGAAGTGATGTTCCAATTCTGGCAGTGGAGAAACTACTCTGGCAGTTGAAAGACCACTCTGGAAGTCAAGAGAGTGCTCAGGAAGTGACAAACCCACTTGGACAGTGGAGAGAACACTCCGTATGTAGAGAGCTCACTATGGCACTGGAGACCTCACTTTGGTAGTGAAGAGCCTCTTCTGGAAGTGGAAAGACTGTTTTGGCATTGGAGAGTTTGCTCTGGCTGTGGAGAGACACTTCTAGCATTAGATAACTTCCTCTGCCAGAGTGGTCTCTCCATTTCCAAAGCAGTCTCTACACTTCCAAAGCAGTCTCTATACCTCACTCTGGTAGTAGAGAGCCTGTTCTGGAAGTTGAAAGACTGTTTTGACATTGGAGAGTCTGCTCTGGGGTGGCATGGTGGTGTAGTGGTTAGCACTGTTGCCTCACAGCAAGAAGGTTCTAGATTCGATCCCAGTAACCAACGGGGGCTTTCCTGTGTGGAGCTTGCATGTTCTCCCTGTGTCTGCATGGGTTTCCTTTGGGTGCTCCAGTTTCCCCCAGAGTCCAAAGACATGCAGGTTAGGCTAATTGATGGCTCTAAATTGGCCATGGGTGTGAATGGTTGTTGGTCTCTATGGCCAAGTTTACATTAGACTGTATCTGTCTCGTTTTCTTTGCAGATGCACTGTCCGTTTACATTAAAACGCCTGGAAATGCTGGGAAACGGGAATCCGCCAGGGTCCACGTATTCAATTCAGATCGTGTCTGGTCCGGTGCTGTGTAAACATTGAGGATACATGGATACGCTGTGCTGAGCTCTAGCTGGCGTCGTCATTGGACAACGTCACTGTGACATCCACCTTCCTGATTCGCTGGCGTTGGTCATGTGACGCGACTGCTGAAAAACGGCGCAGACTTCCGCCTTGTATCACCTTTCATTAAAGAGTATAAAAGTATGAAAATACTGCAAATACTGATGCAAATACTGCCCATTGTGTAGTTATGATTGTCTTTAGGCTTGCCATCCTTCCACTTGCAAGTGGTAAGTGATATGCACTGGGATCACACACACAGCGGCTCAGTCCCGAATCACTGCTCGTGCACTATACTTGCGCGCTCTATGAGCTGCGCAGGGCTGGAGTGCGCACCCTCCAGAGGGCACTCGCTGTTCAGGGCGGAGTGATTTGGAGCGCAGGATGCCTGCGGAGCCGAGCGTATCCGTGTATTGGTGTTGCTGTGTGCACGCGAATTGTGTATTGGTGTTGCTGTGTGCATGCTAATCGTTTTAAAAACGTTAATCTGATGATCCGCTGATACGGTCTAATGTAAACCCCACCTATGTGTCAACCCTGCGATGACCTGGCAACTTGTCCAGCATGTACACCCCCCCCCCCCCCCCCCACACACACCCATAGTCAGCTGGGATAGACTCTAGCTTGCCTGCGACCCTGCACAGGATAAGCAGTTACAGATAATGGATGGATGGATGGATGGATGGAGGGAGTCTGCTTTGGGAGTGGAGAGACCACTTTGGTAGTGGAGAGACACTTCTAGCATTAGATAACTTCCTCTGCCAATGGACAGACTGTTTTGACAGTGGAGAGTTAACTCTGGGAGTGGAGACTGCTCTGGAAATGACAATCTTGCTGTGGAAGTGGAGAACCTACTCTGGATGTGAATAGCTGGCTTGGAAAGTAGAGAAGTTCACTTTTGCAGTTAAGAATCCGGTTTGACAGTAGGTAAATCATTTGGTCAGTGGATAACTTATTCCAGCTGTGGAGACCCCTTTCTGGCAGTGGAGAGAACACTCTAGCAATTGAGACCCCATTGTGGTAGTGGCAATCTTTCTGTTGCAGTAGATACCTTACTCTTGCAGGACAGAGTTATCTCTGGCACTCTAAAACTTGCTCAGGCAGTGAAGCACATACTCTGGCAATTGGAAGCCCATTCTGACAGTGAAGAGCCTGCTCTGGCAGTGACAATCCCACTCTGGCAGTGAAGAGGGTGTTCTGGCAGTGAAAAGCCCATTCAAGGCACAACAGCATCCACATGGGTGCTGATTCATCTGGTGCTACTGGTGAAATCCAATTTGGCGGCAATTATGCTGCTGCTCTTTTCTCCAGCGCCCTTACTGAATTAGCCCAAGAATACATTAGCACAGGGAAGCATGGTGGTGCAGTGGCTATCAAGCAAGTTCTGGATTCAAACCTGCCATTCGACCAGGGCCTTCCTGAAGTTTGCATGTTTTTGTGTGTGTGTAGGTTTCCTCCAGGTGCTCCAGTTTCCTCCCAGAGTTCAAATACATGCAGATTAGGTCAATTGGCTACTCTAAATTGCCCATAAGTGTGAATGTGAGTGTGAATAGCTGTCGGTCTCTCTGTGTTAGCCTAGTGATGGATTGGCGACCTGTGCAGGGTATACCCCGCCTCTCACCCAATGTCAGTTGGGATTGGCTCCAGTTCACCCATGACCCGCAATGGATAAGCGGTATAGAAAATGAATGAATACATTAGCATATTAAACACCAAACCTTAACACACAATGTCTCTCTCTCTTGCTGCAAATGTATAGTCTGTGTCGACACATTAAATCCCATGACCTTTTGGTATACAAGTGTCTAATTTACCAAAATTACCCTGTGGTCAAATACACACACTGGAATTCAAGGAATTTTGACTGTTCCCAGAATATTGCATTATCATACTAGGATGATGAGTTTTACAGAAGGTGAGAAACCATATTCACTCAGTAAAAAAAAAAAAAAATCAAATCCAGATCCAGGAGTGTGTATACATAATCAAATAACGGGCAAACCCCATCCTGGCCTCTAAAAGTGGAGGGTGGCTTAATTTCCATAAGATGTGCACCAAAGCAAAAGCCATTGCACACCCATTGTTTCAGCTCTGCAGCTGTCATTTGCCTCGCATTATGCATTCTTCATTCTGCCATGCTAATTTTTTGGAGGGACAATTTTTCTACAATAAGTGCTCCGGTGGCTAACAGAAAGCCTTTGATGGGCTGAACCCCAGGGAGCTGTATGCCGCGCCAAGTCAAACAATGGCCTAACGCTGGGACTGAGCCTGTCTCTCCCAGTAACATAGCGTGAACTTCAAGGCAACCAGAGCTTTGGCCCACCACCTGGTCTCTTAGCTTGTCTGGCTATTAATCAAGATATCAATCAATATTGACAAATATTAATGAGCAATTAATGGGCAAATTACTAAATAAAGGAACATAAGCTGACATTAGTTGGAGCCTCTTTTTAGAACTGAGTTCAAGTATTGTTCTGTAACATTAGAACACTTTGTGAATTCCCTGACCTCGATCACCTGAGAGCTTTCCCAGAGGGATGGCTTCTCCTTTTGAAGTCCAACTTTCTCACACTGCATTTAAAATGTTTTTTTTTCTTAAATTTAACATAACATATAGCAGCCCTCAACAAATGACACGGTTTGCAGTACGAGATGTAACATCATACATTAGCAAACAGAACATCATGAAAACACAACTGAAAATTTGAACACTGCATGATGTTACAGTTAGTGAAAGACAAAGTACATAATACCCATGTGTGCATTATTTTAAATTTGGAATACCTATTCATACGTATTTCCTTCAACAGTGCTGTTTTATGTATCATCTGCCAAATGGTAAATGTGGGACAGAGAAAAAAGGCAGTTGAACTAGATTTGGTCATTGGAGAGTGTTTGAAATAAGAGCAGTGTGCTGGCTGAGGCATTGCGTTGGTACAGGAGGCTAATGTTTGATTTCATTGTACTCTGCAAATTCTCCACTCCGCAGCCTGAGGGCTAGTCCTCTCTCAGCCCAGCAAAGTCAACTCAATTTGGGTTATTAGAGACCTGAGGCTCATTCGACCACCGGGAGTCCAAAATTATGTGGCCGCTTTGCCTTGCCCAAAAATAGTCTTCTTTCAACCCTCAGCATGGGACGGGGATTTGAAAGTCAGACATTCATCTCTTGCACTAGCTTTTCTTGTAAAAGATATTGTCCCACTAGATGTAATCTTCCTTGAAATAAGGGATTAGTGGTGATTTGTGTCATAAATCAATCAGTGAAACGTAATTGTACTCAGTAGTCACCCTATAATTATGATAATTTAACTAGATTTCGAATCAGAAGTTTTCCTGACAGATTTATTTTAAAGGAATGCCTTTGGGTAAAATCAAACCATAGAAAGACTTAAAATGGGTAATTTGTATGTTTTAAAAATGAAATGGGAGCTGAAATGAATTTAATATAAAACCTTATACTGGTAATGTTAATGAATCATGTAAAAATGCACCAAAAACTTTATTTATAGAGGCTTTGCACCATCATGTGACCTGACAGCAATAATAACTACACTGCCATGACAGGGGGCATGCTTGTAGTGCTTCATTCAGCCGAGTTAGTTGTTATTGATCGGTATGGGAAGGTTTTGCTGCATTTTTGGATGTGCAAAGACATCAGATTTTTTTTTTATTTACCAAAAGTAACTCATCATTGGAGGAAAAACTAAAGAGATTTCTAAACATAGAAGGGAAAGATGGGGAAGAACATTCAGTGGCATTTGGTGTCGAATGGAGAGGTCAAAAACCCTATGGTATGCTCACTTCATTTCCATAAAGGTAAGAATTCCAAAAACCAAAAAAAAAAAAATTTATTTTACAACTGCAGAAAGGTGCTCATTCTTATACAGTGAAGTGAACATAAGCAGCATAGCAGCTCTGCAGAGCCTAACCTTCACCAAGACTTAAAAAGTGCATTGACATTCAGGGATCCTTCGGAGCGTGTTGTGCACACGCTTGGGACCCAGTCATTGTAGGAAACACCTGATGATGATTTGAGTGCAGTCAGCACACGTAGATAAGGACACTGTTTTCACAGAGACTTTGTGAAGTATTCTGTCAGGTATGCATTGGTAGATGGATCCAAGTGCAGGAAGAGTGTTTATTAGCAGGTGTGATATTTACAAAAACAAAACACAAGCGAAACCGAAAGCAGAGTCATAAACATGGCTAGAAACAAACATGACAGTGATAACAATAATACTTCACAAAGCCTCTGTGTCCTGATTTGTGCATGCTAATAGCGCTCAGGTCAGCATCAGGTGCTTCCCATACCGACCAAAGCGTGTGCACAACACACTCCAAAGGATCCCCAAATGTAAAGGCACTTTTTAAGTCTCAGTGAAGGTGATGCTATGCCGAGAACCTTGTTGCAGTTCATCTCATCTCATTATCTGTAGCCGCTTTATCCTGTTCTACAGGGTCGCAGGCAAGCTGGAGCCTATCCCAGCTGACTACGGGTGAAAGGTGGGGTACACCCTGGACAAGTCACCAGGTCATCGCAGGGCTGACACATATACACAGACAACCATTCACACTCACATTCACACCTACGGTCAATTTAGAGAGTCACCAGTTAACCTAACCTGCATGTCTTTGGACTGTGGGGGAAACCGGAGCACCCGGAGGAAACCCATGTGGACACAGGGAGAACATGCAAACTCCGCACAGAAAGGCCCTCGCCGGCCACGGGGCTCGAACCCGGACCTTCTTGCTGTGAGGCAACAGCGCTAACCACTACACCACCGTCATAACTCTCGTTGCAGTTATGAAATAAATTTTTTTGGAATTCTTACCTTCGTGGAAATGAAGTGAGCATCCCATAGGGTTTTTGACCTCTCCATTTGACACCGAGTCCCGCCGAATGTTTTTTTTTCATTTTTCCTTTCTATGTTTTGAAATCTCTCTAGTTTTTTCCCCCAACGATGAATTACTTTTGGTAAATTAAAAATTCTGATGTCTTTGTTTCGTTCAAAATGATTTGCACATCCAAAAACGCAGCAAAACCTTCCCATACCGGTCAATAGCAACTAACTTGTCTGAATGAAGCACTACAAGCATGCCTCCTGTCATGGCAGCATAGTTGCCATTGCTGTCAGGTCACATGACGGTACAAAGCCTCTATTACACTTACCTCTTGTTCTTTTCTATCGGGACACTCTGTAGGCATTAATTATATAAAGAGCTTGTTCGAAAGCCAATGAAATTTACCAGCAGTCATTTTAAAGGGACAGTGTGAGGTAGCACATCAAATTTCTATGCAATTTATTTTGAAGACAAAAATGATCAATTTAGCAACAGTATAACAAAGAAAGGGCGGCACAGAGGTGCAGTGGTTCGCACTGTCACATCACAGCATGAAGGTTCCAGGTTTGAACTTCATGGCTGATGGGGACCTTGTGTGGAGTTTGCATGCTTTCCCCGTGTCTGTGTGGGTTTCCTCCAGGTACTCCAGTTTCCCCAACCATCCAAAAGACATGCAGTTAGGTTAACTGGTTACTCTAAATTGCCTATAGGTGTGAATGGTTGATAGAAGAAAACCTCTTCAGTAGAAGGCAACAGGAAATCACAACTGTAATTCTTCCCTTGGAACTTTGATGGGTGGAGTCATCAGAATAACCACATCACTGCTTTGTTATGCCAAATGAATAGATAAATAACCAAGAAAAAATTCTTCAACATATTCCCATGAAACCAGTGTGAACCAGGAAGTTTGACATCATCTCAAGAATAACACTGGTTGCAATAGATTGAAAGCATGTCACAGGATGATTGGGAAAGCTCTTGTTCTGCTGTATCTGAGGTGGCACAAATATGGTAACTGAGGAGTCAGACAGGGAGGAAGAGATTGACAAAGTACTTTATCTTGGCCCCTATATAAATAAACCAGATGCGATTGATGCCAAAAATGTTGTGCCTGAACAGCTGGATACGGAATGATGACTCAACCCATCGACACTGAGCTAATGGTAGGCCCCTATTGTCTTTAGTTCCTGTTAGTAGCTCTTGATCCGTATTCACGATCATGACTATATGGGTGAGTAGTGCAGGCATGTATGAGTGGCTGTGAAGATTCTCAGTCATCCAGGTCATGGTAAACTGTGGGTGGTAAAAGAGAGCAACTGGACTTGCTTGAAGATTCTTGAAGACGTTTCACCTCTCATCCGAAAAAATGAAGACAGAACTGTACAGTCAGACAGAACTGAAGAAGCCTTTTGGATGAGACGTGAAACGTCTTCAAGAATCTTCAAGCAAGTCCAGTTGCTCTCTTTTACCACCCACAGCATGTACAGGTATGAGTGTGATGTTCAAAGCCCATGACATCAACACAGTAACGACAGTCGCACTCTCAGTATACAGGGAAAAGCCAAACAGGTACCTTTAAGAAAACCAATGCAAATATGGGATCTGCCAATGCAGCAAAATTAACTGTAGGTCTATAAATTCATGATAATATCTATGTGTTTCACGTGTTAGGCTATATGTGGCACTCACTATACAAAAAGGGTACAATACAATAACATCAACTGATAGTCAGCTTTAATAGGGGTCAATTCTAAACCCAACTTTTGACTTGATTTTTTTAGCTCAGTAGGTCATCACCAGGGCGGTGTAGTGGTTAGCACTGTTGCCTCACAGCAAGAAGGTTCTGGGTTTGAGCCCAATGGCCGACGTGGGCCTTTCTGTGTGGAGTTTGCATGTTCTCCCCATGTTTGTGTGGGTTTCCTCTGTGTGCTCTGGTTTCCCCCACAGTCCAAAGACATGCAGGTTAGGCTAATTGGTGGATCTAAATCGACTGTACAGTGCTCAGCGTAAATGAGTAGACCCCCTTTGAAAAGTAACATTTTAAACAATATCTCAATGAACACAAACAATTTCCAAAATGTTGACAAGACAAAGTTTAATATAACATCTGTTTAGCTTATAACGTGAAAGTAAGGTTAATAATATAAACTTAGATGACACATTTTTCAGTTTTACTCAAATTAGGGTGGTGCAAAAATGAGTACACCCCACAACAAAAACTACTACATCTAGTACTTTGTATGGCCTCCATGATTTTTTATGATAGTACCAAGTCTTCTAGGCATGGAATGAACAAGTTGGCGACATTTTGCAACATCAATCTTTTTCCATTCAACAATGACCTCTTTCAGTGACTGGATGCTGGATGGAGAGTGATGCTCAACTTGTCTCTTCAGAATTCCCCATAGGTGTTTGATTGGGTTCAGATCAGGAGACATACTTGGCCACTGAATCCCTTTCACCCTGTTCTTCTTCAGAAATCCAACAGTGGCCTTAGATGTGTGTTTAGTCATGTTGGAAAAGTGCACAACGACCAAGGGCACGGAGTGATAGTAGCATCTTCTCTTTCAGCATAGAGCAATACATCTGTGAATTCATTTTCATCAATTCATCAATTCATTTCATTGATGATGCCATCAATGAAATGCAGCTCCCCGACACCAGCAGCACTCCTGCAGCCCCACATAAGTACACTGCCACTACCATGTTTCACTGTAGGCACCATGCATTTTTCTTTGTATTCCTCACCTTTGCAACACCATACAGTTTTGAAGCCATCAGTTCCAAAAACATTTATCATGGTCTCATCACTCCAGAGTATAGAGTCCCAGTAGTCTTCATTTTTGTCAGCATGGGCCCTGGCAAACTCTAGGTGGCCTTTTTTGTGCCTAGGCTTTAGGAGAGGCTTCTTTTGTGGACGGCATCCATGCATGCCATTCCTTTGCAGTGTACGCCGTATTGTGTCATGGGAAATAGTCACCCCAGTTTGGCTTTCTACTTCTTTAGATAACTGCAGTGAACTTGCATGCCGAGTTTCTTCAACCCTTCTCATCAGAAGACGCTCCTGTCGAGGTGTTAACTTCCGTGGACAACCTGGACGTCTCTGTGAAATGGCTGCAGTTCCATCTTTCTTAAACTTTTGTACCACTTTTGCTACAGTATTCTGACTGATAAGTAAAGCTTTGCTGATCTTCTTGTAGCCTTCACCTTTGTGGTGGAAAGAAATTATTTTCTTTGGGGAATTCTGAAGAGACAAGTTGAGCATCACTCTCCATCCAGCATCCAATCACTAAAAGAGGTTGAAGAATGGAAAAAGATTGATGTTGCAAAATGTCGCCAACTTGTTCATTCCATGCCTAGAAGACTTGGCGCTGTCATTAAAAATCATGGAGGCCATAAAGTACTCGATGTACTGTAGTAGTTTTGTTGTGGGGTGTACTCATTTTTGCACCACCCTAATTTGAGTAAAACTGAAAAATGTGTAATCTAAGTTTATATTATTAACCTTACTTTCACGTTATAAGTTAAACAGATGTTATATTAAACTTTGTCTTGTCAACATTTTGGAAATTGTTTGTGTTCATTGAGATATTGTTTAAAATGTTACTTTTCAAAGGAGGTGTACTTATTTATGCTGAGCACTGTAGGTGTGAATGATTGTGTGTCTCTATGTATCAGCCCTGCGATGATCTGGCAACTTGTCTAAGGTGTAGCCTGCATCTCACCCATAGACAGCTGGGATAAGCTCCAGCTTGCCTGTGACCCTGCACAGGATAAGCGGTTATGGATGGAGGTTGTCACTACATTTACTGTAAGATATAATTGATTACTTCTTATTGTGTAGATTAGACATACCTCATTGCGAATCCACTCACATATGCTATCTGATTGATTTGCCAATCACCCATGAAGTGCTTCAGACATAGCATGCTAGTTCTAATGGAGTTGAAATGGGCTCATTTAGCTTGAACAAAACATGTCCATTTTTGTGCTCATTGACTTTCCATTCAGAAAACTGTTATGGAGTCTCATCACATCGCTCCTGTGGAGGACGGCCCCATATGGACAGTCGAAAGATACATTTAGAAGATGGCTCTGGACACTTAGCCCATGTTTACATTAGACCGTATCAGCGGATCATCAGATTAACGTTTTTAAAATGATTAGTGTGCACACAGCAACACCAATACACGATTTGCGTGCACACAGCAACACCAATACACGGATACGCTCGGCTCCGCAGGCATCCTGCGCTCCAAATCACTCCGCCCTGAACAGCGAGTGCCCTCTCGTGGGTGCGCACTCCGGCCCTGCGCAGCTCACAGAGCACGCGAGTGAAGTGCACAAGCTGTGATTCGGGACTGAGCCGCTGTGTGTGTGATCCCAGCGCATATCACTTACCACTTGCAAGTGGAAGGATGGCAAGCCTAAAGACAATCATAACTACACAATGGGCAGTATTTGCATCAGTATTTGCAGTATTTTCATAATTTTATACTCTTTAATGAAAGGTGATACAAGGCGGAAGTCCGCGCCGTTTTTCAGCAGTCGCGTCACATGACCAACGCCAGCGAATCAGGAAGGTGGATGTCACAGTGACGTTGTCCAATGACGACGCCAGCTAGAGCTCAGCACAGCGTATCTGCATATTCTCAATGTTTACACAGCACTGGAGCTGACACGATCTAGATTGAATACGTGGACCCTGGCGGATTCCCGTTTCCCAGCGTTTCCAGGCGGTTTAATGTAAACGGACAGTGCATCCGCGAAGAAAACGAGACAGATACGGTCTAATGTAAGCTTGGCCTTACAGTTTTGCAATGATGGTTTAGGACTACAATTGACATAATGGCTTTGGGACTACAGTTGTCATGAAGTGTTTTACACTCAAGACACCATCAGTGAACAGTCGACAACTTCAACAAAATAGCCTTCATGCTAGGACTGAAGTGAATTTCTTGGTTACACACTTGTACTTTGTGACTAGACAGGACACAGTTATAGAAGCAAGTTATTTATAGTCATGTTATCTCATCACCCAGATGAGGATGGGTTCCCTTTTGAGTCTGGTTCCTCTCAAGGTTTCTTCTTCGTGTTGTTTGAGGGAGTTTTTCCTTGCCACCGTCACCTCAGGCTTGCTTATTAAGGATAAATAAATTTATTAGGGATAAAACTAGCTGATATGTTTAAAGTCTTTATTTTTATGTAAAGCTTCTTTGTGACAATGTCCGTTGGTAAAAGCACTATACAAGTCAACTGACTTGACTTATGCCAAATGCAACCAAAACATCATGACGCAACAACGTGGCATCTTTTGAATCCAAAAAGAATGCAAGATGAATGGGATTATAGCAAGGATCAACTTTGATAAGTACACACAATGGCTTTTGATTACAAATATGGTTCCTGAAATTACATCACTACCAAAGATTACCGGAGTTTATTGAAGATTTGCATCTTGGTAGCTAAGGGTGCTACTAGGGGCATAATTTGGGAAAAATTTCAATGAAAAATAGTTTGAGGGTACTTTTTGGCCTCTTAACCGACTAGTGGCCTAGTGGTAGCGTGTCCGCCTCTCGATCGGGAGATCGTGAGTTCTATTCACGGTCGGGTCATACCAAAGACCATCATAAAAATGGTACCTACCGCCATCTGGCAAGGCACGCTGCAATACAGATGTGCATGGGGAGTTAAACTCTCGTGGTTACCAGAGGACTAGCCCCCCACTGTAACCCTAGCTATGTAATAGGCGAGAGGCCGAGGGCTATGGAAACGGAGATCGGCGCCGCCCGATGCGCCACATACAGGTTGGGCCTGGTTAGTACTTGAGTGGGAGACTGCCTAGGAATACCAGGTACTGTAAGGTGTGGGAAGGACTTTGACTTTTTGGCCTCAGAATTCACTCTCAGTCAAATTTGATGTGCTACCACATGCTATCCCTTTAAGACCAATCTGCCAGGGGAAGCCATGGCTGAATAGTTAGAGAAGCAGCTTTGGGACCAAAAGGTTGCTGGTTCAATTCCCTAGACCAGCAGGGAATGGCTGAAGTGCCCTTGAACAAGGCATCTCACCTCAGGCTGGTCTGGGTATGTTGTATGTCACTCTGGATAAATGTGTCTGCTAAATGCCTGTCATGTAATGTTTACTACTGGCTCTGTATTTACCATTTGTACACCTCTAGTAGGCTTTCTTTATGGGTAAATCATCTCCATGGAGCCTTCATTTATTTGCAAAAAGATGTTTTTATTTGCAAATAGATGTTTTTTCAACTTAGTTATAATTAAACTTTAAAATTAGCCATCTGTAATATCATTAAGTTATTAATGGAGTATGATTTGTTTTGATAAATAACAACAGATAGATCGGCGCACCACAATAATTTTGTTGAAGTCCGGATCTACCCTTGTGAAACCAGCAACACTGTCCAGAACTAAACTGACCTTGGATTAGAATTAATTCCATGAGATTATTTACATATAAGTGGGTCCTGATCAACAGTTCGTGTAGAATTAGCACTCAAAGAGTCTCCACCATGATGTACAATGGGCCTACTATACTGATCTTTATTTGGGGCTTGGTGCAACTAACACAGCATATATGAGGATAGAAAACCAAGACAAGGGATAGAAACAAAGAAGCTGGGGAGAAAAAAGTTAGAAAGTAGAAAACATAGGACACCACTGTTCAGAATTGCAAATTGACATTAGCAAGACATTGCCAAGAACATTTACAATCTGGAGACTACACACACACACACACACACACACTAATAGGCACTAAAGAGACAAAAGTCCAATAACAAGAGACAGGTGTAAACAATGATTGAGGAGGAAAACAGCAAACAGGATCTGTGGAAACCCAGAAAGGAGAAAACAAAAATCAGACAAACAGGAAGTATAACAAGAGGTAAATGAGATGCTTATGTGATACAAATACACAGTGAACAGAGACAGGCCACATGCATCATGAGACACAGGAAAGAGATCAGAGTTTGGATGAGTTGATCTTAGGAAAATTTTGAGTTTTGGGTGTGGTCCTTTTCACAGAAATGAAGATCTTTCATTTAGTCATGAGTGACCGCAGTAATACTCACATGGACACGGGGTGAACAGGCAGTAACCCTGAGCTCAGGATCAAACTGGGGCCCTGGAGCTGTGACACAGCAAAGCTACACATTTACGGCACATTTAACAGTTATTCTACGAAATCGAGTCGAGCCATGTACGACGAGATTCACCGGAATAAGTGTTTTATTCTATCCACATTCACTGGATTTTGAAAAACAGAGCACTTTTATTGCCTGCGACCCTGTAGAACAGGATAAAGCGGCTAGAGATAATGAGATGAGAATGAGATGAAAAACTTTATACAAAATGTCCGATAAAATCATTTCCTCTTAGAATTTAAACAAACTGGCGAAATGACAGTAGCAATTTGTGAAAAATGCAATAATAATAATAATAATAATAATAATAATACTTGAAAAAAAATGTTCTTACCACCAAATACTTTTATTCCATATTTTGTTGCTTTTTTATTTTTGGGGTTTTCTTCTTCTTCTTCTTCTTCTTTAGTTTTTTTTTTTGGTGGTTGGCAAACCAACTTAAAGGTGCATTACTGCCACTGACTGGGCTGGGGTGTGGAACAGGCACTACGGAGGGGGGGGACTCGATATTTTTTGCGGTTTTGTTTTCGAGTCGAGTTTTTATTTCACCCTCGGTTGGTTCAGCAACACGCTCCGTCATTTTGTTTTTCTCTACTCACGGTATATGAGCTGATAGCCTAGTAGTAGAGTAGCCAATCAGAGTGCACGATTGCTCATATCCAGTGAATGTGGATAGAATAATACAGGATATTTAAGAACTAGTCTCTCTCTCATCCTCCTGTATGAATATCTCAGAGTGACATATCTGTGACGAATCTCAGTCATCCAGGTACATAGTAATCTGTGGTTGGTTGAAGAGAGCAACTGGACTTGCTTGAAGATTCTTGAAAACGTTTCGCCTCTCATCCTAAAGGCTTCCTCAGTTCTGTCTGACTAAAGGGAGTATCCAGTATTCATCCTCTCATGAATCATCAATGATGGAACGACCATCATTGAACAGAGGTGGGTGTCTATGACATCTTTTATCAGCCACCTACAATGCAGCCATCAGCATTCTGATTCGGATTCTATGATGATCCATGAGAGGATGAATACTGGATGCTCCCTATTAGTCAGACGGAACTGAGGATGCCTTTAGGATGAGAGGCGAAACGTTTTCAAGAATCTTCAAGCAAGTCCAGTTGCTCTCTTCAACCAACCACAGATCTCAGAGTGACATGATAATCAAGTGCCAGGATGAGGGCTGGAGCGTGTGTCTGTATGTATACAGTATATGTACAGTATGTGTGTGTGCGCGCGTGTGTGTGTGGGGTGTCGCAGGGGTATTTAGTAGTCCAGAATGAGGGAGCGGAGGAGGGAGAGCATTAATGACGGAGCTCTGTGCCAGTGCAGAGTGAAAAACCCTTGGGAAGTCTTGCACGCTGCACCCCATGGTGCCTGTAATGCTCTTGGCTCAGCCACATTTGAAGCAAAGGCTATGAGGTCAGGAGAGCCATGGGCCTCGCTGCAGGCTCCAGGCATGTCAAGTCAATCTGCGTCAGGCATGGTGGTCATATACATAAACACGAACACCGTGTGCACTAAGGATTTAGCCATGCCTACCCGGGAAGCCCCTTGTCTGGGCAAAACATAATCACTGCCAGCACACAGTTGTGCTTATCATCCAAAACAATACACCAAAATGACTGTATAAACTTGCAAATCCATGCCAGAGAGATTTACACAATTGCTGGAAAGAAAGTTTGCAAACATTGAATCTTAGCTTTATGTGCTGAAATCTGATAATGGGCATTAATATGATTCTGATGGTGCAGTGTAGATAGTTCAGTTTATTCCTTAAATCTTGAATCTGTTTCAGAGTGTTCAAAGAGAAATAGACATTCATACTCATGCCTCACCCACCTTTACCATTATGGTTCAGCTCCAATTTATAGGCCCTGAGGGTGCTGACAAGGGTATAATCTATCACTGGGGCACAGGGTACTAAAACGTTATGGATGTAGGACTACAGCACAGAGACTTTAATGGAGAGCAATTACTGATCAAGCCAAAGTTAAATAGTTCATTTAGAACGGCAAAACAAGCTCCATGATTTATTGTTCTGTTAACCAACTCAAAGCCAAAGCCATATTTTAGATTTATAATTAGATCAGAGAGAAGCCTATTTACCATAAATGGTAGGTTAACTATTGAGAAACCTTTATAACTGAAACAAACGTATGGTTATAATTCTGAATTCCAGCCACCATTTAAAAGGTTTCTAAAGTGGAAAACATTTCATTTAAACATAAAACGTCCTCATTGTTCTACTTTGTTGATATAGTCTCATAAAACGCCATCATTTCCATAACAGAATGTCACGTTTCCCCAAAACTGCATCTAGTTTCAAGATATTGATGAGTTTTAAACTCCCTAATAAACTGCAAGGGGAATTAAAACCACATGCAGCATCATAATTAAGGTCTCAGGAGTTTAAAAATAACAAATGCAAATTCTGAAAGAAAAAAAAGGACAAGCTGTTAATAAAACAAGCATGTAATGTGTTTGTTTTATAGCTGTGAGTTTTAAAGAGCCCTCTTTCTCCAAAATCACAAATCGCTCACAACCCGAAACTGCATTTTACGATTACGAGACCAAGCGTCGCTTTGATCTTTCCTTATTGATTTAGAACACACAAGTAAGCAAATATGGCCTTGAATGAGTCTTTCTTTAACTTCAGGTATTTCAACTGACACATTGAACCTCTTACTTACACTTTATTGTTGCATTTTATCACAGCATGTGTTTGGTTACCAAAATCAATTTGTTTGGTTTTGGACTCTTAGTGTGGGAAAATCTATGTTTAAGACACAAACAGTTCCAGATTTTTGAAGCTGGGTGTTGATAATTAGGATCGACTCCCACTAACGAATGCTTGTGATCTGATTTATTAGTTAGGCCCATGATGCAGTTGTCTAGGTAGCACTTTGATATTGTTGGGAATGTGTCAAGATTGGTGCATTAGTGTTCACACTACAAATATGTGGCCATCATCCCTGAACCCCAACATGGAAAGTGTTTGTTGAAGGTAGATATATATGGCAATGAAGCAAAAATTTCATTGTTTGCCTCACAAAGTCAAAGTCCTTCCTGTGCCAGGACCTGGTCTTTCCAGGCAGTCTCCCGTTCCAGTACTAACCAGGCCCTTAAGACACATTGGGTGTGTGGCAGCGGGGGCGTGGTCAAGCGCCGGTCTGTGACAGGAGGGCGGAGTCATGGAAGGTAAGTGGCAGAATCACTACACCTGAGAGCAATTAACCTGTGTTTGTGTGTCTTCCCAGTGACCGCGCCCTATATGAGGAGGGAGAGCGAGAGCGGAAGTGGCTCATCCCTGAACCAGACGCCGGTTGTGTGTCTGTGCTAGAGCGATTATTGTTGTACTGAAAAGTGTGGCAATAAAGCCAAGTGTTAAACCTGATCTCTGTCCTGCCGTCTCCCCTCACTGTAGCGTTCCCTATGTGTGGGTGGAGCACAGAGGACGGCAGGACAGAGATCAGGTTTAACACTTGGCTTTATTGCCACACTTTTCAGTACAACAATAATCGCTCTAGCACAGACACACACACAACCGGCGTCTGGTTCAGGGATGAGCCACTTCCGCTCTCGCTCTCCCTCCTCATATAGGGCGCGGTCACTGGGAAGACACACAAACACAGGTTAATTGCTCTCAGGTGTAGTGATTCTGCCACTTACCTTCCCTGACTCCACCCTCCTGTCACAGACCGGCGCTTGACCACGCCCCCACTGCCACAGGGTGGCACCAATCTCCACTTCTATAGCTCTCGGCCTCCCGCCTATACAGTTAAGGCCAATTTATGCTGACAACGCAGTCCTCGCAGATGGCGTCGCAGATGGCGTCGCAGATGGCGTCTGCGTAGCCCCCCCTTCGCAGACGCTCTGCGTGCACCTCCCAAAAATTGTGACCACCACAGAAGCCTCGCAGACAGTCTCGTAGACAAGAGGGCTCTGATTGGTCCACTCTACATCCGCTGTACACGCACGTTCGCTTCCCTGCTTTCCCGGTTTGGTTTGTTTTCACTACCGCCATTTTTAAAAACACGAGCGAAGATGGAGCAGCACGAAGAGCGGTTGATCAAGGAAGTGAGGAAGTACGTACATCTATACGACTCCAGTTCTAGTCATAAGTAATCGGAGGATAAACACTCCACTAACCACACCCACCAACTACTCCTAGCGATTTCGTGACTTCGCGCCTCCTTGCGTTGTGGCGGTGAATAACATCGCGCACGCCTATTACTCCCCGCTCAACGATAAATTACAACTGTCTGCGAAAAGCTATCTGCGAAAGCCTTGTCGCAAGAGCATGCAGAGGCCCTTAGTGTTACAGAGGGGGGCTGGTCCTCTGGTAGCCACAAGAGTTTGACCCCCCATTCACATCTGTATTGCAGCGTGCCTTGCCAGACAGCAGTAGGTACCATTTTCATGATGGTCTTTGGTATGACCCAACAGCGAGTAGGACTCACAAACACCCGATCGAGAGGCAGACACGCTAAAACTAGGCCAGCTCATGGTGTTTGCCTCACAAGAATATCACAATTAGGTGAACAAGAAGAATCAAGTTGGCAGAACTATCGTCTAAACTTGAAAACATCGGTAAAGTCAATAACAGGGGTGGCACAGTGGTGTAGTGCTTAGCCCTGTCGCCTCACAGCAAGAAGGTTCTGGGTTTGAGCCCAGTGGCTGACAGGGACCTTTCTGTGTGGAGTTTGCATATTCTCCCCGTGGGTTTCCTCCAGGTGCTCCGGTTTCCCCCACAGTCTAAAGACATGCAGGTTAGGTTAACTGGTGGCTCTAAATTGACCGTAGGTGCGAATGTGAGTGTGAATGGTTGTCTGTGTCTATGTGTCAGCCCTGCGATTATCTGGTGACTTATCCAGGGTGTACCCCGCCTCTCGCCCATAGTCAGCTGGGATAGGCTCCAGCTTGTCCGTGACCCTGCACAGGATAAGTGGTTATGGATAATGGATGGATGGAGTCAATAGCAGCAGTCAAAAGTTGAGAAAACTCAAAAATCTCTTGCAGCATGTTGCCTTGATAATTTGAGTTTTCTCAACATTTTCATTTTTACAGTGTGCATCTGCAGTGCAGGTCAAAGTGGCCCAAAAGACATGTTTTTTTTTTCTCATACTGAAATCTCCTATTTTGAATTGAGATGCTTTGCTTTTGTTCACATTATACATGTATCTATTATAACAGACTGAATCAGGTCTCAGTAAAATATCAGCACTCATTACCTTAAGTCCCACCCACATTGGAACAGTTCAAGCCAGCCTGCATATTCACCAAAAGTTATTTAACAAGTGCATATGACCTCACCAGAACCCAGTGGTGGTGCCACATGCTTTGTTTAATAGCTGTCAGTCTTTGAAGCCACCATTAATATCTGATCTCATCTCATTATCTCTAGCCGCTTTATCCTGTTCTACAGGGTCGCAGGCAAGCTGGAGCCTATCCCAGCTGACTACGGGCGAAAGGCGGGGTACACCCTGGACAAGTCGCCAGGTCATCACAGGGCTGACACATAGACACAGACAACCATTCACACTCACATTCACACCTACGGTCAATTTAGAGTCACCAGTTAACCTAACCTGCATGTCTTTGGACTGTGGGGGAAACCGGAGCACCCGGAGGAAACCCACACGGACACGGGGAGAACATGCAAACTCCGCACAGAAAGGCCCTTGCTGGCCACAGGGCTCGAACCTGGACCTTCTTGCTGTGAGGTGACAGTGCTAACCATTACACCACCGTGCTGCCCTACCATTAATGCATTGATAATATTCTTTGTGACATTCTGGGAAAATTTGTCATTGCTAACATTGAAGACATCCTAGTATATTCCTGAGAAGACTTTCAGAAAATTAACTACACATAAAAGCTGAGAAGTGTGACGTCCATGTCCATCGCGTAGAAATCCTTGCCTAAGAGAGAATTTTCATAGATGACTCAAAAGAACACTAAAGGCTGTCAAGACATGCAGAAATTTCTAGGCATTGCCAACTTTTATTATTCATATTTCATCTCCTTGCAATGTGGAGGAAAACTTACACTTTCATGGATGGATTCGCCAAACTAACACATTTCCAACTCTTAAAAAATCTTCCCCCACAGCTCCATTATTAAAATATCCTGACCTAACCTTGTCCTTTGTTCAGAAATGGATGCATCAGAAATGGAGTTGGGGCCATCTAATCACAGCAACAAGGAGGCCTTGGTAAACTATGCTCAGTGGCCTTCTTCTCCAAAGAGCTATCTGTGGCCAAAGGCAACTATGATACTGATAACTGAAATATTGGCAGTCAAGCTAGCTAGATGAATGGAGACACTATTAACTCCATAACTACTGATCAATCATTTCATAGGACCAAAAAATCTCAAGTATCTTAAGACAGTAAAATGATGAAACTCTCAATAAGCCAGTTAGGCCTTCTTCATTTCCTGTTTTTAAATTTGCAATATCCTGTCATCACAGATTCAAGAAGGCTGATGTGCTATTCCATCTGTTTTCAACTCCCTGCCTTGTGAAAAATATGCACAGAGCTCATTATGTCACTCAGTGACTCAACTCAGACATGAGCAATGGTAGCTCTGTGGTTAAGGGCTATTGGGCTACTGACTAGAGTTTAAATCCCATAGCAAGGCCCTTAACACTCAACTGCTCAGTTGTATCCTGTCTCAATAGTAAGTACCTTTAATTTAAAAAAAGTGTTGAAAAATATAAATGCAATGGGCAGTGGTTAAGGCAACTGGTTAAAGGAACAGTCCACCGTACTTCCATAATGAAATATGCTCTTATCTGAATTGAGACGAGCTGCTCCGTACCTCTCCAAGCTTTGCGTGACCTCCCAGTCAGTCAGACGAAGTCAGACACGCTGTCACTCCTGTTAGCAATGTAGCTAGGCTCAGTATGGCCAATGGTATTTTTTGGGGCTGTAGTTAGATGCGACCAAACTCTTCCACGTTTTTCCTGTTTACATAGGTTTATATGACCAGTGATATGAAACAAGTTCAGTTACACAAATTGAAACGTAGCGATTTTCTATGCTATGGAAAGGCCGCACTATAATGACAGGTGTACTAACACCTTCTGCGTGCTTCGGCAGCGCATTGATATCTGAGCTCCGTATCAATGCGCTGTCGAAGCGCGCAGAAGGTGTTAGTACGCCTGTCATTATAGTGCGGACTTTCCATAGCATAGAAAATCGCTACGTTTCAATTTGTGTAACTGAACTTGTTTCATATCACTGGTCATATAAACCTATGTAAACAGGAAAAACGCGGAACAGTTTGGTCGCATCTAACTACAGCCCCAAAAAAATACCATTGGCCATGCTGAGCCTAGCTACATTGCTAACAGGAGTGACAGCGCGTCTGACTGACTGGGAGGTCGCGCAAACCTCGGAGAGGTACGGAGCAGCTCGTCTCAATTCAGATAAGAGCATATTTCATTATGGAAGTGCGGTGGACTGTTCCTTTAAGGTAACTGATTGGAAGGATATGAGTTCACATCCTGTACCACCAAGCTGCCACTGTTGGGCCCTTGAGCAAGAACCTTAACCCTCAACTTCTCAGTTGTATCCTGTTTCAATTGTAAGTTGCTTTGGATAAAAGCTCATCTCATCTCATTATCTCTAGCCGCTTTATCCTGTTCTACAGGGTCACAGGCAAGCTGGAGCCTATCCCAGCTGACTACGGGCGAAAGGTGGGGTACACCCTGGACAAGTCGCCAGGTCATCACAGGGCTGACACATAGACACAGACAACCATTCACACTCACATTCACACCTACGGTCAATTTAGAGTCACCAGTTAACCTAACCTGCATGTCTTTGGACTGTGGGGGAAACCGGAGCACCCGGAGGAAACCCACACGGACACGGGGAGAACATGCAAACTCCACACAGAAAGGCCCTCGCCGGCCCCGGGGCTCGAACCCAGGACCTTCTTGCTGTGAGGCGACAGCGCTAACCACTACACCACCGTGCCGCCCAGCAGAAAATTAATTTACTATTTTTGATGGACTTGTTTAAAGTCAGTAATGAAATAATATACAAACTCAACCTTCCTAGACAATACTGTCTCTCTTCCACCTTGCAAGTCTCACTATCAAAACCTGTAGTCACTGGTCCTTTGGATGAGGGCTTAAATATTGTTATTCTATCCACATTCACTGGATATGAGCAATCAAGCACTCTGATTAGCTACTCTACTACTAGGATATCAGCTCATATACCATGAGTAGAGAAAAACAAAATGGCGGAGCGTGTTGCTGAACCAACCGAGGACGAAATAAAAACTCTACTTGAAAACAAACCCCCAAAAAATACAAAAAAAGAAACAAAATATGGAATAAAAGTATTTGATGGTAAGAACATATATATATTTTTAAATTTTTCAAGAATTATTATTATCACTTTTTCACAAATTGCTACTGTCATTTCACTGGTTTGTTTACATTCTTAATCTTTAAGCGTTACAATTTTTTGTTTTTTAGACTGGTTCAAAAGCTCAAAGAAGTTTGAAAATTGCATCACTCAACTGTCTAAGGAAGAACTAAATAAATATCTAAATCTCTTCTCTACCTCGGCATGATAGCAAGATGAAACTTTCAATGATTTTGTTGGCTGTTTTGTATAATGATTTTATTTACTGAATTTGCAAAAAAAAATGCTCTGTTTCTCAAAATCCAGTGAATGGGGATAGAATAAAACAGTTATTCCACTCAATCTCGTCGTACATGGCTTATAGCCGACTCGGTGCTACGCGCCTCATCGGCTATCAGCTCATGTACGACTCGATCTCGTGGAATAACTTAATTATTTTTTTCATGGTCCAAATCCTGCGCTCTGATTGGCTGGCGAGCGGATCCGTATCCTACGGTATGGACCCCAGTTACGGACCTCTGGCGACTCGCTCGTTCACAACAACAAAAAACATAGTAGAATTTTTTGTCAACATTTATCCTTCTTATAAGATTTATTTATAAGATTATCAAAAATCTTATAAATTTTTGCCAGCATTTCTCAGGAGAATAGCATTAATTTTACAGCACGGATAGCAATAACGCTATCACAGCAAAATCGAGTTTTACTACCCTGAGGAAGAAGAAATAAAAGAAAACATTTCAGGAGAAAGCTAAAACCTGTAATTTGCTAACACCGAGCAAAAACATGGCTGAATCCTGAATGACTCCTATTTGTATAAATAGGGGACTGCATAGGTGGCAAAATGTATTTTTATTTATTTATTTATTTCCCCCCTGCCATGGAAGTGCACTTGTATACCGAGGAGAAAGCAATTTGCATTACAGCCGTGAATGAGGATTCAAAATGGCGGCTCGCCTCGGTTTTCCCTTTTAGGCGCTCTCGTTTTCTGTTAGAATTTGGTAAAGAAAAAAATAAATATTATTTACCAGCTTAAGGTCGGTCCGTATAGTGAAATACCATGACCTCGGCCTTGGTCAGTACTTTCAGGACCTCGGTCACGGTATTTCACGATATGGACCTCCCAGCTGGTAAATAACATATATATATTAGTGCTGTCAAGCGATTAAAATATTTAATCGCGATTAATGTCGTGACTGTCATAGTTAACTCGCGATTAATCGCAATTTAATCGCACATTTTTGTCACATGAAAAACCATAGTAATTCTCTTATCAGCATAAAAAAGTGAATGGGCTTGCTTTGTACCAATGTTTTTTTTTTTTTTATTGCAGAGCATAACACGTCTTGTCACAGCCACTGCAAAGTCGGGCTGGAGCCGCCGATGGGAAAACGAAACCTAAGCCGAGCACCGTGGCTCTTCGTCCCGAGGCGCGGGGCTAGCGCGCCCTGCCCGCGCTGGTTCTTCGGGGGAGGGCAGAGGACTCTGGCTGTGCGGGGCATGGCATTACAGTCTAGCTGCTATCGTTTTTCTAAGCAAAGTCTCTGTTCCAAGTTCCTGGCAGTTTCAGAAGCTTATGAAAAACCTACATCATGTCACAGAGCGTTAATCTCGCGATAAAAAAATTAGCGCCGTTAAAATTGAGTCAAGTTAACGCGATAATAACACGACATTTTTGACAGCACTAATATATATATATATATATATATATACCCAGTCCAAGATGTGGTGGCGGCGGCACGGTGGTGTAGTGGTTAGCTGTCGCCTCACAGCAAGAAGGTCCTGGGTTCAAGCCCAGCGGCCGGCGAGGGTCTTTCTGTGTGGAGTTTGCATGTTCTCCCCATGTCTGCGTGGGTTTCCTCCGGGTGCTCCGGTTTCCCCCACAATCCAAAGACATGCAGTTTAGGCTAATTGGTCATTCTAAATTGACCGTAGGTGTGAATGGTTGTTTGTCTCTGTGTTAGCCCTGCAATAACCTGGCGACTTGTCCAGGGTGTACCCCGCCTCTCACCCATAGTCAGCTGGGATAGGCTCCAGCTTGCCTGTGACCCCGTAGAACAGGATAAGCAGCTACAGATAATGGACGGATGGATGGAAGATGTTGTGGCTTCCATCCCCATCAGGAAGTTTCATGCCCACTGCTCTGATCACCCAGTCTCACACCCAGACCAAGAAACATTTCTCAATCTCCAGTCCTCTGATTGCACTTCTGTTCACAATTAACACAAGCCACAAATAACCCAGACTCACACACAACACTGAAAAGTTTTGCTCCTGCTTTGCAGTGATGTTTCTGAGTTGTTCCCAGTTTCAGCTTTGTTTAGCCTGTTTTCTGAGTTTGTCATTGCTTAGCGTAGTTTGTTTAGCTGACCACCTGACCCAAGCTTGATTCGTGTTTACGATTTCTGATTTGCCCTTCTGCATTGTTTGTTCTGGTTTCATCAAAAAAAAAAACCCAAAAAATAAAACCCACACACTTCCATCCTACCAACCTGTTGTCTGACATGAGAAATAGAGAAAGAATGGAAACATAATGCATAATAAAATTAGAAACTGTAATTTCTGCTTTTGTTTTTGCTAATAGAGTGAGGAAGAGAGGAAAGCATGCTTTAAATGCCTAAATAATACCCAGAAATGCTGTCATAATAAAAACAAAAAAACTGACGCCAAGGAAAATATTTTCTGGATTTCATGGGAACTCTGACCAGCTTGCATTCAATACAGAGAAGTGGTATAATATGAAATAACAACAACTGAAGGGTAAATTCCGATGGGAAAAAAAAAGGATTTAATAAATAATAAATGACATCATGCATTTACAATGTCCTTTAATGAATTGCATTATGGTCATTATTTATGATTGGAACATTTCATTTGGTATAGTTGGATGAAAAAATTGGGGATTTTTTAAAATATTATCTTTAACTGAACTTTAAGATTAATTAGGTATGGTTGATAAGATACCAAAAAGAGTTTTAATTGAATAAATGCTTACATTTAACGTACCAAGGGAACCCTTGGGGGGAAAAAGCATTTCGTGAGAAAACAAATCATGACCAAGTTTGCCAATAACAACATGACTGCTGAGATTTCTTTGTGTTTCAGCTTCAAGTTGCTCCACAAAAACATTACTAAAAATTTCATTGAAACATATATTTTAATTCATCCTCTAGGAATTGCCTATCCCATGGGAATGCCACAACTGGTCAATTACAAGCCTATAGGTTGGTTGAGATTCTATATGTTGTTCTATATTTACAAAGGCTGGCATTGTTCACCCAGTGAGGTGGGACTGGTGAAACGGAGGGAGTGAAGAAGAAGGGGCCATGTGAGCAAAGGGGCAGCTCCTGCTCTGATTCCTGAAGGACAGACTGGAAAACATTAGTGCCCTTCTGAAAAGAACAAAGGTTATGACTCTTTGCATAGCTTTTAGAGTCTCTCTCTCGCTCTCTCTCTCCCCATTTCAGAGAGAACTCTTTTTTACTTACTTACTGATCCAAAAACAAAATCTCCCTTGAGAGATTGTAGCTGGCCAGGAGGTAGCATTGTGGGGTTTTGTTCCATGGATCCAGCGTTCCCAACCTAAAGTCTGGAGTAATGGTTCCACAGAGGCCCTCTTAGTGCTAAATGCCACTGCTGCCTCCCACGGGCGTAGCCAGAACTTTACAGCTGGGAGATCGGGTTGGTCCTGTTGATTTTACTGTGGCGCCAAACTCAAGCTAATATAAGCTAACATGAATTAATGCTAATGTTTGTCCTCTCGTGACCATTGTTCATACTGGTCATGAAATCCAAAAATGCACTAAAGGTCCAGCTACTTAATTCTAAGAGCAGGAATATAAGAATAATAAGCCTCATTGTTCAAGCTGGATGTGAACAAATTTATTTGTAAATCATTTGCAGTGGCACTTGTAATGAAGTGCTGGAGACCAAATATGGCTTAAAAATAATGAAGTGAAATGTTTCAACGTAAAAAAATACTATAAACAGTAAGCAGTAAGCCATAATAAATGAAACAAAGTCAATATTTGGTGTGAGACGATCCTCATCTCATCTCATTATCTCTAGCCGCTTTATCCTTCTACAGGGTCGCAGGCAAGCTGGAGCCTATCCCAGCTGACTACGGGCGAAAGGCGGGGTACACCCTGGACAAGTCGCCAGGTCATCACAGGGCTGACACATAGACACAGACAACCATTCACACTCACACCTACGGTCAATTTAGAGTCACCAGTCAACCTAACCTGCATGTCTTTGGACTGTGGGGGAAACCGGAGCACCCGGAGGAAACCCACGCGGACACGGGGAGAACATGCAAACTCCACACAGAAAGGCCCTCGCCGGCCCCGGGGCTCGAACCCAGGACCTTCTTGCTGTGAGGCGACAGCGCTAACCACTACACCACCGTGCCGCCCGTGAGATGATCCTTTGCTTTTAAAAAAAAAAAAAAAGTAGTCTCGGGTACAATGAGTGCAGTTTTATGCGGAAATGAGCTGTAGGTTTTACTGAGCATCTTACAGAACCAGCCCCAGTTCTTTGGACACTTTGACTGTCACACTCGCTTCTTCATTTTGCACCCAAACCCAGTAGCCTCCATTATGTTTTCTTTTTTAATCTGAAAAGTGCTCGCTTATGGAATATGCTGCTCAGATACAAACTTTTTTTTTCCTGTAACATTTAATTTTGTGCTGGAAAATGAACGTTTGGACTCTAAAATATGTTTTTGTACTGACTCGATAAGGTAGAAGTCATAAAATAAAGTTTGTATGAAAAAAAATAGGGTGTCTAAGACTTTTGCACAGTACTGTATATGGGATATTACAAGGTTGTGTGAAGATATGTTTATCTTCGAGTGGTGAATGTTTATATCATGAGTGAGCGAAGCAAATGAGTGAAATATTTTTCATCATGGGAAGATAAATTTCATGTCTTCGTGCCACTGTGTAATGTTCTTTATATTATATGGACGCATCCACAAAAATATGCAAGTTAGTCAAAAGAATTTTAAATTTTAAACCAGTTCGCCATTTTGACAATGTGCGTCCAGTCAGTGGGAAAACACTGGGAGTGATGTCATCGGAGTGAAATATCCGGAAATCTGTTACTCAGATCTGCAATGCATTTTGTCTAAAAAATGTGAGTTTTTCAACATGAGAAGATAAACTTCATGTCTTCTTCAAGCCAATGTATGATGTTCTTTTTATTATATAGCCACATTCACAAACAAAAAGCACATAAGTTAAAGCGAGACGGCCTTTTGATTTCATAAAATCGGTGAAATTTAGTTCCCTCTAAAATGTGGCCATTGTGATATGTTTATTTCTGTAATATCTCAAAAAAAAAAAAAAAGAACCCAGGCCATTCTGTGGCTGGGAAGTTATTTAATTTGAGGGGATTCCTGAGCAAATAATGTGCATGAAATCACTTGCTTCGCACAGTTAAGCAGACAGAGGAAGTCCGTGTGCGCATCTACAGGTTTACCTTTGACCGTGCACTGACAGTTACATCATTCTGTCGCTAAACGAACAGCTGATCACACCGAGGTGCTCGCGGAGCGCCAATATTTATTAGTTTGGTCCTGCGCTTCCTTTCCTTCGGAACATAACGTCTTTTCTTCTCGCTTTCCGTTACTGTAGTCGGTCTTTCACGTTTCATTCGCACACTCATGTCCTCCATTTTTCTCTCCTGTTTCAAATTTGTATTCCACAATGCCTTGCGCGAACGGGGAAAGCCCACCACGTGATGCATGACGTAGTATCTTGAATTGGGTCATGGTGAAGCAGGAAAAAATAGCGGAGAATTTAGGGTCATGTGGCCCTAAATTCATTAATTGTTCAATCAGAAAAAAAATAATAAAATTGGAAGTCTGTGATTCGAATTCAGTAGCTTTTGGTCCACTAAACAAAAATAACTGGGTGTCAGGGAAAATTCTTTTAATGACCTACACTTGAAAAATCTGAAAGGCAGTCTAGCTTTAATCAAAACTATTCATTGATTTCCTCATGAATGAAGATATTGGAAAATGTTACTCAATGTCCTGGATGTAGTTTGTATGAAAAATACGAGTGGTGTATTTCCCAGTAAAATACTCGTGTCAAATAAATAAATAAATAAAGATGGGGCAGCACGGTGGTGTAGTGGCTAGCACTGTTGCCTCACAGCAAGAAGGTTCTGGGTTTGAGCCCTGTGGCCGGCGAGGGCCTTTCTGTGTGGAGTTTGCATGTTCTCCCCGTCGGTTTCCTCCGGGTACTCTGGTTTCCCCCACAGTCCAAAGACATGCAGGTTAGGTTAACTGGTGACTCTTAATTGACCGTAGGTGTGAATGTGAGTGTGAATGGTTGTTTGTCTGTATGTGTCAGCCCTGCGATGATCTGGCGACTTGTCCAGGGTGTACCCCGCCTTTCGCCCGTAGTCAGCTGGGATAGGCTCCAGCTTGCCTGCGACCCTAAACAGGAAAAGCAGTTACAGATAATGGATGAATATATAAGGACGCTACATGTTACATGTCTAAAAACCACATATGTGAAACATGAGATAAATGACACAAGTTCATATGATTTTTCTGTAAGGGATCTCAGACTTTCTTCACTGGTTGGGAAGCTTACTTGGTGAATATTAGATTTTTATAATAAAATATAACTTACAGTGGTGCTTGAAAGTTTGTGAACTCTTTGGAATTTTCTATATTTCTGCATAAATATGACCTAAAGCAACATCAGATTTTCACACAAGTCCTAAAAGTAGATAAAGAGAACCCAGTTAAACAAACGAGTCAAAAATATTATACTTGGTCATTTATTTATTGAGGAAAATGATCCAATATTACATATCTGTGAGTGGCAAAAGTATGTGAACCTCTAGGATTTGCAGTTAATTGGAAGGTGAAATTAGAGTCAGGTGTTTTCAATCAATGGGATGACAATCAGGTGTGAGTGGGCACCATGTTTTATTTAAAGAACAGGGATCTATCAAAGTCTGATCTTCACAACACATGTTTGTGGAAGTGGCACAAACAAAGGAGATTTCTGAGGACCTTAGAAAAAGCGTTGTTGATGCTCATCAGGCTGGAAAAGGTTACAAAACCATCTCGAAAGAGTTTGGACTCCACTAATCCACAGTCAGACAGATTGTGTACAAATGGAGGAAATTCAAAAACCATTGTTGCCCTCCCCAGGAGTGGTCGACCAACAAAGATCACTCCGAGAGCAAGGCGTGTAATAGTCTGTGAGGTCACACACCCAGGGTAACTTCTAAGCAACTGAAGGCCTCTCTCACATTGGCTAATGTTAATGTTCATGAGTCCACCATCAGGAGAACACTGAACAACAATGGTGTGCATGGCAGGGTTGCAAGGAGAAAGCCTCTCCTCTCCAAAAAGAACATTGCTGCTCATCTGCAGTTTGCTAAAGATCACGTGGACAAGCCAGAAGACTATTGGAAAAGTGTTTTGTGGATGGATGAGACCAAAATAGAACTTTTTGGTTTAAATGAGAAGCGTTATGTTTGGAGAAAGGAAAACACTGCATTCCAGCATAAGAACCTTATCCCATCTGTGAAACATGGTAGTGGTAGTATCCTGGTTTGGGCCTGTTTTGCTGCATCTGGGCCAGGACAGCTTACCATCATTGATGGAACAATGAATTTTTAATTATACCAGCAAATTCTAAAGCAAAATGTCAGCACATCCGTCCATGAACTGAATCTCAAGAGAAGGTGGGTCATGCAGCAAGACAACAACCCTAAGCACACAAGTCGTTCTATCAAAGAATGGTTAAAGAAGAATAAAGTTAATGTTTTGGAATGGCCAAGTCAAAGTCCTGACCTTAATCCAATCAAAATATTGTGGAAGGACCTGAAGCGAGCAGTTCATGTGAGGAAACCCACCAACATCCCAGAGTTGAAGCTGTTCTGTACGGAGGAACGGGCTAAAATTCCTCCAAGCCGGTGTGCAGGACTGATCAACAGTTACCAGAAATGTTTAGTTGCAGTTATTGCTGCACAAGGGGGTCACACCAGATACTGAAAGCAAAGGTTCACATACTTTTGCCACTCACAGATATGTAATATTTGATCATTTTCCTCAATAAATAAATGACCAAGTAAAATATTTTTGTCTCATTTGTTTAACTGGGTTCTCTTTATCTATTTTTAGGACTTGTGTGAAAATCTGAAGGTGTTTTAGGTCATATTTATGCAGAAATATAGAAAATTCTAAAAGGTTCACAAACTTCTAAGCACCACTGTAAAGGAGAACTGAAGGCAAATTTTTTTAATATCAAAATTCTTTTCATCTCATTTTATTAAATATAGGAATGCATTTTTGATCGCTATTTTGTCACTGCTATAGCAAGTTATGAGTGTTTGAAATATGCTATGTAATATATCAGTCCATATGTCAAAGCAATGGCCTTAATTGAGATTTGTTGAGACCTGTGCGAGACATCATAGGATGGAAGTAAAACATACAGCGGAAATCAAAGTGACCAACATCTGCCAAAATTGTCAAAAGACGTGCGCGCCCCCTTTCGAATGCTAATGTAATCAAGCCGGAAGTTTTGTTTGTTTTGATAGCAATCAGGAAAGTTTGAAAAAATTAGGCAGTAATTGTCATTTTAGTTTTTGTGCAATATTCCATTTGGAAAAGAGTTTTCAAAATGGCGGCAGTGACACCTGACTTTACGTTTCAAAGTCTGGCACAAGTCTCGTGACGATCGCGCGGATAAGTGATTCCTGCCATGGACCAAACAAACTAAATTCAGCATGGCTAAAAACCGAATAGGCCGATCCATCCATCCATTATCTGTAGCTGCTTATCCTGTCCTACAGGGTCGCAGGCAAGCTGGAGCCTATCCCAGCTGACTATGGGCGAGAGGCAGGGTACACCCTGGACAAGTTGCTAGGTCATCGCAGGGCTGACACATAGACAACCATTCACGCTCACATTCACACTTACGGTCAATTTATGCCGCTTTTCCACTACAAACGCGGCTGAGTTGGGCTGAGCCGTGCCGTGCTGAGTTGGGCTGAGTCGAGCTGAGCGGGGTTGTTGGAGTTGCATTTCGACTACAACCGCGCTGAACCGTGCTGGCTGGAAGTGGGTGGACACATTGGGTGGAGTTAGCGAAAGTGGGTGGATGTCACGTGATGTCGTTACGCGGCGCAAACAGTGACATCAGTGACCTTTTAAGCGGTAGTCTCACGACCCGGATAGTAAACAATAAACATGGAGGACATGGAGTCGTTAGTGTTGCTGGTCTTGGTGCTGTGGCTTGTTGTCACCGACAACGCCAACAGATACTGGCAAGAGCGTATAGATGAGGAGAGGCGCATAAGGCTTCAGAAATTCTCGTAATTCGTAATTCTTCTTCTTCTGGGTTTACGGTGTTTACAGATCCCAGCGTGCTCGCGGGGCGTGTGTGGGCATGTGAGGACACTCCTCCTCACCAATCAGTGCACAGGGGAGTGTCTCCTCACGCCCCTAGCCCCACTTGGCTCGGTTTGGCTCGCTTCAGCCCCACTCCAAAACCGTGCGAGTTTTGGGTGCTAAGCAGGGCTGAAGCGAGCTGAGTCGTGCTGCTCTGAGGTAGTCGAAATGCGAGCCGTGTCGGGCTGAAGTGAGCTGAAAAAGGGCCAATAGACAACCATTCACGCTCACACCTACGGTCAATTTAGAGCCACCAATTAGCTTAACCTGCATGTCTTTGGGGGAAACCGGAGCACCCGGAGGAAACCCACGCAGACAACATGCAAACTCCATACAGAAAGGCCTTCACCGGCCTCGAACCCAGGACCTTCTTGCTGTGAGGCGACAGTGCTAACCACTACACCACCGTGTCGCCCTGAATAGGCCAATAAGTATAATATTTAATTGCAATTAGTTGCCAATACGAGTCACGATATAAGGTTACTAAAACCAAAAACGTAATTGAATAACACGTTAATTAAGAAATAAAGCAAGTTTAAAAATTACTTCAGTTCTCCTTAAAAATGTTTACACATTTTAAAATAAGGTGGCTGTACCTGACCAATCTTTAACTCTGTCCTTCCTGCCCTTATTAAATAAATCAAACAGGAAGACTACAGGTGTCGGGACAGGGATCTAGTGATTCACCAAAAAAAAAAAAAAAAAAAATCTTAAAATAATTTAAAAAACAAACAAACAAATGTCCACCTCACACTGAGAAGTTTAATCCACACTATCAATTTTCACATTGTCTTTAATTGCATTCTTTTTATATGGCTATAGCATTAAAGTGTTGTGTAAGTGTGCTAGCACAATGGCTGTATTCTCAATGCAACTGCCATCTCGTGCCTTGAATGTCCTGTTCGAAATAAATTGGTCATGGGGACAGACTTTGAGTTGATAACTGAAGGTTCAGATGAAACAAAGAGCAAAACACTGTTATGATTACAGGGGACTGAGCTGTTACTGTGGTCTCTCTGAAGGCACTTAGCGAGTCTCTCAGAGTCAGTCAATGCTGAATGTTGGACTTACCACAGATTAGTGTAAATAATGCTACATTTAAGTTGTTTGGGGTTTTGCTGACAGACACCGCAGAGTACAACGACCACAAATGACTCTTTTGAAAGAAGAATGCCTTGCTGCCTTTGGCGCCGTGTTTTTGAACTTGAATCAGGCACTTAATTCCTTTCCTTCGGAATGGATTTTGCAGAGATGATCCATGCACTGTTTCTCTTGTGAGTGGGAAAAAAGGGGGAAAAAAAGCCAGGCTGAAGCACTTGTTTAGATTCAAAGCCCATTGACTGGCTGACAAGCCTAAGCAACGAGGGCCTCACAGGGTGAGAGAGCGAGAGCAGATGCAAGAGATTGAGGAGGCGCAGAGCGATAAAAAGGACACATAGTCCAGCTTTACTGTAATCTATGCTTTTAAAAGCCATCTCCATTCTGCCTCCAGAGTGGCTCAGTCACACAGACACACTGAAAGGCTTTTACTGAGCTTTGCCAGCTCAAAGTGCTGAACCCCAGTATCTGATAGCCCTTTCCCCTTTCAGACACCCTCTCAAAGCCCTGAATGGCCATGGCTGCTTGCGTTAACGAACACAATACTCCCCCTCCTACATTTTGTATACCCACCTACAGTATATCGTATGCATTCAGAGAAGGACAGAAGGTTTCTTGAAGGTAAGATACACAGCAGTCACCTTTTGGATTTCAGGAATCAAAAACATACCATCCCGTTCTCACAGTATGCATTTCTTTAGCATCCATTTTGAAAAATGCACATTTTAAAACAAAAAGAAAGAACAAAAAAAAAAACATGTACAGAAGTCTGAACCCATCAACCATTTTCATATTCTGATTCAGAATGCTCAGAAGACTAGCATTTTGTATGAAGCTTTTATTTTTGTGACATGTACAATCAAGCACAGCGAAATTCCTCCTCTGCAGTTAACACATCTGAAGCAGTGAACGTACGCATGCACACACACACACACAAAAAAGTGAGCAATGAGCATGCAACCATACCCAGAGCAGTTGGGGGTTAGGTTCCTTGCTCAAAGGCACTTCAGCCATGATACAGAGAGAGGAAAGTACTGTTCACTCAACTCCCCTCACATTTTTCCTGCCAATCCCAGGAATCAAATGAGCGACCCTTTGGGCCCAAGGCTGCTTCTCTAACCTTCTGGCCATGGCTGCCCCCATGGTTTATATTATTAGAAATGGTATAAACTAGAAATATATAAATCATAATATAGACTCATAAATAAATAAATAAAGACCACCATTATCAAGTCCAAGACCAGGCCTTCATCCGAATATACTATTAGTACATAAAAAGCAGTATGTAGGGTGTCTGAATACTCAGTAGGCATTTAATAGTAGTCCAATGGTACCTGGATGATCTACTACATTAGACCAATATGCAAATGTACCACATTCTGCTGTCCCATAATTCAGCTGGAGCCTCTGAATAACTGAAGAACAATTCCCCAATGGCTGCCAGAATGAAGCCAGTTGCTGAAGCAGTGTAGAAATGTATCATGAATTAATCAGGAATTCTGCCATTGCAGAAATTCTTTTTTTTTAAATTACATGGCCATACATGGGTATATGTCATGTGTGAACATCCAGGTCAGAGGACAGGTAGGATGGCGGTGGAGTACATCTGAATTGTGTCCTTACTACTCGCTCACAGACTCATAGAACATACTACAGTTACAGTCGAGTTGTTAGTCTCATCTCATCTCATTATCTCTAGCCACTTCATCCTGTTCTACAGGGTCGCAGGCAAGCTGGAGCCTATCCCAGCTGACTACGGGCGAAAGACGGGGTACACCCTGGACAAGTCGCCAGGTCATCACAGGGCTGACACATAGACACAGACAACCATTCACACTCACACCTACGGTCAATTTAGAGTCACCAGTTAACCTAACCTGCATGTCTTTGGACTGTGGGGGAAACCGGAGCACCCGGAGGAAACCCACGCGGACATGGGGAGAACATGCAAACTCCGCACAGAAAGGCCCTCGCCGGCCACGGGGCTCGAACCCAGACCTTCTTGCTGTGAGGCGACAGCGCTAACCACTACACCACCGTGCCGCCCCGGGTTGTTAGTAAATACTGAAAATTCAGATGCAGCCTAGGACGAGCCGAGATCAAGTCAAGATGGAGTCTCAAGGGGATTGAGGCCAAGTCAGGATCGAGTCCAAATGAAAGCAAGACCTAGTCAAGATCAAGTCCGAATGAAAGCAAGACCAAGTCAAGATTGAGACCAAAAAAAAAAAAAAACAATTCTTTATGACACAAAACCTACATTTCATCTCAATGGCTTCATTCCTGTATTTGCCAATGATTAGGCTGTTTTTGAGAAGTAGTAATTACTTCTTGTCAAAATTTGTGTATGCAAAAAAGACAAAAACACAAAACTTCTTTCCAGACCAAGACCATATTTCAGAGCATTTTTTAACATAGTTACTGGGAGACCAAATGGTCTCCCAGTGGCCAGATTTGGTCGTCAATGCCAAACCAGCTTCACTGGGAGACCAAATTTTAAACCAAGTTATGTCTTATCATTTGGTTCAATCAGTTGCAATTAATTAACCAAGTACCATGTAAGTATACATTTAACAAGGAAAACGAAAATCTATGTTATAAGATATACACACAAGATCATGTTGGTTAAGAAAAACAAAACTGAAATTTGGTTACTGAGATGGCTGATGTCAGAATCCGATGTCATTACTGTGTAACTTTGAATGTCTTTGACATAACATTTGTGCTTGGTAATTGCTCTTGATAGCTGTGTAGTCACTGGAGTGTGTTTGTCTGTATGGTGATTGGTGAACCACTTTGCATCACAGAATATGCCGCAGTGGTGCAGCCGCATGGACTCTGGGGCCTGTGATTGTATTGCCCAGACCAGTTGGTCTCCTAGTGGAAAATCCTTAAAAAATGCTCTGCCATATTTAGCAAGACTGCCAAAAACAAGACAAACCCAAGTACAAATGCCAACTAGAAGGGCACTCAGCAGAGTGCATACCTCTGCCAAGCCACATATCAACATCAAAATCACTTGAACCTAGGATAATACTAAAGCTGTACACCAAATTTCATCAAAATCTGTTCACTGCTTTTTGAGTTGCACCGCGAGTTGGCCTAGTGGTTAGTATGTCTGCCTCTTGATTGGGAGAACATGAGTTCTACTCGCAGTTGGTCCATAACAAAGAGCATCATAAAAATGGTACCTACTGCCATCTGGCAAGGCGCACTGCAATACAGATGTGAGTGGGGAGTCAAGCTCTTGTGGTTACCAGAGGACTAGCCCCCCCACTGTAACCCTAGCTGTATAGGGGAGAGGCCGAGAGCTCCAGAGACTGGCGCTGCCCAATGTGCCCTAAGGGCCTGGTTAGTACTGGGATGAGAGACTGCCTGGGAAGACCAGGGCATAGTGTGGGAAGGACTTCAGACTTTGAGTTATGTTGGGAAAAGACAAAAAAATCCTGCATATGCATACATATCTGGATTTGCATCAAAATCTAATCAATTGTTCCTTAGCCCATCTTTCCTCAAAATTTCATCAAAATCTGTTCACTACTTTTTGAGTTACATCGGGAACAGACAAACAAACAAATGGAGGCAAAAACATAACCTCCTTGAACAAAGTTGACGGAGGTAATAAGTCAGAGATCCAAGTCCAATTCAATACAGACAATGTTTCAAGACTGAACTTGAGTCCAAGTCTTACAACCCTAAACATTAGGTCCTGGTCAGAGTGCATTATACAGTACACAGTCAGTGGCGATCCTAGAGTGATTTACTCCCCGGGCGAAACCCCCTGCTGGCGCCCCCTCCAGTCTTGTTTTTTTTTTTCGGGGTTTTTTTTTTGGGGACCTTTTTTTTTTTGGACCGTTTTTTTTTTCGCGCCTGCGCTCGTGCACCCCCCCCCGCGTTGGGCTCTGTATTAGCCAACAGAATGTTAACAGCTTTATATGGTCGTTTAAACATTTCTCGTCGTGTGTTGTACGTCGTGGACACGGCCCGTTATAAATTTGCTGTTACCAGAATGGCAATGATCAAGTCGTAATGTATTACTTAAGACTCTGTGTAATGTCATAGTAGTGTAGTACTATGGTAGTAAAGTCTTTTTGATGACTAGTACAACGTTCCGCTGGCGGGATTGTGCATATTATGGGGCTACGACAAGTTAGGCACAGACACACACACTGATGACATCACCTGTGCAACTTTGGTATTGGGCTTCCCCATCCAAAATGTTCAAACCCCCCGCCCGTCTTGTTTTTTTTTTTTCGGGGGGGGGGTTTCTTGGGGGACCTTTTTTTTTTTTGGGACCGTTTTTTTTTTCGCGCCCGCGCTCATGCCGCCCCCCCGCGATGCCGCCCCGGGCGGCTGCCCGGTCGGACCACCCCCAGGACCGCCTCTGTACACAGTACTGCTACTTAAGGGCCCTTCCATTCTTTAAATTCACCATGATCATCTGCTTTAATGTGTCATTTGGAAATATGTAAAAAAAAATCATAAGTAACATGATACGACATGTGCGAAACATGATATATTGAACTTGCATTGACATGCCTATTGTAAAACATCATTAAAAACTGATTCCCTCCCACAACCGCACCACTTCTGTGGTTGTTGTTGCTGTTGTTGGATGTATCATTATTCTGGTTCAAAGATTTATCTCCAGCCAAGTCTGAACTTCCTGGTAGATGCAAATTGGTGTAAAATTCACAATGTCAGAACATCATCAGTCTTCACAAACGTCCTTTACCATCAGCTCCAAAGCACCAATACTTCACTGCCATATGTAACACTGCCTGTGGTGGTTTTTCCTTATCTTTTTTTACCCCAGGTTTTGCTGTAACAGATGTTATCAAAGATGCTGGGTGGTTTTCAGGATTTTGCCAGATCATGTTCACCTGTACTATTTTCCCCTATACAGGCAATTATGCTTAATAGTTTTGGAATCTGCTTGGGTATTATTTTTATGTCCATAATATAACTATTGCATGTTCTAACCATCTGTGCCTTTGAAACCTCTTTGTTTGCGAGTCGCATATGAAGGACCTGCTCCTCATTACTTCCATAATGCCTTCATTTAAAAGGGATTTTAGATGTGTATGTCCTCACATTTGGTCAGAGACAACAATCGAGTCTCTGGATAACTGCAATTTAAAAAATATTTAGTCAAGCATGACAATTTGTTTGCATTTAAGTTAAATAGTTTTAGGGGAGTCAATAAATTTGCTGCACATGTGAAGATGTTTCTCCATTTTGTTAATTTTTGACTGTTCTGGTAACAATAATTATATGAGAATTCTATATCATTATAGTATGTACAACAGGGGTGGCACGGTGGTGCAGTGGTTAGCACTGTCGCCTCACAGCAAGAAGGTTCAAGGTTCAAGCCCAGTGGCTGGTAGGGGCCTTTCTGTGTGGAGTTTGCATGTTCTCCCAGTGTCACCTCTGGGTGTTCTGTTTTCCCCCACAGTCCAAAGACATGCAGTTACGCTAACTGGTTTCTTTAAACTGTCCATTGATCAAGCTTGGAGAGGGATGGGCTCTGCCAAGTTTAAATGCCCGAGACACACCAACGATGGACTGTCATCAGTGGTGCCCTTGCAGGCTATGGGAAAGAAGATATATAACAGTGTTATGCAGTCACTTTATCTCATTTATACCAAACTATTTATCACCCAAAAAGTTAGTGCTTCATTTACAAAACATCACTAACTTTGGGCCACATTTATGTATCATAGGTAACTGGCTATGAACAAATGTATTTGTAAATCATTGGAGCATGATTACTCAAGAAATGTGGTATTCATGAAACTCCAGTTAGTTACAAAATTTTTATGTACAATAGGTTAGGCTATGGGGCGGCATGGTGGTGTAGTGGTTAGCGCTGTCGCCTCACAGCAAGAAGGTCCGGGTTCGATCCACGTGGCCGGTAAGGGCCTTTCTGTGCGGAGTTTGCATGTTCTCCCCGTGTCCGTGTGGGTTTCCTCCGGGTGCCCCGGTTTCCCCCACAGTCCAAAGACATGCAGGTTAGGTTAACTGGTGACTCTAAATTGACCGTAGGTGTGAATGTGAGTGTGAATGGTTGTCTGTGTCTATGTGTCAGCCCTGTGATGGCCTGGTGACTTGTCCAGGGTGTACCCCGCCTTTCGCCCGTAGTCAGCTGGGATAGGCTCCAGCTTGCCTGCGACCCTGTAGAACAGGATAAAGTGGCTAGAGATAATGAGATGAGATGAGGTGAGGTTAGGCTATGGTCACACTTCAGCTCGCGATGATTTGCGATGGGTCATTATTGAAAATGAGGCGTTTTGGTGGCAATGCATGGCGATGTACAGGTGAGCTAAAAGTTGTGTTCACACAGCAGGTGAACACTTGATATTCTTTTGAAGCGACCTGGCATTCTTCCTTGGAGGCATACTTGAGGGTTTTGTACGCATCAGCGTCTAGCAGGAGAACGATCGCAGATGCCTTCTAAATAGATTTCAACAATGCATGACATCAGCACCAACCAATCAGCGACAATCACAAACGTGTTATCTAACCGTCGCCAAACATCTGATGAATATTCATGAATCCTTTGCCCAACCAATTACGAACCTCAACGAAGGATCGCCGAATATAAATGCACTTAAGAAGAAGAAGCCTTTATTTGTCACACATACAGTATACTCAAGCACAGACTTAAGCACACAGTGAAATTTTTCCTCTGCATTTAACCCATCTGAAGCAGTGAACACACACATGCACAAACAAGTGAGCAATGAGCGCGCACACAAACTCAGAGCAGTGGACAGCTATGCTACAGCGCCCGGGGAGCAGGTGCCTTGCTCAGGGGCACTTTAGCCCAAGGCTGCCCCACATTAACCTAACTGCATGTCTTTGAACTGTGGGGGAAAACGGAGCACCCGGAGGAAACCCACACAGACAAACTCCACACAGAAAGGCCTCCATTGGCCACTGGGCTCGAACCCAGAACCTGCTTGCTGTGAGGTGACAGTGCTAACTACTACACCACCGTGCCACCCTTTTTCAAGTCTTGGCGAAAATTAGGTTATGCCCTACCAACGAAAACGTCGCCACCAATTTCAATGCATGCATTGAAATTTTTCGTAACATTTTTGGCCACTCACGAGGCAGAGACACACCCAAAAAAAAAAAAAAAACCTTGCTTGAAGAATGATCGGTGTGCATCACACAATACAGTGGTGCTTAAAAGTTTGTGAACCCTTTAGAATTTTCTATATTTATGCATAAATATGACCTAAACCATTGTCAGATTTTCACACAAGTCCTAAAAGTAGATGAAGATAACCCAGTTAAACAAATGAGACAAAAATGTTATACTTGGTCATTTATTTATTGAGGAAAATGATCAAATATTACATATCTGTGAGTGGCAAAAGTATGTGAACCTTTGCTTTCAGTATCTGGTGTGACCCCCTTGTGCAGCAATAACTGCAACTAAACGTTTGTGGTAACTGTTGATCAGTCCTGCACACCAGCTTGGAGGAATTTTAGCCCGTTCCTCCGTACAGAACAGCTTCAACTCTGGGATGTTGGTGGGTTTCCTCACATGAACTGCTCGCTTCAGGTCCTTCCACAACATTTCGATTGGATTAAGGTCAGGACTTTGACTTGGCCATTCCAAAACATTAACTTTATTCTTCTTTAACCATTCTTTGGTAGAACGACTTGTGTGCTTAGGGTCGTTGTCTTGCTGCATGACCCACCTTCTCTTGAGATTCAGTTCATGGACAGATGTCCTGACATTTTCCTTTAGAATTCGCTGGTATAATTCAGAATTCATTATTCCATCAATGATGGCAAGCCGTCCTGGCCCAGATGCAGCAAAACAGGCCCAAACCATGATACTGCCATCACCATGTTTCACAGATGGGATAAGGTTCTTATGCTGGAATGCAGTGTTTTCCTTTCTCCAAACATAACGCTTCTCATTATCACCAAAAAGTTCTAGTTTGGTCTCATCTATCCACAAAATATCCAATAGGCTTCTGGCTTGTCCACATGATCCTTAGCAAACTGCAGATGAGCAGCAATGTTCTTTTTGGAGAGCAGTGGCTTTCTCCTTGCAACCCTGCCATGCACACCATTGTTGTTCAGTGCTCTCCTGATGGTGGACTCATGAACATTAACATTAGCCAATGTGAGAGAGGCCTTCAGTTGCTTAGAAGTTACCCTGGGGTCCTTTGTGACCTCGATGACTATTATACGCCTTGCTCTTGGAGTGATCTTTGTTGGTCGACCACTCCTGGGGAGGGTAACAATGGTCTTGAATTTCCTCCATTTGTACCCAATCTGTCTGACTGTGGATTGGTGGAGTCCAAACTCTTTAGAGATGGTTTTGTAACCTTTTCCAGCCTGATGAGCATCAACAACACTTTTTCTGAGGTCCTCAGAAATCTCCTTTGTTCGTGCCATGATACACTTCCACAAACATGTGTTGTGAAGATCAGACTTTGATAGATCCCTGTTCTTTAAATAAAACAGGGTGCCCACTCACACCTGATTGTCATCCCATTGATTGAAAACACCTGACTCTAATTTCACCTTCAAATTAGCTGCTAATCCTAGAGGTTCACATACTTTTGCCACTCACAGATATGTAATATTAGATCATTTTCCTCAATAAATAAATGAGCAAGTATAATATTTTTGTCTCATTTGTTTAACTGGGTTCTCTTCAGCTACTTTTAGGACTTGTGTGAAAATCTGATGATGTTTTAGGTCATATTTATGCAGAAATATAGAAAATTCTAAAGGGTTCACAAACTTTCAAGCACCACTGTAGGTGGCGATGCTACCAATTTTTCATCGACAAGTATTCACAGACTCATCGCAAGCTGTAGTGTGACCAGGGCCTTAGGTTATCAAGTTTATTGATGACATTTATTTCTGTAAAAATTTTGTGAAATTTGGTCATTTCATATGAATGATTTTGAAGAAAGTAAACAAACAATCAATTAAAGCGAGACGGCCTTTTGATTTCATAAAATCGGTGAAATTTAGTTCCCTCTGAAATTTGGTCAGTGTGATATATGTTTATTTCTGTTATATCTCACAAAATATCAGGCCATTCTGTGGCTGGGAAGTTATTTAATTTGAAGGGATTCCTGAGCAAATAATGTGCATGAAATCGCTCACTTCGTGCAAGCAGTCAAGCAGACAGAGGAAGTCCGTGTGCACATCTACAGGTTTACCTTTGACCGTGCACTGACAGTTACATCATTCTGTCGCTAAACGAACAGCTGATCACACCGAGGTGCTCGCTGAGCGCCGATATTTATTAGTTTGGTCCTGCGTTTCCTTTCCTTCACAACATAACGTCTTTTCTTCTTGCTTTCCGTTACTGTAGTCGGTCTTTCACATTTCATTCGCACACTCACGTCCTCCATTGTTCTCTCCTGTTTCAAATTTGTATCCCACAATGCCTTGCGCGAATGGGGAAAGCCCACCACGTGATGCGTGATGTAGTACCTTGAATTGGGTCATGGTGAAGCAGGAAAAAATAGCGGAGAATTTATCCATTAATTGTTCTATTAAAAAAACCCTAATAAAATTGGAAGTCTGTGATTTGAATTCAGATGCTTTCGGTCCACTAAACCAAAATAATTGGGTGTGAGGGAAAATTCTTTTAATGACCTACACTTGAAAAATCTGAAAGGCAGTCTAGCTTTAAAACAAAAAAGACAAAAGAAATAGCACCCTTTATAGGTAGAAGAGTTGGCGTATATGTGTATGGTGGACAATGCGCTGCAGTGGCTTAGCTGCATTACTGGAAGATTTAGCCCATGCCTCACTTAGGAGGTACTCTTTCACAATTTAATTGTCGTTTTGTCATTTTCACTTCTGTGTGCGGGGCGGCACAGTGGTGTAGTGGTTAGCGCTGTCGCCTCACAGCAAGAAGGTCCGGGTTCAAGCCCCGGGGCCGGCGAGGGCCTTTCTGTGTGGAGTTTGCATGTTCTCCCCGTGTCCGCGTGGGTTTCCTCCGGGTGCTCCGGTTTCCCCCACAGTCCAAAGACATGCAGGTTAGGTTAACTGGTGACTCTAAATTGACCGTAGGTGTGAATGTGAGTGTGAATGGTTGTCTGTGTCTATGTGTCAGCCCTGTGATGACCTGGCGACTTGTCCAGGGTGTACCCCGCCTTTCGCCCGTAGTCAGCTGGGATAGGCTCCAGCTTGCCTGCGACCCTGTAGAACAGGATAAAGCGGCTAGAGATGATGAGATGAGATGAGACTTCTGTGTGCTTTTCTGTGTGCTTTATAGCGTTTTTATGGCCACTAAATGCAAGTCAGCTGTAATGTGAATGCACTATGTGATTTATGGGTGATTAGCATTTATCAACACATGCATGAATATGAAGAAAATATTAAACATTCACGAAACTTTTGTGACTCTGGCAGGAACTTTTTAGTTTGGTTTGCCCTACAAAATCTTTTACATGCAAATTTTCTTTAAAAAAATTAAATAAATTTGACCCAATCATCATTGTTCATATTGTACAGCACAGCTCCTTCTTTTATATAGATGTATAGATGTGTCATTAATTGTACCCATTAAAATGTCATTTTAAATGTATCTAAAACTTGTTATAGTATCTCTCGCTCACTTAGATGGAGGAAAATTTCAACAGTCCATTTAATCTGCAGTAGACTTACTGAACAATACAAGGCCATTTATTGCATGTTCCCAGAGCACTGCTATGACTTTTTATCTTTTGCCATGATATATTGTGTAGTGTAGTTAATGTTATCTATGGGGAGAAATGCCATACGTCAGAACTACGTCAGGAAAAGGATCGTGTACATGGAAGTTTTGTGTGGGCTTGGAGCAATACTGCAGGCGCAAAAACTCTGTTGTCGTTATTGGGAGGCAGATAAGAGAGTCAGGCAGTCAGACCAAACACAGATGATTAATTCATTTGTTTTCAAGGTTTCTTGAAAATCTTGTCCACACTCCGGTGTAATGTTGTCCCAATACTGGACAATTCTATAAGTTTTTGTTAGTTATTTAGTGTAGTATGTGCAACCATGATTGACCTTAAATCAGTTTCTTATTGGGTGTTGTCTAGTATAATTTCAAGTCAGGAACAGTTGGGAAGTTATGAAAAATGCAAATAAAAAAAAAAGAAAGCAGTGATTTCTAAACTTACTTTGACTTGTATTTCATTGCAGACAGTATGAACCCAAGATAGTTCATGTTTTGTCTGGTCAACTTCATTTCATTTGTTAATATACATCCATTCCTGTGTTTCAAACCTGCAACACATTCCAAAAAAAGTTGGAACGGGGGAAATTTAGTCAAGTCAATTTACTTGTATTGCGCTTTTAACAGTAGACATCGTCGCAAAGCAGCGTTACAGAAAAATAAAGATTGTAAACATACAAACTAATAATTGATTCCTAATGAGCAGTCTGAGGCAACAGTGGCAAGGAAAAACTCCCTCAGATGACATGAAGAAGAAGCCTTGAGAGGAACCAGACTCAAAAGGGAACCCATCCTCATTTGGGTGATAACAGACTGTCAGATAGCACGATTATAAATAACCTCATTTCTATACCTGTGTCCTACATAGTCAAAAAGTGCAATTGTGTAGCCAGGAAACTCACTGTAGCTTTGACATGAAGTCTATTTTGTTGAAGTTATCAACTTTTCATTGATGGAGATTTGAGTGTAAAACTGTTCATGATGACTGCAGTCCTAAAGTTATCATGTCAGTTGTAGTCCTAAGACATTGCTGCAAAACTTTGTATGAAGTGTTCAGAGACATCTTTAAAGTGTATCTTAAGGCTGTACATATGGGGCCATCCTCTACAGCAGGGGTGTCAAACCTGATCCATAAAGGGCCTTGTGGCTGCAGGTTTTCATTCCAGCCATGCAGCAGCACACCTGACTTGGCTCATTCAATCAACTGAACTGTCTTCACACAGTCAAATACTTGCAGCCACACCCACCCTTGATTAAAGGGTGGGTGTGTCAGTTGATTGAATAAGCCAAATCAGGGTGCTGCTGCATGGCTGGAATGAAAACCTGCAGCCACAAGGCCCTTTATGGATCAGGTTTGACACCCCTGCTCTACAGGATCGATGTGATGAGAACTCCAGCCAGGAGTAAGGCATCAGGATGGATCAAGCAGGTCCAGAGAGCAGGAGAGGTCAGCATCACTGGTATCTCCAGAGTGATTTGTAATGAGAGAGAGATTGTTAGTTATGCCCATGGCCACCTAATTGCTAAGAACAATGTACACTGTGCACGGAGCACAAGCCGGGATTCTGGCAAGACTAAATATGACAGCATAACTAAAAGGGAGAGCGAGAAGGTAACACAGATATGAGGGAGCCCTGGGACATAAAGCAGCCAACCACAGGTGAATGAAATGGGTGATGTTAACAGATGACTGTAATCATGATTTGATACAAAATCAGTATCCAGGAAAAGCCTAGACTTTGAGGAGCAAAGATGCGCCGAGGATCTCCAGTTTGTCAACAAATGCATGAGAAAATTATTGAAATGTTTAAAAACAATGTTCCTCTAAGAAAGATATGAAGGGACTTGGATATTTCATGCTCTACAATGCATATCATTAAACAATTCAAAGAATCTGGAGGAATTTCGGTGAGTAAAGGTCAAGGGCACAAGCCTAAGCTGAACACCTGTGATCTCTGATCCCTCAGACGGCATTGCATCAAGAATGTTTGTCTATAGCTGATATAACCACATGGGCTTGGGATTACTTCAGCAAACCTTTGTCAAACACTACAATATGGAGTTACAGCCACAAATACCAGTTTAAACTTTACTGTGCAAAAAGTAAGCCTTATGGTAGCTGTGTCCAGAAGCGCCATCAACTAGGCATTTGGGATGGACAGTGGAAACGTGTATTGTGGTCAGATGAATCAGTATTCCAGGTCTTTTTTTGTACGAAATGGATGCCATGTGCTCTAGACCAAAGTTGAAAAGGACCATCCAGACGGTCACCAGCAATCAGTCCAACAGTCATAGTCTGTCACGGTATGGGGTTGTGTCAGTGCCCTTGGCAAAGGTAACTTACATTTCTGTGATGGAGCATTAATGCAGAAAAGTACATTGAGATTTTGGAGGAACATATGCTGCCATCACGATGACATCTTTTCCAGGGATGCCCTTACATATTTCAACAAGACAATGCAAAACCACATTCTGCACACATTACAAAGACAGAGCTGTGGAAGAAGAGGGTGTCTGTCCTCTCTGTCCCCAATAGAGAACGTGTGGTGAATTTTGAAATGAAAATTATGACAACGACAACCCTGTCTTGTTGCACCCCCTTAGACCTGTTTGCAGGAAGAATGGGACAAAAATAACACCTGAAACACTTCATCCCTTGGTGTTTTCAATCCATAAACATCTTTTAAGTGTTGTGAGAAGGAATGACAACATTATAAAGTGGTAAATGCTAGACTGTCTCAACTTTTTTGAAATTTATTGTAAGAATCAAAATTGAAATGTGTTTATTTTGACAAAATAATAAAATTCATGAGCTAAAACATCAAATATGCTGTGTTGTTTTGAATGCAATACAGGTCAAAGATGATTTATAAATCAATCAATCAAATCATTCTTTTCACTTTTAATTTCAATTGCAAAATTTCAACATACCATCCTTATTGTTCATTGCTTTTCTTTGTTCCTGCAGCTCCTGTCTCCCCCCCCCCCCCCCATTTTAAATAGAGAGTTGTCATGGTTTCTATCTTCAGCTCATCACTCAGTACGTTTACATGCACATCCAAATCGAGCTGCTGTCGGTAATCGAGCAAAGGGTCCCAGCAGGGGTGCCAGAGAAATCCAATCCTACATGCAACTGTGAAATCGAGCTATTGTGTAAGGTGCATTGTGCAACCAAGCCACAGGTGGCGCTACACGTCCCATCGTGTTGGTACACTTCCGGTTGTCGTCATGAAGAAGAGCTATAGTGTTGCCAGATACTGCTGACGTTTTCCAGCCCAAAACATGTTCAAATCCGCCAAATTGCACTTAAAACCTCCCAATCTGGCAACACTGGCAGTTCCGTGCTCAAGCTGTTAGGCTTGCCCTAACAGACTGTATGGCTACAAACTGTCCGGCGCAGACTACTGTTTTGTAAGACAACTTCATCTCATCTCATTATCTCTAGCCGCTTTATCCTTCTACAGGGTCGCAGGCAAGCTGGAGCCTATCCCAGCTGACTACGGGCGAAAGGCGGGGTACACCCTGGACAAGTCGCCAGGTCATCACAGGGCTGACACATAGACACAGACAACCATTCACACTCACATTCACACCTACGGTCAATTTAGAGTCACCAGTTAACCTAACCTGCATGTCTTTGGACTGTGGGGGAAACCGGAGCACCCGGAGGAAACCCACGCGGACACGGGGAGAACATGCAAACTCCACACAGAAAGGTCCTCACCGGCCCCGGTGCTCGAATCCAGGACCTTCTTGCTGTGAGGCGACAGCGCTAACCACTACACCACCGTGCCGCCCTGTAAGACAACTTATTTGCACAATTGTATATTTTTCTAAAGTCCATTTTTTGCTTACAAAAAATATATATATTTTTTTGCTTACAATTTAACTTATGTCTTAATAAACACACAAAAAGTTCAATTGTTTTTTTTTTTATTGACATTCTTCAGGGCCCTGTACTACGAAGCGGCTTTTCTGGCTTACCAGGGTAACTTCGAGAGTAACTTGATCACGTGCAGCGTAACTTCCCGATTAACCCATACTACGAAAGTTGGCTATGTTCAAACCGAGGTTTGCTGCCATGGCAATTTACGCTGCATCTCAAACCTGCTCGTCTCAGGTTATGTTCTTGGTTAACCCGAGGTTTCCGATTAACCACACCCTTTTTAAACACCACCTCTCCACCGACATTTCCTCTAGAGACAATGCCAGCGTACCTGGATAACCCGTGCGATATCGAAGCGCAGATTAGAGATGGGATTTATGGCTCTTTGATGGGATCCGTTCTTTGAAAAGAGCCGTTCAAAAGACTGGCTCATTTGGCTCTTTTTAAATATTTATTCAGTTTTAAGAAGACAGCATCTAAAGAAGCCAGATCCCTCTGCTTAGACAGTGACATCAATATTTCTGGACATACCTTTTATATAAAGCAACCTAGACTTACATTATTATAACCCCTAAACGCTCATAAATAACCATTAAAAAACAATGACGGCTTCAATGAATGTCCATGCAGAACGGCTTTTCTGTAAAAAAAAAAAAAAAAGAACCCACTCAAGAACATAGTTATCAAGAACGCAAGAATATTTTATAGAAAAACACTTGTTTTACAAAAATATTTAAGTCTGAGATACAAAATAGATACAACTACAATAAATATAACACAAGAACTAGTTATCACACAAGAACATTTTAATAGAAAAAAACAAACTTTCTATATTAAAAATATTGAAATTGTAACAAAAATAGATACAACTATAAACAGTCAGATAAATAGATAAAGTTATAACAAGAACACAAGATTATTTTAATAGGAAAAAACAAACTATTAATGCAAAAAATATATTATTAGAAAAATAGATACAACTAGACAAACAGATAAATAAATAAAACACAAAAATAGAACAAACAAAATGACGATAGAATAAATTAAATGAACGTCCGTGCAAAGTAGTTTTCCCACAATATTATCATTAATATCACACAACAACATTATAAACTATATACAAAAACAATTTGAACTATTAGGCAAACAGATAAAACTTGAATAAATAAAAGGCAAATGAATGCTTGCTTGCACGCGCACACACACCATTATGAATGATGTTTTTATATTTCATTTTCACCTGTTGCCAGGTGCGTTTGGCACTGCTGTTGCCTCTGAAATGTTCACAGGACATACACCAACTTAGTCAAAGGGACTGAACAGTCAGTCATCCTAATTCATGTGACTCTGCGCACATATCAGCTTAAGTAGGCTACTCCATGAGTTTACCATACCAAATTTTATTCAGGATTTTTCGGACATTAAACAAGCTATATATGACTGGGGCCACATCGAAGGACCATTTTCTGTGACTTGTGATTGATCATGAAGCTTTCTCTCATCCTATACTTCTGTTCTGGAACATGTAGAAGGGAGAATGTACTTGCGCATTTACCCGATCGGCAATTCGTTGCCAACATGCTTGCCGCTCCTTATTGGCAGCCGCTGTGTTAGATTTTGCTCTTAATGTTGTTTTGAACTCCTCGTAGCTTTGCATTATGACAGCGCATTCTTCCTCCGTGAAGCACGGCGACCGTGCCATTGTGAACAGTGGTGATTTGCGCTGATAACCTCCCCTTTAACGTGAACGCGCATTAACCCTGATTAGGTTAACACAGGTTCAACAAATCAACTTCATAACTGGCGTCGTAGTACCGTTTAACCCCAAACAAGATAACCAGGTTTTGTCAACCCCGGTTTAGCGGGGGAACCCTGGGTTACTTCTGGGTAGGTTGACCTCTGTTCGTAGTACAGGGCCCAGATGTTGGACATATTATATATATACACACACACACACACACACACACACACACTGACTTGTTTAGGTACACAATTCACAGCTATGCAACAGCTGTACAGATGTATTTGGTGATACAGTAAGTGAGCTAAATTTTAACAGTGCAAACAATGCCACAAAAAGAAAAGATTCATGCCGTTGTCATGATGTGTTGTCATGCCAACCGAGGCTGTTGTGTTTCCCGCTTGTGGTCTCGTCACTCGTCACTCCCGTAAGGGGCAGCGCTGAAGTAAGTAGCTCGACTACGTAGCTCGATAGGGTTTACATGCACTAAGTAGCTCGGCAGAAATCGCATAATCTAGGTCACGTAGCTCGATTACGAGAAATCAAGTTCGGTTCAATTTCAGCCAAGCTAAGGTGTTTATATGCCATTTAGAACTTCGATTTCAGTCGAGCAACGGCAGAAATTCGATTTTCTCTATGTGCATGTAAACGCACTGACTGCTGTAATGGTGAAAATGTCTGCACAATTGTTTGAACAGAAATGTGACTTCCTTGGGGTGAAAGTGCTTTATTGACCAGCCTCCCTTCAGACACTTGGGTATTGAATAAAACCTTAATGGTCCATTTTGTTGGAGCAAAGACAGGACGTATACAGAGACTGTGGTCAAAAGGAACACAAGTAATGCCAGTGGGTGAATTGCAGAGAATACTGACACAGCAATGCCAAAGAGTCCTTATTGAAGGTGTGACTGTGAGTTGGCCTAGTGGTTAGCGTGCCTGCCTCTCAACTGGGAGATCACGAGTTCTACTCGCAGTTGGGTCATACCAAAGACCATCATAAAAATGGTACCTACTACCATCTCTCACGGTTACCAGAGGACTTGCTCCCGCCCCCCCGTAACCCTAGCTGTATAGGGGAGAGGCCGAGGGCTATCGAAACGGAGCTCGGCACCGCACCCATGTGCCTTAAAGAGTTAGTTAGTATTGGGACAGGAGACTGCCTGGGAAGACCAGATTCTGGCGTGAGAGGGACTTTGGCTTGACTTTTTATTGAAGGTGTCCTCATTACATTTTAATGAAGCAATTGGAGGATTTACAATCAATCAACTCCTGAGAGTGTCCACTTTCACTGCACTAATTTCAGGACATACACATACACTTGTGTGCAAAGATTTGCACACACTCATAGGATAAAGGGCATGGCATGCTGATAAAGGAAAATAATCGATTTAATCCATCCATCCATTATCTGTAGCTGCTTATCCTGTTCTACAGGGTCGCAGCCAAGCTGGAGCCTATCCCAGCTGACTACGGGCAAGAGGCAGGATACACCCTGGACAAGTCGCCAGGTCATCACAGGGCTGACACATAGAGACAAACAATCATTCACACCTACGGTCAATTTAGAGCCACCAATTAGCCTAACCTGCATGTCTCTGGACTGTGGGGGAAACCAGAGCACCTGGAGGAAACCCACGTGGACACGGGGAGAACATGCAAACTCCGCACAGAAAGGCCCTCACCGGCCACAGGGCTCGAACCCAGAACCTTATTGCTGTGAGGCAACAGTGCTAACCACTACACCACCGTGCCACCAGTATGAATACATTATTTTGATAATTCTGAAAGGTCCACATGGAATCTGTTTGACACTAGACTAGACTGAAAAAAAAAAGTCACATGAGCAGGAACACTTACATTCATTCAGACAAGCTGTCAGATATGAAGCTCATGGATCAAAGAAAGGCCACATTCATTAACGTAAACATGCATCATGCATTTACAACATTCAATCAGTCCCCCTTAGTAAATGCACGGTCAGAGATATGGTAGATTAAATAAGGCTATTAGTTTGTTTATATTTTGGGAACTAGATCCCAATTAGATAGATCTGGGCCCTGTACTACGAAGCGGGTTTTCTGGCTTACCAGGGTAACTTCGAGAGTAACTTGATCACGTGCAGAGTAACTTCCCGATTAACCCATACTACGAAAGTTGGCTATGTTCAAACCGAGGTATGCTGCCATGGCAACTTACGCTGCATCTCAAACCTGCTCGTCTCAGGTTATGTTCTTGGTTAACCCGAGGTTTCCGATTAACCACACCCTTTTTAAACACCACCTCTCCACCGACATTTCCTCTAGAGACAATGCCAGCGTACCTGGATAACCCGTGCGATATCGGAGCGCAGATTAGAGATGGGATTTATGGCTCTTTGATGGGATCCGTTCTTTGAAAAGAGCCGTTCAAAAGACTGGCTCATTTGGCCCTTTTTAAATATTTATTCAGTTTTAAGAAGACAGCGTCTAAAGAAGCCAGATCCCTCTGCTTAGACAGTGACATCAATATTTCTGGACATACCTTTTATATAAAGCAACCTAGACTTACATTATTGTAACCCCTAAACACTCATAAATCACATCACACATCACATTATCTCTAGCCGCTTTATCCTGTTCTACAGGGTCGCAGGCAAGCTGGAGCCTATCCCAGCTGACTATGGGCGAAAGGCGGGGTACACCCTGGACAAGTCACCAGGTCATCACAGGGCTGACACATAGACACAGACAACCATTCACACTCACACCTACGGTCAATTTAGAGTCACCAGTTAACCTAACCTGCATGTCTTTGGACTGTGGGGGAAACCGGAGCACCCGGAGGAAACCCATGCGGACACGGGGAGAACATGCAAACTCCGCACAGAAAGGCCCTCGCCGGCCCCGGTGCTCGAACCCAGGACCTTCTTGCTGTGAGGCGACAGCGCTAACCACTACACCACCGTGCCGCCCTAGAAAAACACTTGTTTTACAAAAATATTTAAGTCTGAGATACAAAATAGATACAACTACAATAAATATAACACAAGAACTAGTTATCACACAAGAACATTTTAATAGAAAAAAACAAACTTTCTATATTAAAAATATTGAAATTGTAACAAAAATAGATACAACTAAACAGTCAGATAAATAGATAAAGTTATAACAAGAACACAAGATTATTTTAATAGGAAAAAACAAACTATTAATGCAAAAAATATATTATTAGAAAAATAGATACAACTAGACAAACAGATAAATAAATAAAACACAAAAATAGAACAAACAAAATGACGATAGAATAAATTAAATGAACGTCCGTGCAAAGTAGTTTTCCCACAATATTATCATTAATATCACACAACAACATTATAAACTATATACAAAAACAATTTGAACTATTAGGCAAACAGATAAAACTTGAATAAATAAAAGGCAAATGAATGCTTGCTTGCACGCGCACACACACCATTATGAATGATGTTTTTATATTTCATTTTCACCTGTTGCCAGGTGCGTTTGGCACTGCTGTTGCCTCTGAAATGTTCACAGGACATACACCAACTTAGTCAAAGGGACTGAACAGTCAATCATCCTAATTCATGTGACTCTGCGGACATATCAGCTTAAGTAGGCTACTCCATGAATTTACCATATCAAATTTTATTCAGGATTTTTCGGACATTAAACAAGCTATATATGACTGGGGCCACGTCGAAGGACCATTTTCTGTGACTTGTGATTGATCATGAAGCTTTCTCTCATCCTATACTTCTGTTCTGGAACATGTAGAAGGGAGAATGTACTTACGCATTTACCCGATTGGCAATTCGTTGCCAACATGCTTGCCGCTCCTTATTGGCAGCCGCTGTGTTAGATTTTGCTCTTAATGTTGTTTTGAACTCCTCGTAGCTTTGCATTATGACAGCGCATTCTTCCTCCGTGAAGTACGGCGACCGTGCCATTGTGAACAGTGGGGATTTGCGCTGATAACCTCCCCTTTAACGTGAACGCGCATTAACCCTGATTAGGTTAACACAGGTTCAACAAATCAACTTCATAACTGGTGTCGTAGTACCGTTTAACCCCAAACAAGATAACCAGGTTTTGTCAACCCCGGTTTAGCGGGGGAACCCTGGGTTACTTCTGGGTAGGTTGACCTCCGTTCGTAGTACAGGGCCCTGTTGTGTGAGAAATTTGTTAGAGTAATCTCACCAGAAGGTAAAAACAAACATAATGGCTGCAAAAATGGGATTTAAAAAAAGTCCTGTGCACATCTCTGACTGATTTCTCTTGTTGATTATTTAAAAAATACTGGTGACTAATTGAGATCACTCCAACTTCGGGGTTAAATCTGAATATAGATACATAGATAAATAGACTCTGCGGCCACTTTAATAGGAACTTGTTCTTGATTCTAAGATTCCTGTTCTTGGCTGGAACCCAATGTGGTCTACTGCTGTTGCATGCAGAGATGCTGTTCTGCTCACCACGGTTGTAAAGAGTGATTATACAGTGGTGCTTGAAAGTTTGTGAACCCTTTAGATTTTTCTTTATTTCTGCATAAATATGACCTAAAAACATCATCAGATTTTCACACAAGTCCTAAAAGTAGATCAAGAGAACCCAGTTAAACAAATGAGACAAAAATATTATACTTGGTCATTTATTTATTGAGGAAAATGATCCAATATTACATATCTGTGAGTGGCAAAAGTATGTGAACCTCTAGGATTAGCAGTTAATTTGAAGGTGAAATTAGAGTCAGGTGTTTTCAATCAATGGCATGACAATCAGGTGTGAGTGGGCATCCTGTTTTATTTAAAGAACAGGGATCTATCAAAGTCTGATCTTCACAACACATTTTTGTGGAAGTGTATCATGGCACAAACAAAGGAGATTTCTGAGGACCTCAGAAAAAGCGTTGTTGATGCTCATCAGGCTAGAAAAGGTTACAAAACCATCTCTAAAGAGTTTGGACTCCACCAATCCACAGTCAGACAGATTGTGTACAAATGGAGGAAATTCAAGACCATTGTTACCCTCCCCAGGAGTGGTCGACCAACAAAGATCACTCTGAGAGCAAGGCGTGTAATAGTCAGCAAGGTCACAAAGGACCCCAGGGTAACTTCTAAGCAACTGAAGGCCTCTCTCATATTGGCTAATATAATGTTCATGAGTCCACCATCAGGAGAACACTGAACAACAATGGTGTGCATGGCAGGGTTGCAAGGAAAAAGCCACTGCTCTCCAAAAAGAACATTGCTGCTCATCTGCAGTTTGCTAAAGATCACACGGACAAGCCAGAAGGCTATTGGAAAAATGTTTTATGGATGGATGAGACCAAACTAGAACTTTTTGGTTTAAATGAGAAGCGTTATGTTTGGAGAAAGGAAAAACACTGCATTCCAGCATAAGAACCTTATCCCATCTGTGAAATATGGTGGTGGTAGTATCATGGTTTGGGTCTGTTTTGCTGCATCTGGGCCAGGACAGCTTTCCATCATTGACAGAACAATGAATTCTGAATTATACCAGTGAATTCTAAAGGAAAATATCAGGACATCTGTCCATGAACTGAATCTCAAGAGAAGGTGGATCATGCAGCAAGACAACGACCCTAAGCACACAAGTCATTTTACCAAAGAATGGTTAAAGAAGAATAAAGTTAATATTTTGGAATGGCCAAGTCAAAGTCCTGACCTTAATCCAATCAAAATGTTGTGGAAGGACCTGAAGTGAGCAGTTCATGTGAGGAAACCCACCAACATCCCAGAGTTGAAGCTGTTCTGTACAGAGGAATGGGCTAAAATTCCTCCAAGCCGGTGTGCAGGACTGATCAACAGTTACCGGAAACGTTTAGCTGCAGTTATTGCTGCACAAGGGGGTCACACCAGACACTGAAAGCAAAGGTTCACATACTTTTGCCACTCACAGATATGTAATATTGGATCAATTTCCTCAGTAAATAAATGACCAAGTATAATATTTTTGTCTCGTTTGTTTAACTGGTTTCTCTTTATCTACTTTTAGGACTTGTGTGAAAATCTGATGACGTTTTAGGTCATATTTATGCAGAAATGTAGAAAATTCTAAAGGGTTCACAAACTTTCAAGCACCACTGAATATTTGGATCAGTAAACAGACAGATATAGATAGCACCCTAGTTGATATGTTTTACAGTGAACCTGAAACAAATTTCAACGCAATATTTTTAAGGAATCTACAAGTACAAAACTGAAGTACTGAACAGCAAATTTTAGCAAAGCAAAGAAATACCTCTAGATTTCCTTTTTGCATGGGAGTTAATGGTGTATAATGAAGCATTTAAACAGAGCTTTGCTCCTTGCAATGGAGCAAATACCAATATGCATTGCAGAACTATCAACACCATTGTTCCCTGATGCACCCACAGCTTTACAGGTCTATTGAGGTTTTTCACCTGACGTCACAGGGTCACGTGACGCCCCGGTGTCCCCCATTTTGAACGTCAAGCTAGCTAATGTCAACATAGTACCTAGTATGTTACTGTAGCAACGTTTACGTTCAGTCATTTGGATGACTGTTAAAACCTTTCAGTCTCAAGTTTTTCCTTTACTGTATTTACTAGTTTACTGAGCTAGCGCGCTCTGGGGCCGGCTGGCTAGCATGCTCCGGGGCAGGCTGGCTAGCCAGCCGGCCCCGGAGCGCGCTAGCTCAGTAAACTAGTAAATACAGTAAAGGAAAAACTTATAACGGGCCATGTCTCAACAGACTAAGAAGTTATTTCAATGACATTTAATAACATTTTGTTTATCCTGAGGATCGAAAGTAAATGAAAATGTGAACAAACCTTAGCTGTCAGTGAACAATCCTGGTGGAAGCAGGTAAACGTCGTTCTCTAAGCCTGCTAACCTCAATTTTTGCAAATACCTCTACCTCTGCTCGCCCTGTAAATGCCCTACGTCGCTGGATAGTGAAGGTGTTTTCTGTATCTCGCTCCTTTTTCTTTTATATTTTTTGTTTGTCGCCTTCCTCGCATTCAAACTGATTCGAGCCGTGATGTCCAAAATGGCAGCCTCACATGACTTGGTCACGTGGGTGAAAAACCTCAATACTACATTCACTCACCTCTCAGATGGATTCAAAGAAAAAGCACAGCCTTCCCTTAGCCATACTCCAATACATACACTGATGGAGGGGTCTTTTTCTGTGTAGAGACATGTCTATTGTAGCTCTGATGAATCAGTCCCCCATTAGGAGGCCAGTTACCGTAATATGTCTTTGCGAGGGTCAATCCACAGGCCTGGTTATAATATCCCTGTAATGGCATGACCACAATTTTCCCACGATCCTCCCATGCACACCAATCCATTATGAGTATGTTTTATTTCTCCACTCGTCTTTATCAAGGCTCAACTTCTTCACAAGCAAATGAAAAGGTTTACAAATTGTGGTGTCCATCGGAAGATGGAGGAAAATGGCCATGCCTTTGAGGTGGATCCCAAGGCAACAAATTACAGCAGAAACCCTCATAATACTTACTGAGGTCTGGAGTTGAATGGGTGTGAGAAGTTATGCAGGAAGGGCCCGCTCCTCATTGCATCCAAAAGAGTCTTATAAATAAGTAGGACAGAGAATGAATGAGGAACCAGAGGTTGTCTGACTACGGTTCTCAACAGAACTTAGGTTTCGGTATATTTGAAATGTATCAATTAAATGATATACATGAGTATTAGGGGTGGAATAATTAAGTTATTCCACAAAATCAAGTCGTACATGAGCTGATAGCTGACGAGACGTGATTGAGCTGATAATTATGTACAACTAGATTGAGTGGAATAACTGTTTTATTCTATCCACATTCACTGGATTTTGAGAAACAGCATTTTATTTTTTGCAAATCCCATCTATCCATCCATCCATTATCTGTAGCCGCTTATCCTGTTTTACAGGGTCGCAGGCAAGCTGGAGCCTATCCCAGCTGACTACGGGCGAAAGGCGGGGTACACCCTGGACAAGTCGCCAGGTCATCACAGGGCTGACACATAGACACAGACAACCATTCACACTCACATTCACACCTACGGTCAATTTAGAGTCACCAGTTAACCTAACCTGCATGTCTTTGGACTGTGGGGGAAACCGGAGCACCCGGAGGAAACCCATGCGGACACGGGGAGAACATGCAAACTCCACACAGAAAGGGCCTCGTCAGCCACAGGGCTCGAACCCAAAACCTTCTTGCTGTGAGGTGACAGTGCTAACCACTACACCACCGTGCTGCCCTTTTTTGCAAATTCGATAAATAAAAATTTTATACAAATGTTCAACAAAATCGTAAACAAACCAGCGAAATAACAGTAGCAATTTGTGAAAAATCCTATAATAATTTTTGAAAAACACAATATATACACATACCATCAAATACTTTCATTCCATATTTTGTTGATCTTTTTTGTATTTGTGGGGGTTTTGTTTTCAAGTGATTTTTATTTCGTCCTCAGTTGGTTCAGCAACACGCTCCACCATTTTGTTTTTCTCTACTCACAGTATATGAGCTGATATCCTAGTAGTAGAGTAGCCAATCAGAGCACGCGATTGCTCATATCCAGTGAATGTGGATAGAATAATCCAAAAATATTTTCTGAAATGTTAAAGATATCTGCTTAAAATACTATATTAACCCCCTAATTTCCCAGGACACAGTCACTGATGCAGACAAACATACATTGTCCATTTTATTAAGAATGCTTGTACACTTGCAAGGCATGAGTTATCCAGTCATCCAATCAAATGGCAGCAACACAATGCATAAAACTAAGTAAATACAGGTCAAGAGCATCCAGTGAGGGGCATATCTTTAAGTGGAAACCCTTGATGAGATCAGAGGAGAATGGTGGTTCTAGCTGACAGGAAGGCTATAGTAACTAACCACTCTTTACAACCATGGTGAGCAGAAAAGCATCTCAGAATGCACAACACATTAAACTTTCAGACAGTGGGGCTACAACAGCAAAAGGGCACATCGGGTTCCAGTCCTCTTGGCCAAGAAAAGGCTACAGTCAGTGCGTTTACATGCACATAGAGAAAATCGAATTTCTGCCATTGCTCGACTGAAATCGAAGTTCTAAATGCCATGGAAACACCTTAGCTAGGCTGAAATTGAACCGAACTTGATTTCTCGTAATCGAGCTACACGACCTAGATTATGCGATTTTTGCCGAGCTACTTAGTGCATGTAAACCCTATCGAGCTACGTAGTCGAGCTACTTACTTCAGCACTGCCCCTTCCGGAAGTGACGAGTGACGAGACCACAAGCGGGAAACATGACAGCCTCGGTCGGCATGACAACAGTAGTAGCGAGCAGCAGAAGAGGTCAGGAGGAACAAACGAAGAAGAGAAAATGGCGAGCAGAAACGTGCACTTCTGGAGCAATGAGGAGACAGAGTTCATGCTCATTCAGCTTAAGGAGTTGAATATATTAAAATTCATGGACGGGAGAAAAACGCGCAATGGAGAACACGGAACTGATAACTTTGTTTATACTCTTGAATAGCTCTTCTTCATGACGACAACCGGAAGTGTACCAACACAATGGGGCGTGTAGCGCCACCTGTGGCTTGGGTGCACAATGTACCTCACACAATAGCTCGATTTCCTTGTGTGCATGTAGGATTGGATTTCTCTGGCACCCCTGCTGAGACCCTTTGCTCGATTACTGACAGCAGCTCGATTTGGATGTGCATGTAAACGTACTGAGTGGGTGCAGGTTCATCAAAGCTGGACAGTTAAAGATTGGAAAATATCGCCTGGTTAAATGTCCAAGGTTTGGTGAGAACCTGCCCAGTGTAGACTCAGATTCCCATTCTTGGAAGCTCTTGATCTGTATCTGCATGATTTTATCCATTGCACTTCCGAACATGATTGTGAATAATTCCAAGAATGGACAGGTGTAATAAAGTGGATGCTGAGTGTACATTTCCCAACAGGTAATCATGAGTTTGAGTCTTCTTCTTCTTGGCAGTTCTGAATTATTAAGATGGGGTTCTCTATAGTGCAAAGATTTTAAGGCCCAGTCCCACAACACTGATAACTATAACTATACCTATAACTACAGCTATAACGATAACTGTAAATAAATCGGTCCCCTGCAGTTTATATGGTTGGTGCTCACACCAGACCGATAGCGATACCTATAGCCCAGGCCTGGGTTTATCCGTATCGGTGAGATCGCTTCTGGAGCAATTTTTTCAGGCCTGGACCTGATCCGATAAAACATCTGACCAATCAGGTAATTGTTTACATGTGACGTTGTCTGCGTACGTGCTATTTTTCCCCAGGCATCTTTGTACATCCAATCAAATGATGTACAAAGTCATATGATGAAGTCATCCTTGTATAACAAGGATGTATGACTTCATGATACATCCTTGTTGCATCATGAAGTCACGGAATACGGATTCACGGAAAATAAAAAAATATAATACAAAACCACAGGGGGCGGCACGGTGGTGTAGTGGTTAGCGCTGTTGCCTCACAGCAAGAAGGTCCGGGTTCGAGCCCCGTGGCCGGCGAGGGCCTTTCTGTACGGAGTTTGCATGTTCTCCCCGTGTCTGCGTGGGTTTCCTCCGGGTGCTCCGGTTTCCCCCACAGTCCAAAGACATGCAGGTTAGGTTAACTGGTGACTCTAAATTGACCGTAGGTGTGAATGTGAGTGTGAATGGTTGTCTGTGTCTATGTGTCAGCCCTGTGATGACCTGGCGACTTGTCCAGGGTGTACCCCGCCTTTCGCCCGTAGTCAGCTGGGATAGGCTCCAGCTTGCCTGCGACCCTGTAGAACAGGATAAAGCGGCTAGAGATAATGAGATGAGATGAGACAAAACCACAGATCTTTTATTCACAGATGTGATTTTCAGTGAAATATCAATAGTAAATTAATAAAGCAAACACATAAATGCAGGTAAGATATTTTAATTATGAACCTCGGCAGTCCAAACATTTAATTGTTTTAGACTTCTTAATTTTTTATCCATGATGCATCATCTGTATGAAATCTGTAACCAATTTGTAATATACTGAAACGTTCGTGACCAATCTATAAATTATTAGCATCCATGACTCATCTGTATTAATATCTGGAACCTCTATTTTGTATCCTTTTTTTTATTATATTTCCATAGTCCATGACCTATCCGTATTTTATCAACCACTGGAGTGTGTGCATGGGTTGTTTTGAAGTCCAAGCTGTACAGTATGACCCGGAATAATGTGCTACTACTTGGAAAAAACTTCCATGACCATTCCTAAGTTGCATGCATTTATTTACCTGAGTGTCAGGACCAAGCGATATTATAGTTGGGATTGTAGTTGTTGTGTGACTGCTCCAGACTGGAACTAAATTCAGGCATAGTATAGTCATAGCTGTAGTTATAGTTATTAGTGTTGTGGGACCGGGCCCTTAGTCTCTTTAAAATTTAGGAGAGTTGTTCTTTAAATGAGGCAGCTGACCAGAACTGTAGTTGACTGGGAGCAAGTTGGACTAGCTGAGATTCTTAATATTTAAACCATCATGTTTATTTGTGGCCAGCAGCTGCATTTAATGTTGAGCCAGAATATTGCCAATTTCTGCACCACTATCCAAAAGAACTCTGTTAGGCAGAGCATTCTGGGAAGCATCTGGTCAGTCGAAGGAAGAAGAGCAAAGAGCAAAACAAAAAAGTGTGTTTGCCTGCTGCCCAGACGTGGCAACAAACCACCCCTCCCACCCTACCTCCCTGCCTCTTAGCCAAGGCAACAGCGTGGCATGCATAGCTAACATAGCTGATTGTGCGCAGCCTTTTGTATAGACTACAAGCACTGCGAGGTGCAAAGCTTGGCATGCTACCCCATACATTTTTTTGGAACAGACCCCATGTACATCAACGACATGCATAATATGAAATGTATTCTCTGCACTCACAGGGTAAATTCATTTTAAACAGTTTACGCAGGCGAAACAATGGCTACCAGTCATGCCCATTATCTGACAATTTATCAGGAAGGCAAAAAACTGGCAGAAGCTGGTGGTGACAGTCTGCTGAGAGAGAACTGACTCCTGGGAGACTTGGCAAGGCCCTCAAGCTTCCGAGAGCACAGATGCGTTTAAAGCCCAATTGTTAACCAATTGATTTGCATTGTTTGAATAAAACAAAAAGGTCTATGGGTATCGGTGTTTTGTTTTTGTTTTTTTAATGTGGAATACTGGTTGTATTTTATATATGCGTTTCTTCTACTCTTCCTCTGCTTTCTTCTACTTAACTTTCTTTCCTGCTTAGCGGTCAGTTCTATATGTAGGGATAAAAATGACCCATTCATTGTCACTTAAGTATACCTCAGTCAAAGAAGAGATGTGTCATGTCCTCATTTTGGCCCCAGAACAGTGATTGAGGCGTGAATAAAAGAAAGTATGCATGAAGCAGGGATGAGTGGAGATGAATGGATGAATGAGACAAGAGAAGTGAGGGTTTTCATTCAGTACTGTGTACTAAATGCGTCCCTGATGGACGCCCAACAGCCTGTAGCAAAACAGCCATGTTATCTGAGGACACTGACCAGACTCAACCCCTGTCAACATCGAATGCACCATATGGCTCATACAGCAGAGTACACACACACACACACACACACACACACACACACACACACACACAGCCAAATCCTCAAATTAGACATCTTCACATAATTTCAGCTTAAACTGCTCACACACATGGACACATTTGTCACACTACGAAACATCAGACTGAGCTTCATAATCTGGTAGCTTAAACCAAAATCTAAACCATCAGCCGCCATCTGAAAACACTTTCTGCACTGGGTACAAGCATCTTGCAAAATAGATCAATTTTTGAGGACAAAAACTAGTCCAAAACGCTTAGAGGTGAAATTGCACATCCAGTGTATATCCCTGGACATGCATGTCTGGATCTGTGTCCATGCACACACTTTAGGTCATCTCTTTATTGTGCCCACACAGTCCTGACTCCACTTGCTTATCTCTGCGGCCCCCCGCTGTCTTAGCACATGACAAACTAATACATTCATGTGCATGTGCTCTTCAGTCATGTCCAAACCAGCATCCAGTCTAAAGCCTCGGTCACAACCGGCCGTACATGCTCCTACGGCCGGTCTACGTGCAAAAAACGCAAGAAACGCACGGAGGGCGCGCGTGTGACGTGCTGATTTTTGAGCCGTAGACTGGCCGCAGACCGGCCGCAGAGGTTCTTTGTCATGTCAAACAAACTCTACGGGCGCTTACGTTTTTTTTCAGGTTGCAAGACAAACTTACGGCCAACGTGAGTCTTTCTCTAGTCTGGCTAACGCGACTTCAAAGCTCTACGAGCTATTGGTCTGGCCAAGATATTCAGCCCAACCGTTTCCCAGAGCCCGTGGTTGACCCGCCTCCCTGAAATGCCTCAGTTTGCTACTGGTCGAAGCCAGAAAAGGCTGTGACGAAGCTTAAACCAATCACATCACTCTTTCCTCAGGCGTATGTGACGCGACGATAGGATTCTCGCTGAGCCCCATTGATTTGGCTACTAGCGGGGCTAACTGGTAGATTAAACTCTTACCGAAGCCAGTCGGGAGCAAGGCGAAAACGTCCTTCCTTTCAATAAATACCTCCAGGGCTGCTCTTTGCTCCGTTTTCAATGAGAACTTCCCGTTGAATGCTTTCAATACAGCATGATTCTGTAAACAATCTATGGCTTCCGGTTGCAGTTCTACTACGTCACTGCCTTGAACACGCCTCTACCCAGGACCATTGGAGATGCTCAAAGTTGATTGGCTCCCGATTTTTCCGGAGCTTGGAAGAGCTGGAGATAGCTTGCCTGGCCAGACTAAGCTCGCAACAGGCCCTCGTGTTGCGTCACGCTTAGGATGGGCGGGCCCAGGCTAGTCTTTTTCCATGAACAACAACAACAACAAAAAACGCAGCGATTTGGGAAACGCCAAAAATCGCACGGCCAAAAAAATTGTACGTCCGGTTGTGACCTAGGCTTAACTCATTTGTTTGTCTTGATGCAAAGTAAGCTATTTATAAGGGGTTATTTGAAAAAAAAGAAGAAGAAAATCAACAAAGCCTCCACCTAACCTTCATATGGAGTACTAATTTGCACAGCAGGTATGATTTTTAGACTGATAGAAGGGGAAAAATTGCTTTGTGTGTGAACATGGTGCTTGGTGCAAAGCTCAACACATTGCTTTTTCATTAGGAAAATCATAGCATGATAAATGATCTCCCACAACGTGATTGTCAGTGGCGAACCGTTACTGTTAGCGCTGGGACTTCATCTCAGCCAAAGCTTAGCCAGACACACCAAAAAAAGCAACAGAGCAAAAGATTTTGCAAGGCTGCCAGGTCACTCTGTTGTGTGTCGTTGGCGATGTTGATTTTAAAAGCAACTCAGTAAATTACACAGGGAAATGAATACATAAGTCTGAGTGAACAATACTGTTGCGAGCGTGTCTGGGAGAAGATTCTGGAGACAGAAATCTTAGGCCCTGTCCACACGGCAATGGATTCAGGTGAATCTGATAAAATTGTTTATCGTTTCGGCCTGGCGTCCACACGGCACCGGCGTTTTGGGTGCCCCACAACGATATTTTTTGAGAACGGGTTCCAGAGTGGAAAAATCTGGCAACGGCGTCGTTGCGAAGTCGTCTGGATGAGTAGAACGGATTTGTTTATGATGACGTCACAACCACATGACTAGAACAAGCAGCACTCTCGCTGTTTTGTATGAACCACTGCATTGCATTTACTTTTGTATACAGCTTTTCTTTTAAACAAACAAGTAACTGAACCATTTCTTGAATTTCTTTTTTTTATTGGATAAGACTGCTTTTCAAAATGTTCACACACAATAAGAAAATTAAGTTATATAAAACTATGCACACTAATAAAACTAATTTGTACACACAGAAGGCACGATTTCCTCGCGTAGTCGCAGCCATCTTCTTCTTCTTGTTGCGTGTTTGTTCCTGACAGTGCTTCACACCGGGTAGAAGGGGTTTATGCGCATGCACCTACTTCTTCTATTGTTCTGGTGTCTCCGATGGGACCGTCTTACAGTGCCCCTAGAGGTGTGGCATGTATTGCATCATTTTCAGCAAGTGTTGCGTTGCCATATGTACCTGATATTTTACTGATCCGTTGCCCATGTGGACGCGATATTTTTTTTTTTATAAAATCTCGTTGCCGTTGTCATGTGGATGTAGCCTTAGTTTCTTGGTTGTTAGCCTGTGCTACTTGCTCTTGATAGCACTGGCTTGACTGCTTTATTAGTATTCGCTAACACTACTGATGAACGCTACACTGGCTAGAAGGTGACTTCATTGCTGCGCTGACGGTGCTGACTCGCGGTTAAGTTCACGTTGGCCTTTGAGGAGGCCTAGGGTGATACATTTTTGGTCCCTCCCACTATAAATCAAAATCTGATTGTTTAATTCATCTGTCACTTCCTACATAAACATACACTGCCATGGCCTTCTGTCCTGGCAATGAAGTTCTAACCAATGAGTGAGCCAGCTCGAAACTCTTCTCAGCCTAGAGACAACAAACAAAAAAACTCATTGGATAACTCTATTTTAATGTTTTCAGGACAGTAATCCTTTCATTTTTGAAGCAAATTTGATAGAAAATGAGGCCAAATTAAAATTAGAAGAGAATAGATATAATGAAATTATGAAAAATTAAAGAATGAAAGAAATGAAATATAACATTTGAAATGCTGATATGTTTGGGCCTTCTCTGACAGTTCTCCTTTGGTGATTGTTTACCAGTCCATGCCATCTGTGCCCTCCTTTATGGACTGGCCATACATGTCAACCTTTGGTCAATCAAACCTGTATAACCAACCTCCAAAATCCGTATTTTCCTTATAAAATCCGTATAAGATGCAAATTAAAATAATTTACCTAAAATCTCATCTCATTATCTCTAGCCACTTTATCCTTCTACAGGGTCGCAGGCAAGCTGGAGCCTATCCCAGCTGACTACGGGCGAAAGGCGGGGTACACCCTGGACAAGTCGCCAGGTCATCACAGGGCTGACACATAGACACAGACAACCATTCACACTCACATTCACACCTACGCTCAATTTAGAGTCACCAGTTAACCTAACCTGCATGTCTTTGGACTGTGGGGGAAACCGGAGCACCCGGAGGAAACCCACGCGGACACGGGGAGAACATGCAAACTCCACACAGAAAGGCCCTCGCCGGCCCCAGGGCTCGAACCCAGGACCTTCTTGCTGTGAGGCGACAGCGCTAACCACTACACCACCGTGCCGCCAATTTACCTAAAATTTGAATGATAATTAACAATGATATATCCAAGTTACTTTTTATTCAATATTAATAACAATAAACCTTCAGAATGAATACAAAGCTCCAATGTTTGACAAAAACACAAAGTGTCACTCTAATGTTCTGAATTGTACTCCATGACAGCTTTTTTAGCAGTCTGCACCAATACCTCACTAGGCTGCATGTCACAGCAAGTGTCTGTGTTGATCTTGCCGGAGTGCCCATTCAGAATCTTTTCAGTCGCTAGTGAAAGTCGCTCAGGTGGAAATACGTGTTTCAAACAAAATGTTACTTCCCGGTTGGCAGGATTCTTGCAATGCGGTGTGTGCATGATCAAAAGTGGAACGAAGTCTCGCTACCACAAGATAACGTGCAATTTCATAAGACTCTTTACTGGCTGTCAGTGCTTTCTGTGGTGTACAGTACATTTGTAAATGTTATGCGCTCTTTTATCATCGTGGGAATTGATTATAGCTCTAAATAAATATTGAAGTTTTTTTAAAGAATCTGTATAACTTTATTTGTACGCCCGTATACTACGTTTATTGAATCAAATCCGTATAAAATATGGACATTCCGTATAGGTTGACATGTATGACTGGCTAACAGTGTTGAACACTCCTGGGTGAAATGGCTGGATTTGGGTAATGATGGTTAGGTGTTTCCTGTAAGACTTGGGACAAGTGATGGTGTTGTTGTATTGTATTTAAGATTTGGGTACCCTCCCCCCAAAACACACACTTGTACAAGAAGAATCTTATCATTATGTGAAGTGTATCAGCTGACCTAGAATCAACACAATGGCAACTTGGCTCTTGAGATCTTTGGGCAAAGACAATAGTGGTATTGAGGCAGCTAGAGCCAAAGTGGCCCTTAAATACAGCTTAGCATGATTGTCCCATTTGTCAGTCAGTCAACTGGCAGTTTTTCCTGGTCCATCATATTCCCACTGAACATTGTTTTCCCAAGGAATCATAAAACCTCATGTTATTTCTCAGAGGATTTTGATGTTTATAGGATCAAAATGCCTGTATCAAGTTGAGGGCTCTGCCAAGTACCCAAGGCACTGGTTTACTCTAAAGAGTGGGAATAAAAAGAAAGAAAGATACAGAGAAAGGATGCCTGAGGTCTTTATCAGGAAATTGCACGAAGACTGGTGGGAATCTCACCAGACCCAGACAAGCATCTATGAAGCCAAGCCTTGAGATTATCATAATTGGAGACAAAGGGAAAATGTTTGAAGTTGGAATCAGTCCCAACCAGATATTACGACCCTTGACTAAAACAACAATAGCTGTCATAGTTACAGCTCCTTTGTATGCTCCTTTTCAGATATCAGAAACATGCAAGAAAATACAGCTCTGGGATGTATGCCATTTGGAAATGGAACGCTAAGACAGGCTGCATATTGACCAAACCGTGAAATGCCTGTGGTAATACAGTTTGTGACACCAAGTTATAAAAATGTCAGTGCGCCGATTAAAGACAGAGAAATTCATTTCAAATGGTTATTTATCTTAAATAAAAAATATTTTAAATTTCTGTTTGTTATCAGCACTGTTTTACATCAAGGATTTAAAAGTCGAAATTGAGAACAAATAAGGCTTTAAAGTGAGTTTGCATCAGCGCAGTTCAGTAGAAAGCAGAAGAGCAGAAGTATTTGAATTTTTTTAGGCCAGTGCCTAACAACCATGTCTCCACTCTAAGGAAACCAGAGGATTTGAAGAACCATCTGTTGGCCAAAGCCTTTGGGAAACAGACTAAGACGGACTTAGGATATTGCTCTCTGCAGGTGGGATGGAAATGGCATTGGCCTTTCGGCCCCTGTGCAAGGGAGGAACGGAGAGTAGTGCAGGATGATGAACAGCAGAGTGAAGAAGTTAGGAGGTCAGGTAAAATTGTGGAAGGTACCATGGCTAAGATCTCATTAGCATTAACCAAGCCGTAAGTGAGAATACAGATAATGCAGCTAAAACAAGATGTTTTTAAATCCTGTTAAATATTTCTATTATTAAAAGAGCTGTATAATCATTGGTGGCTTTTAAAGATTTTTAAAGATCCTTAACTTTAGTGAATTTGTCCACCAACTGTTGTATGAATATTTAACAGGTATTCCATGAAATCGAATCGTACATGAGCTTATAGCCGATAAGGCGTGTACTGTAGCACCGAGTTGACTATAAGCCATGCTCAATGGGATTGAGTGTTTTATTCTATCCACATTCACTGGATTTTGAGAAACAGAGCATTTTTATTTTTTGCAAATTCAATAAATAAAAACTTTGTCCAAATCGTCCAACAAAACCATTTCTGCTTTGAACGTGAACAAACCGACGAAATGACAGAAGCAATTTGTGAAAAATACTTAATAATAATTCTTGAAAAATTAAAAAAAAGATACATTCTTACCATCAAATACTTTTATTCCATATTTTGTTGCTTTTTTTGTATTTTTGTGGGTTTTGTTTTTGAGTAGAGTTTTTATTTCTTCCTCAGTTGGTTCAGCAACACACTCCGCCATTTTGTTGTTCTTCTTTAGGGTTTTTTTTTTGGCAACTGGCAAACCAAATTAAAGGTGCATTACTGCCACCGACTGGGCTGGAGTGTGGAACAGGAGATATGGGGGAAGGGGGAAAAAAACTAAATTCTTTTAGCTATTTCTGTTTTTCTCTACTCATGGTATATGAGCTGATATCCTAGTAGTAGAGTATCCAATCAGACCGCGCAATTCCTCATTCCAGTGAATGTAGATAGAATAAATGTATGTATATGCAGTGGATAACTTCACTATCGTGTGTGTATATCTCTGTGCATATGTTTGTACCAAATGCATTGTAAAACAATACAAGGATGAGTTACAGCAGCACTAAGATGACAAAACTTATAAAAACTACACCAATAAGGAGCAGAACTGCTATTTAGAGAGAGTACAAACATGATGTAAAACTAAACTGTGTGGAAATGTCTCATCTCTTTATCTCTAGCCGCTTTATCCTGTTCTACAGGGTCGCAGGCAAGCTGGAGCCTATCCCAGCTGACTACGGGCGAAAGGTGGGGTACACCCTGGACAAGTCGCCAGGTCATCACAGGGCTGACACATAGACACAGACAACATTCACACCTACGGTCAATTTAGAGTCACCAGTTAACCTAACCTGAATGTCTTTGGACTGTGGGGGAAACCGGAGCACCTGGAGGAAACCCACGCAGACACGGGGAGAACATGCAAACTCCGCACAGAAAGGCCCTCGCCGGCCCCGGGGCTCGAACCCAGAACCTTCTTGCTGTAAGGCGACAGCACTAACCACTACACCACCGTGCCGCCCTGTGTGGAAATGTATGTTGATATAACAATGTTTGACACTGATTCAGGACATTACCCCTTCCTGCCAGCAGAGGTTGTGCTCTCCTGGGTTGTACTGTGACCCCTGACCTGAATTGCCTGTTCATTTCGTTATTTCATAAATTGCGAAATCTTGACCATTTTCTAGTTGCATAAATTCTGAGAATTGTTCTTCTTTGTTAGCCTTGAATGTGTCTAGAGCAGAGGTATATGAACTGTACCCCACAAGGAATTGCAGGGAAGGTACGAGTGTGATGAAAATTAACAAAAAAATTAGACAAGCACTTTTTGAAAGGATTATATCTAAAATGTAACATTTGAGAGGGACAGAAAAGTGCAACTTCAAATCAGAAAAAGATGGGATGGGATGAAAAATTCAAATAAAAAAAAGAATGCAGTGATTTCTAAACTTACTTTGACTTTTTTTCATTGTAGACAGTATGAACCCAAGATATTTCATGTTTTGTCTGGTAGACTTCATTTCATTTGTTAATATACATCCATTTCTATGTTTCAGGCCTGCAACATCTCATCTCATCTCATCATCTCTAGCCGCTTTATCCTTCTACAGGGTCGCAGGCAAGCTGGAGCCTATCCCAGCTGACTACGGGCGAAAGGCGGGGTACACCCTGGACAAGTCGCCAGGTCATCACAGGGCTGACACATAGACACAGACAACCATTCACACTCGCATTCACACCTACGGTCAATTTAGAGCCACCAGTTAACCTAACCTGCATGTCTTTGGACTGTGGGGGAAACCGGAGCACCCGGAGGAAACCCACGCGGACACGGGGAGAACATGCAAACTCCGCACAGAAAGGCCCTCGCCAGCCCCGGGGCTCGAACCCAGGACCTTCTTGCTGTGAGGCGACAGCGCTAACCACTACACCACCGTGCCGCCCGGCCTGCAACATATACAAAAAAAAAAGTTGGGATGGGGCTTTGAACCGGTTCAAGGAACGAAAACGAAAACCGGGAACTTTTTCTATTTCACATGGAACAGAAACAAAACCAGAAACTTTATTATTTTTTATGTTCCGGAACAGAAACGCTTATTAAAAATAATGGTAACCGGTTAATACCGGTTTTTATTTTGTTCCTCAAAGTTTCTGTAGCCTACAAATAAAAAAGTCATTCTTCTCCTGCGCAAGTTTCTATGACCCTCTGGGGTTCACTTCCTGTGTGACGTTCGCTGACTGAATGGAGAGCGCGGGAAGGTGGACTGCTATCATGTCTCCACGTGATAAAGTGAGTAAGTGCATTACTGAGTGTCTGAGCAAAGAAGAGCCTGAACGTTGCAGCCTCCCTATTGGCTGTTTGTAAAAATGTATCAATTGTTGCCCTTCCCACGGGAATCATCGTGGGCTCGAGAGACGAGACCTGACGAGTTAGTTCGTTGGTAGCAGAACAAAATGTCTGGACACAAATCGGGTTTTCAGAAAAGGAAAGAAAATAAACGGAGGGTCGAAAATACAAAAAAGGAGGCAGAAAATGCAAAACGAGTTTTAAGGTAGGACAAATGGTTACTTTTTAAGGCAGCCCGCCGTGGCTGCAGGCTTTCAGTTGTGTCATTGAATGGTTACTTTTCTGAGGCGGCCCGCCGTGGCTGCCTGCAGGCTTATTGATTATAGCCCATTTAGTTAAAATAGTTGATATAAAATGTTTATGGTTATGTGATGGTCGTCCTGATTTAGACTGGTGTTTTGTTTTTTGTTTTTTTTTGGGGGGGGTTGCGCGATGTTGCACCCGGGTCCAGATTAGGGCAGAACCGGCCCTGGCTACATTTCAGGTGTAGTTTGTTTTATGTATGTATGTACTTGCATAGATGTGTACTTGGTCTTCCAATATGGCGCCTAACAAAATCTCGCGGCGCGGTGACGTCATGCGGTAGCCCTCTATAGGGCCTGACTAGCCTTTGGTAACACACTAAACGAATTATCTTTCATTTTTGGCACTTTTTCTGTTTGTGTAGATGGGAAGACATACTGAGAATCCAAATCACCAACATTTGAAATAATAATTGTTTTGAATTATTTCTTGTCTTATTGAATGAAGGTTGTAATAGAATTAGCCTACATTTGGCTTAAGCTGGATGAGACAGAGACATAATTTTATAGCCATTTGTTAAACAGCTGACAGGGAACGTAATTAACCGTTCCGGGAACGAAATTTTTTTGTTCTAACCAGTTCGGGAATGTCTATTTAATGGTGGAACCCAAAACCGGAAACGTTAAAATTCCGTTTCTGTTCGGAACGAACCAATAGGAAAAAAATTCTGGTTCAAAGCCCTGGGTAAAACAGTTAAATAATGATGTGAATAAAAACAGATGATGTCAACAGGTGATTGTAATCATGATTTGGTACAAAATCAGTATCCAGGAAAGGCCTAGTCTTTGAGGAGTAAAGATAGGCTGAGGATCTGCATGAGAAAATTATTGAAATGATTGAAAACAATGTTCCTTAAAGAAAGATAGGAAGAGATTTGGATATTTCACCCTCTACAGTGCATAATATCATTAAATGACTCAAGGAATCTGGAGGAATTTCGGTGTGTAAAGGGCAAGGGCCCAAGCCTAAGCTGAACACCTGTGATCTCTGATCTCTCATACCCCTTTTCCACCAAATCAGTTCCAGGGCTGATTCGGGGCCAGTGCTGGTGCTCGTTCAACTTGCGAGCCAGCTGAGAACCAGTTTGCTTTTCCATAGCTCGCGGTGCTAAGGGAAGACACGTCATTACGTTGCTGTATACGTCAGTTATGTTGTTGTATACGTCATTACGTCGCTGTATACGTCAGTTACGTCGCTATGTTTGCATAAATCTTGGCGCGAATATCGAAGCAAAAACAACACGGAAGAAGCAGCAGCAGCAACAACAATAATAATAATAATGGATGACTTCGCGTTTGTACAGCGGCTGCTTCTCGTCGCTTAAAAATGGCGATCTTTCACGGTCTTGTTATTGTTGTCGGTCTTAACAACCCCCCCCCCCCCCCCCGCTGACGTAAGCGGTTCTTTCCTCTGGCCCAGCAGAGAGTTGGTGCTAGCCTGGAACCGGTTTTTCTGGCCCCAGAGCCAGTCCTTTGTCAGTGGAAACAGAAAACCCGGTTCCAAACTAAGCACTGGCCCCGAACCAGCCCTGGAACTGCTTTGGTGGAAAAGGGGCATCAGACGGCACTGCATCAGGAACCATCATTCATCTATAGCTGATATAACCACATGGGCTCAGGATTACTTTGGCAAACCTTTGTCAAGCTCTACAATACAGACTTACATCCACAAACACCAGTTAAAACTTTACTGTGCAAAAAGGAAGCCTCAGGTTAACTGTGTTCAGAAGCACCATCAACTTCTCTGGGCTTGGAGGTATCTGGGATGGACCATCACACAGTGGAAACATGTATTGTGGTCAGATGAATCGGTACGGGCGGCATGGTGGTGTAGTGGTTAGCACTATTGCCTCACAGCAAGAAGGTCCTGGGTTCAAGCCCAGCGGCTGGCGAGGGCCTTTCTGTGCGGAGTTTGCATGTTCTCCCCATGTCTGCGTGGGTTTCCTCCGGGTGCTCCGGTTTCCCCCACAGTCCAAAGACATGCAGGTTAGGTTAATTGGTGGCTCTAAATTGACCGTAGGTGTGAATGTGAGTGTGAATGGTTGTCTGTGTCTATGTGTCAGCCCTGTGACTTGTCCAGGGCGTACCCTGCCTCTCACCCATAGTCAGCTGGGATGGGGTCCAGCTTGCCTGTGACCCTGTAGAACAGGGTAAGCAGCTACAGATAATGGAGGGGTGGATGGATGAATCGGTATTCCATTTTTTTTTAAGAAACACAAAATATGACAACAATGACCCTGTACCGTTGCACATCTTAAGACCTGTTTGCAGGAAGAATGGGACAAAATAACACCTGAAACGCTTCACCACTTGGTGTTTTCAGTCCCTAATCATCTTTTAAGTGTTGTGAGAAGGAATGGCAACGTTATAAAGTGGTAAATGCTTTACCGTCCCAACTTTTTTGAAACGTGTTACAAGAATCAAAATTTAAATGTTTATTTTGAAAAAAAAAATCGAAACTTCATGAGCTAAAACATCAAATAATGTAGCCTGGCAAGCCAGACTAAATGTGAATATTTAGTCTGGCCTCGATCCGTAGACATTTCCGACGGGGGTGGGAGGAACAAACCGCTGTCTTTCAAACTGTCTCTGTGCGTATAGGCCAACGCTCTGACCAATCAGCGCAACAGTGACTGTGACGTAGTCAGAGCGACAGAAAGCAGTGGGGGAGACCTTGAAATAAATAATTTTTCAAAATGCGTATTAATTAATAAACAGGTTCTAGATATTAAGAAGTTTGGAGATAATGACCACAAGTTTGGAGTCTGTACCACATACTTAACATACACTCTTATTTTTTTCCAAGTGTTTTTCAAGGGTTTGCTTAAACTGTTTTTGAGAGTTTTTATTTAGTGGTGTTTGGTGAAATAATTTCCCTTAAATTTAAAATAACGGGAAAATAAGAAACAATCAAAAAGTAATGTTTCAAAGCTGCTTATTAATTCTCCGTACTGCACAAACTAGCCCCAGCCTTTTGGCTACGAGCGGAGCCAGCTGGTAGATCAGACTTTTGCCATAGCCGGTCGGCAAAACAGCGAAAACGTCCTTCTTGAAAAGGAATGAGCGGAGAGCCTCTTCCTGCTCATGTTTCAACGCAAACTCCAAGTCTAATTCTTCTAAAACTGATTCCAAAGCAGAGTCAAATGCGCGCTGTTCACTAGCGGTAGCCATCTTTCCTGCTGTGCTTTCTCCAGCGTCGCACAGCTTTGTCGTCACTCCTGCAAAAGCCCACCCAAAGAATCCAAACAAAAACCTTGCGTTGTGATTGGCGGGCACGATTTGATGCCCGGGGTGTTTTTGTTGATATGGTGCGATGCTAGACCCATTCGCTAGGCAGAAATATTTTTGGCCGCTAGGCGGGTGGGTCTAGTTTACTAGGCTAGAAATAATGTGCTGTTGTATTGTTTTGAATGCAATACAGCTCAAAGATTATTTACAAATAATTGTTTTCAGTTTTAATTTCAATTCCAACCTAACATCCTAACTTTTTCTGATTTGAGGAAATAAAGAAAAATAAATAGGGCACATGCAGGGGAAAATGTTTGAATACATCTGCTCTAGAGCCTTTGTCTGCTCATTGGACTACTCTTTGGACTATCCTCTGGTTCTGTTGTTTGATGCCTGATTGTGTTTTGACCCGAGCCTGCTCTGCTGTTTTTTGGATTGTGTATTGTTATTGTCAAAACAGCCTTCCGGCATCTGGATCCTAAATCCTCTCAAGGACAACTTCTGAGACCTCATGCTCAACAGCAACAGCATGTTTCCGCCTCCACCGAGGCAGCACTGCACCCTCCTGAACTCCAGAGGCAGACATGAGTCAAAGAGTGCTAGCAATTCACCTGGAAGTCAATGAGCCCAAGCCTTCTTGAGTCCTACCTGAAAAGTATAAGGGGTCCCCAGGTAAATGCAAATGGTTCCTAATGCAGTATTTGATCCTTTTCATCTTCTCTCCGTAACGATACTCCTGAGACATTTTCATGTTGCTTCATGTATTGGATAAATTTTTCCCTGGAATGATGGCGTTCCCATTTTCCACTCATCCTCACCACTTCATTTCTTTCACATTATGGATCATAGGAATATTTTCTTCAACTGGTTCATTTTTCATCTTTCCCCATCATCCTCTTTCTCAGGTAATATGAGATCAGGAAAGGAAAAAAGGAAAAGGGGGGAAAAACTGCTCCAAAGGTTAAAACAGAATAAATACATTCCTATTTTGTGAATAATTTGAGTTATATTAAGGCAATAAAATCTTACTCGAGCGTATGGAAGTAATTTACTTCAGATGAAAGAGGCGAAACAATGATTATCTTTTCAAGCCTGAACATATGCCTTATGTTATCAACAGTAAATGACTTATTTGAATACAACGAGATCTGGTTAAAATGGTGGAAACATGTATTGATGATGAAAATATAACAATGTGGTTGACCTCATTTGTTCAAAAAGAAGTTAGGTTTTGGTTAACATGCACAAAAAATACAATAAACGCTTATTTTATTCTATTTTCAACCCTGGTCTCATGTTGCAGCATGTGGTGGAAATGATAAACATTGATCTTGCCAGGTTTTGTCCAGTGGGGCTCATTTTCCAGCAGTGTAACAGATTACACATTATTATCAATTTATTGTTGGTGGTAAGATGGATGGTTTGCAGTTTCAAAACAATCCATAATGATGTGCTCAGATGTCTTGTGGTTTCTTTCTTCTGAAGGATGACATTATATTAAATACTTGATGTATATCAGGCCACCAAAGAAGGGGACATCTGTGATTGTCCAAACACTCCAGTCCATGTCACATGTCCTAGTACACACCCACCTACCTGCTATTCTGTTTCATGCAGTTATCTAATCAGCCGATCCCTTGACAGCAGCACAATGCATCAAATCATGCAGATACAAATCAAGAGTGTTAGTTAATGTTCACTTCAAACATAAGAACGGGAAAAATTGTGATCTCTGTGACTCACTGCGGCATGTGTGTTGGTGCCAGATGGACTGGTTTGAGTATTTCAGAAACTGCTGATCTCCTGGGGTTTTCACACACAGCAATCTCTAGAGTTTACATAGAATGGTGTGAAAAACAAAAAAACACTGAGTGAGCGACAGTTCTGTGGGTGGAAACAAATGCCATGTTGATAAGAGAGGTCAGAGGGAAATGGACAGATTGGTTCGAGCTACCAGGAAGGATATAGCAACTCATATAATCACTCTTTACAACCATGGTGAGCAGAAAAGCATCTCAGCATGCAACATTAGAAGACCACATTGGGTTCCATGCCTGCCAATCAAGAACAAAGATCTTAGAATCAAGAACAAGTTCCTATTAAAGTGGCCGGTGAGTGTATAATACTAGTATATATTATGTAATATTTGCTTTAATTATGAATGGGTAAATATGGGATGTGTTGGTTACAGGAGAATAATTATCTCCAGGGAGGCATCACACCACCTCTTTGTTGAGTTTCCTATTATAATTTTTGAATGAATGAATGAATGAATTTATTTATTTCGAACATGTATAAAAATGTATGTAACTATTTGTACATACAAAAGAAAGAAAATGAAAAAAGTGACAAAAAAGAATAAATAAAATAACATAAAGAGCTAAGACATTACAATACACTGCACATTGTTCAAAAAAGGAGTGGGAAGAAGTACAATACTTTTTTTTAATTTCCCACCCCTTTTTAACTACCCCAAAATCCAAACTACATTAATACACCTATAAAAATATATACCATATATACACTTCATGAATATCCATATAAATATATAATTACAAAAATAAATATATACTACATACCATATCCATATATATACATACACACACACATATTATATATATACACACACATATATACATATGCATATATATATATATATATATACACACATACACACACATACACACACACACATATATATATATATATATACACACACACATACACATACACTTCATAAATATCCATATAAATATTTAGTTACAAAATTAAATATATACTTCATTCCATATATACACTTCATAAATATCTATATAAATATATAATTACAAAAATAAATATCTACTACATACCTATCCCTGTAAATATGAAGATATCTATCCCCATAAATAAATATATACCATATACTAAGTTAGTTCTAATATAACAATCAACCCTATTCTATTTATCCCTCATCATCCTCCATTAACATACTTCCTCTTCTATATACTTGTTTAAAAATATTTTTTGTACCTTTTTTTAAACAGATTTATATTTGCACTTTGTTTTATTTCTGTCTCCAGTCTGTTCCATAAAGTCACCCCACAGCTCGATACGCACATGCGTCTCATATTTGTTCTAACCTTTGGTTTTTTAAAATTTAGGTCTCCCCTTAGATTATATCCCCCCCCCCCCCCCCACTAAACATTCCTTGTATATTTTTCGGCAATAGATTATTTCTCGCTTTGTACATTATTTGTGCTGTTCTGAATTTGACCAGATCCATAAATTTCAACATGTGTGATTTTATGAATAGTGAGTTTGTGTGTTCTCTGTATCCTGTTTTGTTTATTGTCCTTATTGCTCTTTTCTGTATTGTACATATCGGCTGCAGAGTGGTTTTGTAGGTGTTTCCCCAGACTTCGACACAATAAGTCAGATATGGCAAAAATAATGAGTAATATAGAGTATGCAAAGATTTACAATCAAGAATATATTTTGTTTTCCACAGAATTGCCGAGCACTTTGCCAGTTTTGCTCGTACGTATCCTACATGAGGTTTCCAGCAGACTTTAGGATCCAAAATCACACCAAGAAATTTAATTTCCTGTACCATTTCTATCTTAGTATTGTCTATTATCAATTCTACATTACAATCTATTTTGTGTCTCCCAAACAACATAATCTTTGTTTTGCTTAGATTTAATGATAATTTATTTTTGTCAAACCATAGTTTTAGTTTATTTATTTCAGTTGTGATTATCTCTAAAGTCTGCTGCAAATTCTCACCGGAACAAAAAATATTGGTGTCATCTGCAAACAAAACAAATTTCAGTATTTGCGAAATTGTACATATGTCATTGATATATATTATGAATAATTTCGGACCTAATATTGACCCCTGTGGTACCCCGCATGTAATGTTCATGAAATGAGATTTATGGTCACCTATCTGCACAAACTGTTGCCTGTTTCTTAGATAGCTCGACAGCCAACTCCACCCAACTCCCCTAACACCACACTTTTCTAGTTTACTTAATAATATACTATGATCAATAGTATCAAATGCTTTTTTTAGGTCCACAAATACTCCAATTGCTATTTTTTTATTGTCTATACATTTTGTGATTTCCTCTATTAGTTCCATTAGTGCCATCGATGTTGATCTGTCCATTCTGAATCCATATTGACTGTCTGTAAGGAGGTTGTGTTTTTCAATGAATTTGTCCAGTCTATCTGAAAAAAGTTTTTCGAGTATTTTGGAGAATTGGGGGAGTAAAGAAACAGGCCTGTAGTTTGTGAAATGGTGTCTATCTCCATTTTTAAACAATGGTATCACTTTTGCAATTTTCATTTTGTCTGGAAATGTACCTGATTGAAAAGATAAATTGCAGATGTGGGTGAGTGGTTTCACAATTCCCTCAATAACTGTCTTTACTGTTAACATGTCTATATCATTCCAGTCTGCAGAAGTTTTGTTTTTACATTTTCTTACAATTTGGATAATTTCTTCCTCATCAGTTGCAGTTAGAAAAATTGTACTTGAATTTCTGTCCCCCATATCTTCTATGTCCCCACATTGTGTTGTCTCGGGTTCCTTTATTTTTGCCGCTAAATCTGGTCCCACATTTACAAAGAATTGATTAAAACCATTCACCACATCCTCCATATTATTTATGGTCTTATCATTTTCAGTGTAATACTCCGGGTAATTTGTAGTTTTGGATCCATTTCTCACAATGCCATTTAGTACAGTCCATATACCTTTAATATTGTTTTTATTTTTCTCCACTAATTTATTATAATAGTCTTTCTTACATATCCTTATAATATTAGTTAATTTATTTTTATATTTTTTATATTTTTCCTCTGCCTCTATAGTTCGATGCTTTAAGAATTGTCTGTATAATATATTTTTCTTTTTGCAGGCATTTTGTAGCCCCTTGGTGACCCACGGACTATTTGTATATTTATGTATATTACTGTATTTCTTTATAGGACAATTTTTATTATATAGTTCATTGAATATTATTAAAAATTCCTCATATGCTTTATCAACATCTTTTTCTTTATAAACTACATTCCAGTCCTGTATTATTAAATCATTTTTTAGTGCAATCATGGTTTCTTCAGTTTTCACTCTTATATATTTATAATTTTTAGTATCCTTTTTCTTGCTATAATTACAGTAATATACATTAAAAATAGGTAGGTGGTCACTGATGTCTGTTAATAGTAGTCCACTCTCTATATTATTTTCCAGGATATTAGTAAATATATTATCTATTAAAGTGGTGCTGTGAGAAGTGATCCTGCTTGGTCTGGTAATAGTTGGATACAGTCCCATACTGAACATTGAGTTAATGAACTCTTCTGTCATTTTAATGCATCAAAGAAGTGTCATGCTTTTTGTTAATTTATAGTTACATTTAAATAATATTAACTGGCATTGAGTGGTATATTAGAGATATTTCATTCAGCTAGCATGATATTGAACTTGTCTTTAACTCATTCAATATCATGCTAGCTGAATGGAATATATCTGATATACCATGAAAACAGCCATTATTATTATTATTATTATTATTATAATACTACATACAGTGCACATTCATTTTGGGTGTTGAACACGTCTTTCTCTCTCAAAATTCTCTCAAAATCTTCTGTATTTAACGAAGCAAACCTGGCAGCCAATTTACAAATTGTCACAGTCACTCGCTATAGAGGTTTTTCACCTGACGTCACAGGGTCACGTGACGCCCCGGTGTCTGCCATTTTGAAGGTCAAGCTAGCTAATGTCAACAACATAGTAGCTGGTATGTTACTGTAGCAATGTTTACGTTCAGTCATTTGGATGACTGTTAAAACCTTTCAGTCTCAAGTTTTTCCTTTACTGTATTTACTAGTTTACTGAGCTAGTGCGCTCGGGCAGGCTGGGAGCGAGCGCGCTAGCTCCCGGGCAGGCTGGGAGCGAGCACGCTAGCTCGGGCAGGCTGGGAGCTAGCGTGCTCGGGCAGGCTGGGAGCTAGCGCGCTCGCTCCTGGCAGGCCCGAGCTAGCGCACTCGCTCCCAGCCTGCCCGGGAGCTAGCGCGCTCGCTCTCAGCCTGCCCGAGCTAGCGTGCTAGCTCCCAGCCTGCCCGGGAGCTAGCGCGCTCGCTCCCAGCCTGCCCGAACTAGCGCGCTCGCTCCCAGCCTGCCCGAGCTAGCGCACTAGCTCCCAGCCTACCCAAGCTAGCACGCTAGCTCCCAGCCTGCCCGAGCTAGCGCGCTAGCTCCGTAAACTAGTAAATACAGTAAAGGAAAAACTTGAGACTGAAAGGTTTTAACAGTCATCCAAATGACTGAACGTAAACATTGCTACAGTAACATACCAGCTACTATGTTGTTGACATTAGCTAGTGCTAACAGCTAGCTGCTAGTACACTGCTACAACTACACCGACCCTAATAATACAGTTCTTGGTCATTGCCTGGTAACAGCAAATTTATAACGGGCCATGTCTCAACAGACTAAGAAGTTATTTCAATGACATTTAATAACATTTTGTTTATCCTGAGGACCGAAAGTAAATGAAAATGTGAACAAACCTTAGCTGTAATAAGATGGCGACCACCGGCTCTAGGGATGACCCACTGATGTCGGCATGTTACCCAGCCTGACACAAAATATTTGTAGGTATCCAAACTCTTATACGCTTTCAGATCAATACCTATGTATGGCGATGGGTTTTTAACGACATAGGTATACAGATCATGTGGGCCGAAGTCAGGTAAAGACGAGGGCTTCGTGTACTTCTGTACGTCAGTGAACAATCCTGGTGGAAGCAGGTAAACGTCGTTCTCTAAGCCTGCTAACCTCAATTTTTGCAAATACCTCTCCCTCTGCTTGCCCTGTAAATGCCCTACGTCGCTGGATAGTGAAGGTGTTTTCTGCATCTCGCTCCTTTTTCTTTTATGTTTTTCGTTTGTCGCCTTCCTCACATTCAAACTGATTCGAGCCGTGACCTCCAAAATGGCAGCCTCACATGACTTGGTCACGTGGGTGAAAAACCTCTATTGCAGAAGTTTTACGTCTCCAACATGTGATGTCATGTTGTCTTGGAAACCATGTAGTATCATAAACCATATTCAACACTCATTCTCTATTGGGTAAAGTGACATCATACACGTAGGATAAACAATATGATGAAAATATTGCATGCTATCAAACAAAATGAATGAAACCCGCTAGAAGGGAATAGAATGTTTTTATTCCATCGAAAAAGTGTCCTGTATGTATAATAATTAAAGTTATGGAATATTCTTGTCACTTATGTAAGTTACACTAGCTATACAGTCACTCCCTCATTTTCGTGGGAAGTTAATGAGATGAAAAATTGCAGCTTGTAGCTGAGAAACTACAGTCCTCCATCATGAAGACTTTCCCATGACATGGCAGAAAGTGTAAGTTACACTAGAGACTCCTGTTAATGCACTTTTCCTTCAATAAACCTTGACTACAGTATTATGTGTTTTTTAATTAATTAGTTAATTATTATTATTATTATTATTATTATTATTATTATTATTATTTTTAGTAGCAGCACATTTTCCTAATGATACTTAGGTTATGAGAGTGTCCACCATATAAGTGCTTTGAATTAGTTCTTACAAGAAAGGTAATAAATAAAGTATTAGAACGAGTGCTTAAATATAATTCTATGATTTGAATTACATCCAGAACTCCTGTCTGAGCTGGCAAGACCTTCTCCAGTGATGTCATACAAAAACATGATATTTTGGTTTTTGTTTGAGATTTTGGGTGATATACACACACACAGTGAATATAAAAAGTGTACACACCCTGTTAAAATGATAGGTTTTTCTGACGTAAAAAACTGAGACCATGCTAAATAATTTCAAAACTTTCAATTGAAAAAAATTCAATTGAAAAACAAAAAAATCTGTTAGGGGGAAAAACAGAAAAAATAAAAAACATGCAATAAGCTGGTTGCACAAGTGTGCTCACCCTTAAACTAATACTTTGTTGAAGCACCTTTGGATTTAATTACAGCATTCAGGCTTTTTGGGTTCACACCTGCCATCAATTAAAATGACTCTGATTAACCCCAAATAAAGTTCAGACATTTACTCAGTTGCATCCTCCAGCAAAAGCCAGCGTTCACAGAGAGCTTACAAAGCAGCAAAGGGAGCTCATGGTTGAAAGGTATCAGTCAGGAGAAGGGTACAAAAACATTTCCATGGCATTAGATATACCATGGAGCACAGTGAAGACCGTCATCAAGAAGTGGAGAAAATATGGGACAACAGTGACATTACCGAGAACTGGACGTCCCTCCAAAATTGATGAAAAGACAAGACAAAAACTGGTCAGGGAGGCTGCCAAGAGGCCTACAGCAACACTGAAGGAGCTGCAGGAGTTTCTGGCAAGTTCTGGTTGTGTACTGCATGTGACAACAATCTCCCGTATTCTCCACATGTCTGGACTATGAGGTCGGGTCAAAGAAAAACATCCAGGCCCGGCTAAATTTTGCAAAAAAAAAAAAAATACATCAAATCTCCCAAAAGCATGTGGGAAAATGTGTTATGGTCTGATGAAACTAAGGTTGAACTTTTTGGCCACAATTCCAAAAGGTATGTTTTGCACAAAAACAACACTGCGCATCACCAAAAGAACCCCATACCCACGGTGAAGCATGATGGTGGCAGCATCATGTTTTGCGCTTGTTTTTCTTCAGCTGGAACAGGGGCTTTAGGCAAGGTGGAGGGAATTATGAACAGTTCTAAATACCAGTCAATTTTGGCCCAAAACCTTCAGGTGTCTGCTAGAAAGCTGAAGATGAAGAGGAATTTCATCTTTCATGACAGTGACCCCCAAAAAGTTTTGGAATGGCCCAGCCAGAGCCCAGCCCTAAATCCAAGTGAAAATCTGTGGGGTGACCTGAAGAGGGCTGTGCACAAGAGATGCCGTTGCAATCTGACAGATTTGGAGCGCTTTTGCAAGGAAGAGTGAACAAATATTGCCAAGTCTAGATGTGGCAGGCTGATAGACTCCGACCCAAAAAGACTGGATGCTGTAATTAAATCAAAAGGTGCTTCAACAAAGTATTAGTTTAAAGGTGTGCACACTTATGCAACCAACTTATTTTATGTTTTTTGTTTTTTATGTTCCCTCCCGAACAGATTTGTTTGTTTTTCAGTTGAATTGTACAGGTTATAGGTCACATTAAAGGTGGGAAAAGTTTTGAAATTATTTATTGTGGTCTCATTTTTTTTGCATCAGAAAAACCTATCATTTTAATGGGATGTGTATACTTTTTATATCCACTGTGTGTGTGTGAGATTTTTTTTAATTCTACCAAATTAGACAGTTAAAAGACACACACACACACACAAAAAAAAAAACTTGCCAGATGTTTAAAGGACCTCACACATGTTCCACCAGAGTGGCCATAGAAAACTTAACTTTTGTAGTTGTATACAGTATGCCAAATTTAATATAGACCATGTATGGATATATATTTAGGGATGAGATCAATGAAGACCAGGATGAGCTTAAAAGAGACCAATAATTAACATGGATGGATGTCTCTCATTACTGATGCTCAGTGATATCTAACAGATACTTCCTCTTTCCATATTTGGTCATTGTTCTGGTTTCAAGTTCATGGTTCACACCAAATCATTATCACATTCACCTGTTTTTAGTTTCCAGTTTCTGTCATGTCAGCTTTGGTCATGTGTTTTGCTTTTCTCCGAGTCACAGTCACAACACATTGTTTACTTCCCGTATGCTATCTCCTGTTTGGAGGTTTGCTTTGTTAACCTGCTCTGTGTGTGTGCGCGCGCGTTTTAACCCACAATACGCTGTTTACTCATGTTTTTCCTTTTGGAATTGATTTGCAATTTGGATTTGTTAAATATACTCTAAATATACGTGTGTGACCACTCTGTTGTGTATCGTATCCCTGATACTTTTATCCGTGCACTTTGTGTACTCTGATTATCCTCTACTTTGTAACCTCTGACCTTGACCCTAATCCCAGGATTAGTCAAGATTTAGGCAAGAATGAAGAAAAAAAACTGCTTAGTGGGAAATGTTAAAATGATAAGTGTTTGTGATTGTGTTAAACCTCGGGTCAAGCACTGTATAGTTTAACATTCTAATTCAAGTATCTTCACATTCAAATGACCAAGGATTTAATGGGATGAATTTAGTATATTAGAAGACGGACAAACAAATCACCATTCCACTGTGGTGAACTGAGCTGTTCAGAAGAACAGGTATTGTACAGGCACATTTTGTTCTCCAAGATACAAACAATATAGGCCTAAATATACCCTCACAATGGTCCTTAAGGTCCAATTATGTACTTTTATAAGTTTTAAAGCAACAGTACCTGTCAAAAGTTTGGACATACCTTCTAATTCAATGTTCATCTCATCTCATCTCATCTCATCTCATTATCTCTAGCCGCTTTATCCTGTTCTACAGGGTCGCAGGCAAGCTGGAGCCTATCCCAGCTGACTACGGGCGAAAGGCGGGGTACACCCTGGACAAGTCGCCAGGTCATCACAGGGCTGACACATAGACACAGACAACCATTCACACTCACATTCACACCTACGGTCAATTTAGAGTCACCAGTTAACCTAACCTGCATGTCTTTGGACTGTGGGGGAAACCGGAGCACCCAGAGGAAACCCACACGGACACGGGGAGAACATGCAAACTCCGCACAGAAAGGACCTCGCCGGCCACGGGGCTCGAACCCAGGACCTTCTTGCTGTGAGGCAACAGCGCTAACCACTACATCACCATGCCGCCCTAATTCAATGTTTTTTTCTTTATTTTTATTAATTAAGAGACACTTCATGTCTTAAAGTAATGATGGATGTTGTTTCTCTTTACTTAATTGAGTGGTTCTTGACATAATATAGATTACTGCAGTTGTGGAATGGTATTTTTATTATTTACTATTGGATCTCAACCACATTGAGAAGGCAAGAAATTGCACTAATTAACTTTTAACGAGGCACAGCTGTTAATTGACAAGCATTCCAGGTGACTTCCTTATGAAGCTGGTTAAGATAACGCCAATAGTGTATAAAGTGTCGTCAAGGTAAATGGTGTTATTCACTTCGCCTGTCAGTGGTCATAATATTATGGCTGATCAGTGTATAATATAATATAAACAAAAGTACTCGAATAATAATAATAATAATAATGTAAACATTAAAAATGGGGTAACACGGTGGTGTAGTGGTTAGCGCTGTCGCCTCACAGCAAGAAGGTTCTGCATTCGAGCCTAGTGTCCAATGGGGTCCTTTCTGTGTGGAGTTTGCATGTTCTCCCCGTGTCCGCGTGGGTTTCCTCCGGGTGCTCCGGTTTCCCCCACAGTCCAAAGACATGCAGGTTAGGTTAACTGGTGACTCTAAATTGACCGTAGGTGTGAATGTGAGTGTGAATGGTTGTTTGTCTCTATGTGTCAGCCCTGTGATGATCTGGCGACTTGTCCAGGGTGTACCCCGCCTCTCACCCATAGTCAGCTGGGATAGGCTCCAGCTCGCCCGTGACCCTGTACAGGATAAGTGGTTATGGATAATGGATGGATGGATAGACATTAAAAATGATATAAACAGCATTATTATTACTATTATTAGTAGTAGTCAAGTGAAAGTTCTTCCTGTGCCAGAATCTGGTCTTCCCAGGCAGTCTCCCGACCCAGTAATAACCAAGCCCTTAAGGCACACTGGGCAGCGCCAAGCTCTGCTTCTGTAGCCCTCGGCCTCTTGCTTATACAGCTAGGGTTACAGTGGGGCAGTGGCGGCTGCTGGTTTTTAAAACAGGGGAAGCCCATTTTACGCATTCATCGTAAAACCTGTAGGCCGGATATCAAAGCATAGAAAGGTGTGCCCCATTAGCATATGGCCCTTTTCCACTACCCTTTTTCAGCACACTTCAGCTCGCTTCAGCTCACTTCAGCCCGACACGGCTCGCGTTTTGACTACCAAAAAACAGCACGACTCGGCTCGCTTCAGCCCTGCTTAGCCCCTAAAACTCGCACCGTTTTGGAGTGGGGCTGAAGCAAGCCAAAGCGAGCTGAGTGAGTCTGGGGGCGTGAGGAGACACTCCCCTGTGCACTGATTGGTGAGGAGGAGTGTCCTCACATGCCCACACACGCCCCGCGAGCACGCTGGGATCTGTAAACACCGTAAACCCGGAAGAAGAATAATTACGAATTACGAGAATTTCTGAAGCCTTATGCGCCTCGCCTCATCTATACGCTCTTGCCAGTATCTGTTGGCGTTGTCGGTGACAACAAGCCACAGCACCAAGACCAGCAACACTAACGACTCCATGTCCTCCATGTTTATTGTTTACTATTCGGGTCGTGAGACTACCGCTTAAAAGATCACTGATGTCACTGTTTGCGCTGCTTAACGACATCACGTGACGTCCACCCACTTTCGCTAACTCCACCCAATGTGTCCACCCACTTCCAGCCAGCACGGTTCAGCGCGGTTGTAGTCGAAATGCAACTTCAATAGCCCCACTCAGCTCGACTCAGCCCAACTCAGCACGGCACGGCTCAGCCCGACTCAGCCGCGTTTGTAGTGGAAAAGCGGCAATAGTGAACTAGACAACCCTACCTAGTGGCAGAAAGTATTTTTGCTTGTACATTTCATGTTATAGTCTGGCTTGCCAGGCTAGTGCCTCATATCCTTAATCAAAAATATCAAACATCCAAAAATCACTGGCTATTCAACGAAGAGCCTTGAACATCATACCCTGATATGCAACACAGAGTCTTTAACACAACACCCAGCTGTGCAACACATCCTTGAACATCTTCTGCAACACAGTCTGGAAATTCATAACCAGGTAGGCTATGCAACACACAGAACCTTGAATATTATACCCAGGTATAACCTATAACACAGAGCCCACCATTCTCTTAACATTGCTGAACAATATACACACTTCACATTCATGAACATTATATGATGCACACTATTTATACACAAATTCTGCCCTCTGCTCCTTTTCCAGAAAATGGTCTGTGACCCTGTCATACCAGCTGGTTGTGCTTTCCAGAGACTTCACCAATTTCTGTTAGCAGCTAGCACTGCAGATCCCAATAAGGCTCAAGCTAGCCTACAACCAGATTGAACTACAAATGAAATAAACGAGTGAATTCGCGAATGATCAAACTGATAGAATGGATGAAAGTTAACGGAGCACAATGAGTAATATTTACATTTATTTACAGAGTAATGTACAGAGACATCAATGAGAAGAAATGTTTATATGAAAAGAAAGTCGGACAGCACTTTGGCACATGACTACACTTTCTCGACATCCGCTGGGGACTGACTGATCATACTTCCATGTTCCTCGCCGACGCCGAAGTACAGAGCCCGCCCTCCTCATGTCTTTCAAACACCACCTCCAATAATCCTTCATCAGCCCGGCTTCTTGTCTCTCCCACTGTCTCGTTTAGTCCCAGAGAAGCCCGGCTTCCCTGGAAGTGACGATTTTGTCGATTTTAACCAATAACAACTAGCCGAACTTGGCTGTTCAGAGCCCTCTCATAGACTGCAACGGATACCCGGCTGCCAGCCATACAGCCCATTGAAATAAGAAAGGTTACAGCCAGTGTTGCCAGATTGGGCGGTTTTAAGTGCATTTTGGCGGGTTTTGAACATATTTTGGCTGGAAAACGTCAGCAGTATCTGGCAACGCTGGTTACAGCCTGGCAGCAAAGGTGATTCTCGTAGCGAACTGCAAGTTCGTCAGACATCACTCAAATAAGTTACAGGATAGTTATGAACGTAAATACAATCTTGGGCATATATTATGTTATGCAAGTTATTGTTTTAATGAGAATTCAACGTCGTAGATGCTGCAGTTTGGGGAGAGAATTTTAGGGGAAGCTCGGCTTCCCTTGTTGTCTCTGAGAAATCGCCCCTGCAGTGGGGGGCTGGTCCTCTGGTAACCATGAGAGTTTGACTCCCCACTCACAGCGTGCCTTGCCAGATGGCAGTAGGTACCATTTTTATGATGGTCTTTGGTATGACCCAACCACGTTTAGAACTCCTGATCTCCAGACACGCTAACCACTAGGCCATCTTGCGGTGTAGTAGTAGTCGTAGTAAAATATTAAACTGTAGTTTATTTTCTAGAAAACTACACTCATTAATAGTATTAGTGCCCTAGCCCAATACTTATCTTTAAATCAGAAATGTTATAAATTAACCTCAGAAGCACGGTGTTGCAGTGGTTAGCACTGTTGCCTTACAGTAAGACATTTCTAGGTTCAAACCTCGCAGCTGACTGGGGCCTTTCTGTGTGGAGTGTGCACATTCTCCCCATGCCTGTGTGGGTTTCCTCTGACTGCTCTAAATTGCCCATATGTGCGAATGTGAGTGTGAATGGTTGCTCATCTCTGCGTTAGCCCTGACATAGATTGGTGACCTGTCAAGTCTGTGCCCCGCCTCTCACACAAAGTCAGCTGGGATTGGTTCCAGCTCACCCCATGACCCTGATGGAAAAGTGGTATAGGTGGCTGGATAAATCAACCTCTATGCATTGTCCCAATTTAGACTTGCGCGTATAGCAATAATATATAAAGTCGTAACCTCTGTGTATCCTTTAGATATACTTTGTCATTGCATTTCATTTTTATTACCCTTTTAAAATGTACTAATATATACTATATTGTCATAAGGGTGTAAAAAGCTTTAGCGCAGGCACAAACGTGCACTGAAGTTTCAGTTAAAGTGCACAAGACCAAGACGTCTCATCTCATCTCATTATCTCTAGCCGCTGGAGCCTATCCCAGCTGGCTACGGGCGAAAGGCGGGGTACACCCTGGACAAGTCGCCAGGTCATCACAGGGCTGACACATAGACACAGACAACCATTCACACTCACATTCACACCTACGGTCAATTTAGAGCCACCAGTTAACCTAACCTGCATGTCTTTGGACTGTGGGGGAAACCGGAGCACCCGGAGGAAACCCATGCGGACACGGGGAGAACATGCAAACTCCACACAGAAAGGCCCTCGCCGGCCATGGGGCTCGAACCCAGGACCTTCTTGCTGTGAGGCGACAGCGCTAACCACTACACCACCGTGCCGCCAGACCAAGACGTACGGTATCAAAATCCACCAGTATCACAAATTTCAAGATTGTGTTCTCAGGTCCTGAGCTGCTTTCGTTCCAGTATTCCCCCCCCCCCCCCCCAACAGTGTGAGTTTTGTTTGTTTGAATGTGTGTGTTTGTGTGTGTGTAATCAGACAAAAGGTCAGAGTTTCCACCATCCGAGATCATGATTGCCAAACAACAATTTCCCTTTTCCATTTGATGGCTAATTGATTGCATGTTTTAAAACCAAAAGTAAAATGACACAATGGAGGTTCAAAAAGATTTTCAGGAAAACCCTCGGGAGCTTTCAAATCACGCTCTGCTTTCAACACTGCACTTATTTTCCCATTTATCCCTGTTTCTCACACCCGTGTGACAGGAACACATCTGTTTTGTTAATCCAGGGTAACAGTAAGCCATGTGAAAAAGGTCCAGGTTGTTTCATCACCCTGAATTCCTCATTGTAGATGTCACGATTAGCTGGGTAGGACATGACGTTGAAGCCTTTTGATGGTGAGGTGGAAAGGATGACTTGCTGATTGTTTAATTTTGCTCGACAAAAAGTTTGATCTGGCATGCAGTGTTTGCTCTGAAACGTGTGCATTCTTAAGGTTCTACACACACACACACACACACACACACACACACGCACACACACACATGAGTCATTTGATGTGACGGGATATAGAAAGGCTGTTACATCATGATAAGGAAGCGCACACGCGTGCACACACACACACACACACACACACACACACACACACACACACACACACACACACACAGAGGCATGGCATGCCATCATAACAGCACTGATGTGGCATTGTGTTACTTGCATGGCTTCTCTTTGATGTGAGATTGCTTTCACAGGCTAGAGAGCAGGCAACAAAAACAGGGCACTAGACACCTTTTCTACCACATGCGCTCCGACTGTAAGCAGCTTTGTCCATTGTGAGCGGCACACAATCGAACACTTTGTGATGGAACGATTGATACAGAGAAATTTAATCACTTTCTCTGGCTGGAGCTTTTAACTGTATCTGTGGCAGCATTGAGTGCAGTGGGACAGTCGACAATGGAAAGCTCTGTGGATGAGGGTTTGCGGCTCTAAGGCCCAGACACCAGATACCCGCCTTTGCAATATAGTTCGCTCCAGGACACGATTTACTCCTGACAAGACATCAATTTAGCAGAACGAAGGGTAAGTGGTGCAGTCAGGTTGAAATAAAGGCAATGCTATTTCATTTCATATCAATCTGATTGTTCTATATGAGTTATGAAGACACTAGGGACACGGCTACTTCCAGATTGAGATATATCTGATAACGTTGAGTATTATTCTCTTTTTTTGGGGGGCTACTAAATCAAATTCTCTTTTTTTGTTTTTTGTCCAAGAGGCTAAACCAATTCCTGCATTTCAAAGCCTTGTTGAGGCCTGTACAGCGTGGCCCCGTACAGCTTGGCTTAACTCCCACAGTGGACCCCCATTGACTCTGCAGCCCTGTTAATGGTAATAAAATCTTTTACATTTCCTTGCATGGCTGTTAAAGTTTACTGCACCCTGCCCTTTCAAAGCCACTGCAGTTCCATTACTGTTGTAAAAAAAAGAAAAAAAGGAAGAAAACAACAACAACAACAACAACAAAAATGCCTAGTCTTCCTCTCTTGCCTCGCCCCTCTTCTACAGTTACCCTTAATCCCTTACCAAAAGAAAAAATAACACTATTATCATATGGAGCTTAAAGAGTCAACTAGGTTTCACCTTTTCATATTGTGTTATCGGATATATAGGCTTTTAAGAGGAAGAAAAGTGCAAAGTTTATTTATGCTGAATTGCCTTTAGGCTGCATGGTCAGAGGCTCCTTTGACATTTGAGAGCGGTGCCAAATGTTAAACTTTTAGCGCTTCTTTAGGTGTTTGCTCTGCGCTGTTGTCCGAAGGTCCCAGCTTGCTCATTCCCTTCTCTGCATGCTGGGGTTTTGTTGGCCCATAACAACATGTCAAGATAAATCTCTACAGGACCCAAAATTCCCCCCTGTCCTTGGTAAAGAAAACCTCCAGGGCTTTCCGTAAACTTTATTCTCCAGCTTTATTCTAATATGTACGCTTTTAGACAAATAAGGTTCATTCTAGAACCTTGAAGGAAAAATCTATGCTCATGCTTATTGTCTCATAGATCACTATCTTTCCAAGCTGATTCTTTGCTATAATTTAGAACAATGACATGTAGCTGCATTGCATTTTGAAGAAGAAGAAGCAGCAAAGCCAAGAAGTCTGTACACTCAAGCACAGACTTAAAGCATATACGCAGAACCATGGCCTCACTTTTGTTTATAAATACCTTGAGACCTCAAGAATGGCACAGGAATAGTTTTAAGCGTTAACAATAAATCTAATATAGTAATTTTTACAATAAGTGATTCATATAGGTAGCGGCCTGAGTGAATGACCTTGATGTCCGTAATGTCACAACAGGAAGTCTATCGGTCTCATCGCCATTTCCGCTATACTAAAACACAGAGCTGACTGCAACTCCGATCCTCCATTTTGAGCTAATTTATCACCATGCCATGTAGATGTGTTGCTGGTCGGTGCAGCAACATGACAGAAGGTGGATTTACATTGCATTCATGGCCCAAGAATGTTCAAACTGCAAAGATTTGGACGTGTTTTGTGAAAAGTTCACGGGCACATTGGGCGCCTACGAAGTGGTCTCTGCTCTGCTCTGCACATTTTACTGAAGACTCGTATGAGACCTCTGATCTGTTGAGGAGCATTGGCTATAAGCCTGTATTGAAAGAGGGTGCAGTATCAACAATTAAAGAAAAAGAAAACTACAAGAAAAGGAAAGCATTTTATTTATTTATTTATTTATTTTTTAAAGGAAAGTGAGTTTGTTTGCACCAGTCCTCCCGGAGTGAGCCGAGGGTTGTTGCTAAAACCCGGGACGGGACAGGACATATCGCTCGGGCAGTGACCTCCCCGCGGTTGCTGCTAAAACCGGTGACGTCCCGGGTTTTAGTAATTGCCTGAGCCGAGCAGTAATGGCGGAATACACAGTATGAAGAAAACAGTGAATGAGTGGAGTAGCCGTCTTATTTCTAAACTGGATATCGCTGCCATCTCGCCCTTATGTGGAAGAAGCGAATGAATGCAGAACTGAACGAACAACTGAAAGTCAGATTGTTTCAAAAACAGTTGGCCACAAGATTGGCCTTCAAGAAGCGAGAACACAGACGGGTAAGCTCCGACTCTCATTTGGATAAAAAAACAACACGTTGTTTCCCTGCATTTAGATTAATACATGTAACTTGTATTGTGTGTTTAAGTTACCGGTATAAGATTATTTAATTTGCTTCAGAATGTGATTGTCTCAGTTCATCTGATTATTTAATTAGCCTTTTACATTTTATCAGTGAAAATGCATGCATGTACATGTATGTTGCATAAGTTATAACACCTATCCTGTTTTAATGAGAGTCAACCCACAATCAGTGAAGTCAAATCAGTCTTAGTTGAGCAAGTCGGTAACGGTATTTCTTACTTTCACCATAAATTTTTATTTATATAACTTTGGTCTATAGCTGTCAAAGGCCTCAGCCTTAAAACCGGTTACCGCTGTGATGTCACGCACTCAGGGCTGGCTGGCTCAGCAGGGCAGCTCGAATGCCAACTTTCCGGTCGATTTTGATTCTCAAAAATATATATTTTTTATTCTCATTTATGCAGCATACAAGAGTCAAGGATGGAGATACTATCCACTCAGAAATGTATTTAAAAATAAAGGTTCTGCATATCTGCTTTAAGCACAGTGAAATTTAACCTCTGCATTTAACCCATCTGAAGCAGTGAACACACACATGCGCGCACACAAGTGAGCAATGAACACACACACATACCCAGAGGAGTGGGAAGCTATGCTACAGCGCCTAGAGAGCAGTTGGGGGTTAGATGCCTTGCTCAAGGGCACGTCAGCCCAACCTCCGGCCATGGCTGCCCCATGTTAACCTAACTGCATGTCTTTGGACTATGGGGGAAACCAGAGCACCTGGAGAAAACCCACGCAGACATGGGAAGAACATGCAAACTCCACACAGAAAGACCCCTATCAGCCGCTGGGCTCAAACCCAGAACCTTCTTGCTGTTAGGCAACAGTGCTAACCACTACACCACCATGAAACACTGACACCAAATTTTGCTCCAAGTTCTTCCCAACTTCTCCACTAGATTTGTCATTAAACTGATATTGAACATTGCTGGAAATTGATAAGTGTGACAGAAGCCCTGGGCGGCACGGTGGTGTAGTGGTTAGCGCTGTCACCTCACCGCAAGAAGGTCCGGGTTCGAGCCCCGTGGCCGACGAGGGCCTTTCTGTGCGGAGTTCGCATGTTCTCCCCGTGTCCGCGTGGGTTTCCTCCAGGTGCTCCGGTTTCCCCCACAGTCCAAAGACATGCAGGTTAGGCTAATTGGTGGCTCCAAATTGACCGTAGGTGTGAATGTGAGTGTGAATGGTTGTTTGTCTCTGTGTCAGCCCTGCGATGATCTGGCAACTTGTCCAGGGTGTACCCCGCCTTTCGCCCGTAGTCAGCTGGGATAGGCTCTAGCTTGTCTGCGACCCTGTAGAACAGGATAAAGCAGCTAGAGATAATGTGATGAGATGAGACAGATGCCCTTGCTCATTTGTTCTCAGAGTTAACAGTGAAACCTGGCTGGCAGTTATTCCATATATCTGAGATTGTTTCATTCTTGAACACCATTGTAACTGTGCTAGCAATGCCCCCTTGTGATGTCAACAAGGCCCACAAGCGCTAACTCCCACAGGGAATAACGAAAAAAAAAATCAATCACCTACTGAAAAATTTATTTAATTTGTTTCAGGAAGGATTTCACCTTTAAAGAGTTGTTTCATTGGTTCCCCTGAAAGTACAGCATTAAGAACCATACAACAGCAAAAACCCCTTTAGAAAGCTGAGAATTTTAAGCTATTGAAAGAGCCCTCCATTATTATTGACAGCCCTGGAAATTATAGTGAACACAATGTAAGTGAAGCATGTTTCCCAACTGAATTGTACATTTTTGAGTTGATTGGGGTGGGTCGGAACTGTCAAGCTGTAATCCATGAGTTCCTGATTAACTGGGGAACAAATATCACATGACACAAAGGCCAAATTCCCTTAGTCATCCATCAACATGGGAAAGATAAGAGAACACACAAAGCAAATGAGGGAGAAGTGTGTTGACCCTCATAAATCAGGGAATGGTTATATAAAATAGCTACTCACCTGAAAATATCCATTTCTACTGTTAGGGCAATAATAACAAAGTGAACACCAACTGGAACTGTTGCAAACTTGCCTGGAAGAGAACCCAAGTTTATTTTGCCCCATGTACAGTGATGAAGAGGGTAAGAGAGGCAAAAAAAAAAAAATCCCAGAAGATCACTGTTGGTAAATTACAAGAAAAAGTAAAATCTTGAGGTTTCCAATTCTCCAAAACCACCATCAGACGCGACCTCCATGCCAACAGATTATTTGGAAGGTGTGCCAGAAAAAAAGCTTTTTCTATCAGTTAACCACAAACATAAGCACCTGAAGTTTGTGAAACGCTTCTACAACCTTGACTGGAACCGTGGTTTGATGAAACAAAAATGGAGCTTTTTGGTAATAAACACTCAAGGTGGGTTTGGTGTAAAAAGAAGGATGCTATAACGAACAGAATCCGATCCCAACTGTAAAATATGGTGGAAGTTCTGTGATGTTTTGGGGCTGTTTTTCCTCCAAAGGCCCTGGAAACCTTGTTAGGGTACATGGCATCATGGACTGCATGGAATACCAGGACATTTAAAAATCTAAATCTGCCAGAAAACTAAAACTGGGTCATCACTGGATCTTCCAGCAGGACAATGATCCGATGTCCAAATCAACACTAAAATGGTTATGTGAGCACAGAATCAAGTTTCTGCCATGGCCATCTCAGTCCCCTGATCTTAACCCCATTGTAAACCTGTGGGGCGAGCTGAAGAGGAGAGAGCACAAGAGAGGGCTGAGAACCTGGATGATCTAGAGAGATTGTCTAAAGAGGAATGGTCTCGGATGCTCTGCTCTGTACCTCCAACCTTATAAAATGTTGCAGGAGAGCCTCAGTGCTGTTTTACTGGTAAAGGGAGGTTGTACAAAGTATTAAATGCAGGGGTGCCAATAATAGTAGCACATGTTTTTGTTGAAAATAATTATTTCTTGATGAGGGATTTGTTTTTCTCTGAATGAATTTATTTTAATTAAAGGTTGGATTTTTCTCACTTTTTCAGTGTGAGATGAAGCGACTTCACCAAAAGGTGGCTTTTTCTAACCCCTTTTTACTAATCTTTAGAAGTGGAGGGAACTCTCCCTCTCTCTCATACACACACACACACACAACTGGTCAAAAGTTTTAGAACACCCCAGTTTTTTCAGTTATTTATTGCAATTCAAGTCGTTCGACTCCAATGAATAGCTTGAAATGGTACAAAGGTAGGTGCTGAACTGTCAGAGGTGAAAATAAAAAAAGTAAGGTTACCCAAAACTGCAAAATGATGTACATTTCAGAATTATACAAGGCCTCTTTCAGGGAACATGCAATGGGTTAACAATTTAAAGCTGTTCTGCAGCAATGAAGGTTGATCAAGCCTTGAAAGCTGGTGCTACTAATTCCTACTGGTGTTCCAACTTTTCTTGATTGCTTACAACCCTCTCTGTCTGCATAAAAACAGTGTTGGAACACACTGTGGTACCATACCCTTGTGAACATCAGTTGAACAGTATTGTACTGCAGAAAGTAGTGTGTTGCTACAAAAATGGCGAGAAAAAGGCAATTAACAATGGAAGAGAGACAGACCATTATAACACTTAAAAATGTAGATCTTCCCTACAGAGAAATTGCCAAGAAAGTCAAGGTGTCAGTGAGCACAGTTTTCTTCACCATCAAAAGGCACTCAGAAACTGGAGGAAACTGACAGGAAGAGGTCTGGCAGACCCAAAGCCACAACTGAATTGGAGGACAAATTTCTGAGAGTTAACAGCTTGTGTGATAGGTGGCTCACAGGACAACAGCTTCAAGCACAGCTTAATAGTGGTCGTAGTAAGCAAGTCTCAGGCTACATCCACACGACAACGGCAACGAGATTTTTTTTTTTTAATATCGCATCCACATGGGCAACGGATCAGTAAAATATCAGGTACATATGGCAACGCAACGCTTGCTGAAAACGATGCAATACACATGCCACACCTCTACGTGCACTGTAAGACGGTCCCATCGGAGACAATAGAAGAAGTAGACGCTTGCACATAGTTCTTCCCTGTCACTGTCACACACACACACCTTCTCACTCCCTGTCCTATGGCTATAGTCCCTTCAAAAAACGAGCACGTGATTTAAATGGAGACGCGGAAAGAGGAATGAATGGGGGTAGATGGAAGCCGGTACGCCAACATTCTGATATCCTCCAGAATTCTTTAATGGTCCAGAATAAATTTTATGCTACACATTGATGGATTACTTTGTTCTTCTATGCCCTTTTTGAGGAATGTATTGTTGGACTTAAACCAACATCTGAAGAGGTGAGATCGCTCCTTTTTTTTCCCTATTTTTGCTGGCAGGATTGTGACTCTGCCCTAAGGGCTATTCTCTCTCTCTCTCTCTCTCTCTCTCTCTCTCTCTCACACACACACTTTGCACCATTACACAATAAATATTCACAGTGAAAATATTTTGTAAGCGCGTTTCATGAACCAAGTTATAGGATTTGTTGACAACTCGCATCGAGTTCATTACACTTCTACCTGGCGTGAAGCACTGACAGTCATGTGGTTGTGACGTCATCGTAAACAAATCCGTTCTATTCATCCAGACGACTTCGCAACGGTGCCGTTGCCAAATTTTTCCACTCTGGAACCCGTTCTCAAAAGATTTCGTTTTGGGGCACCCAAAATGCCAGTGCCGTGTGGACGCCAGGCCGAAATGATAAACAATTTTATCAGATTCACCTGAATCCATTGCCGTGTGGACAGGGCCTCAGTTTCAACTGTGAAGAGAAGACTTCGAGCTGCAGGTTTGACAGGATGAGTTGCAGCAAGAAAGCCATTGCTAAGATGTCAGAATAAGACAAAGAGGCTTGCCTGGGCCATGAAACACCGCCATTGGGCTACTGAGGACTGGAAGAAGGTATTATGGACTGATGAATCAAAATTTTAAATCTTCGGTTCATCATGCAGGATCTTTGTATGCCGTCGAGTAGGTGAAAGGATGGTTCTATAGTGTGTGACATCAACTGTCAAACATGGAGGAGGAAGTGTGATGGTCTGGGGCTGTTTTGCTGGATCCAGGGTCGGTGACTTGTACAGAGTGAGAGGCACCCTGAACCAAAACGGCTACCACAGCATTCTGCAGAGCCATGCAATACCCATTGGTATGTGCCTAGTTGGTCAGGGGTTCATCCTACAACAAGATAATGACCCAAAACATAAGTCCAAGCTATGCCAGGACTACCTCAGGAAAAAAGAACAAGATGGTAGCTTTGAAAACATGGAGTGGCTAGCACAGTCTCCAGACTTAAACCCCATCGAGCTGGTTTGGGATGAACTGGACAGAAGAGTGAAAGCAAAGCAACCTACAAGTGCCACACATTTATGGGAACTTCTGCAACAGATTTGGGAAGAACTTTGTGAAGAATATTTGATTTCTATTGTAGAAAGAATGCCACGAGTGTGTTCAGCTGTTATATCTGCCAAAGGTGGCTACTTTGATGAGTCCAAAGTTTAGAATACATTTTGGTCTATAAATTGATTCCATGATTTCTTTTTTAATTCCAATTGCTTATTTGTACTATGCTTTCATTTCAGAGTGGAATGAGACATTAAACCGAATAGTTTCCAATAAAAAACTGGAAAATTTGCGGTGTTCTAAAACTTTTGACCGGTTGTGTGTGTGCGCATATAATATATAAAATATACAGTGGCTATAAAACGTGTACACACCCTGTTAAAATTATAGGTTTTTCTGATGTAAAAAAAAAAGAGAGCAACCACGATAAATAATTTCAAAACTTTTCCCACCTTTAATGTGACCTATAACCTGAACAATTCAATTGAAAAACAAACATAAATAAAAAACGTACAATAAGCTGGTTGCATAAGTGTGCACACCTTTAAACTAATACTTTGTTGAAGCACCTTTTGATTTAATTACAGCGTTCAGTCTTTTTGGGTCGGAGTCTATCAGCCTGCCACATCTAGTCTTGGCAGTATTTGCCCATTCTTCCATCCAAAAGCGCTCCAAATCTGTCAGATTGCAACGGCATCTCTTGTACACAGCCCTCTTCAGGTCACCCCACAAATTTTCACTTGGATTCAAGTCTGGGCTCTGGCTGGGCCATTCCAAAACTTTTTTGGGGTCACTGTCATGCTGAAAGATGAAATTCCTCTTCATCTTCAGCTTTCTAGCAGACACCTGAAGGTTTTGGGCCAAAATTGACTGGTATTTAGAACTGTTCATAATTCCCTCCACCTTGACTAAAGCCCCTGTTCCAGCTGAAGAAAAACAACCCCAAAACAGGATGCTGCCACCACCATGCTTCACCGTGGGTATGGGGTTCTTTTGGTGATGCACAGTGTTGTTTTTGTGCCAAACATACCTTTTGGAATTGTGGCCAAAAAGTTCAACCTTGGTTTCATCAGACTATAACACATTTTCCCACATGCTTTTGGGAGAGTTGATGATTTTTTTTTTTTTTTTGCAAAATTTAGCCGGGCCTGGATGTTTTTCTTTGACCCTACCTCATAGTCCAGACATATGGAGAATGTTGTCACATGTAATGCATAACCAGTACCTGTCAGAAATTCCTGCAGCTCCTTCAGTGTTGCTGTAGGCCACTTGGCAGCCTCCCTGACCAGTTTTTGTCTTGTCTTTTCATCAATTTTGAAGGGACATCCAGTTCTCGGTAATGTCACTGTTGTCCCATATTTTCTCCACTTCTTGATGACGGTCTTCACTGTGCTCCATGGTATATCTAATGCCATGGAAATGTTTTTGTCCCCTTCTCCTGACTGATACCTTTCAACCATGAGCTCCCTTTGCTGCTTTGTAAGCTCTCTGTGAACGCTGGCTTTTGCTGGAGGAGGCAACTGAGTAAATGTCTGAACTTTATTTGGGGTTAATCAGAGTCATTTTAATTGATGGCAGGTGTGAACCCAAAAAGACTGAATGCTGTAATTAAATCAAAAGGTGCTTCAACAAAGTATTGGTGTGCACACTTACCCTAACCCCAACAGATTTGTTTGTTTTTCAATTGAATTGTACAAGTTATAGGTCACATTAAAGGTGGGAAGAGTTTTGAAATTATTTATCGTGGTCTCATTTTTTTTTTACATCAGAAAAACCTATTATTTTAACGGGGTGTGTACACTTTATATCCTGTGTGTTTTATATATATATATATATATATATATATATATATATATATATATATATATATATATATATATATAATACACACACACACACACTACTGTTCAAAAGTTTGGGGTCACCCAGACAATTTTGTGTTTTCCATGAAAAGTCACACGTTTATTTCCCACCATAAGTTGTAAAATGAATAGAAAATATAGTCAAGACATTTTTCTGGCCATTTTGAGCATTTAATCGACCCCACAAATGTGATGCTCCAGAAACTCAATCTGCTCAAAGGAAGGTCAGTTTTATAGCTTCTCTAAAGAGCTAAACTGTTTTCAGCTGTGCTAACATGATTGTACAAGGGTTTTCTAATCATCCATTAGCCTTCTGAGGCAATGAGCAAACACATTGTACCATTAGAACACTGGAGTGAGAGTTGCTGGAAATGGGCCTCTATACACCTATGGAGATATTGCACCAAAAACCAGACATTTGCAGCTAGAATAGTCATTTACCACATTAGCAATGTATAGAGTGGATTTCTGATTAGTTTAAAGTGATCTTCATTGAAAAGAACAGTGCTTTTCTTTCAAAAATAAGGACATTTCAAAGTGACCCCAAACTTCTGAATGGTAGTGTGTGTATATATATATATATATATATATATATATATATATATATATATATATATATATTAGGGTGCATCAGTTGCCCCCTAAAAATGAAAAGTTCCTCCGATCATGATGCATTTTTGTTTTTATGTTCCTTTTGGTAAGAAAACACACTGGGTGAAATATTTTTACAAAATTCAAAAGTTTAATGGTGGCACCAGGAGCTCAAAGTTATGGAAAAAGCTGCTATTTTATGACTTTTATGACAAAATTTCGATCACTTTTCATGAAACATTATGGCACCTTATAGAGTATACCAAATATCTTAGATACACATTTTTAGTACATATTCTAAATATATTATCAAGCACAGTTTGAGTTTTAGCTGTTCATTGAATCATTGTTCAACTACTTTTAAACAATACAAATGTATTATGAATCACATTAATGCTTCTCAATCCCTTGCAAAGGTTCTTAACATGATCTCTGGGTCACAAGGAATCAATAAATGGAGTCCAACATTGTGATTTAAACCTTACGCGAAAACATAAAATAAGCGTTTTTTGGCAAAAAATGAACCTCATGGTGCCACCATTAGACTTTTGAATATGGTCAAAAAATTTTACAGGATGTCTTTATTGGTGAAAAGGAACACCCAAACAAAAACACACACACAGTACTGTTCAAAAGTCTTAGGCACATGTAAAGAAATGCTGTACTTAAATGTATCAAGATTTAAAAATACTATAAACAGCAGTAAGCCATAATAAATGAAACAAAGTCAATATTTGGCGTGAGACGACCCTTCGCTTTAAAAAAAAAAAGTAGTCCCAGATCCAATGAGTGCAGTTTTATGCGGAAATGAGCTGTAGGTTTTTACTGAGCATCTTACAGAACCAGCCCCAGTTCTTCTGGACACTTAGTCAAACTCGCTTCTTCATTTTGCACCAAAACCCAGCAGCCTTCATTATGTTTTCTTTTTTAATCTGAAAAGTGCTCTCTTATGTAATATGCTGCTCAGATACAAACTTTTTTCTTTTTTTTCTGTAAAATTTTATTTTGTGCTGGAAAACGAGCATTTGGAACTCTAAAATGTTTTTGTACTGACTCGATAATGTCAAAGTCATAAAATAGAAATCTATAGCAAAGTTTGTATGAAAAAAATAGGGTGCCTAACTATACTAGCAAAAAAAAAAAACTAAAAAAAAAAACTCCAAAGAAAATACGTCCTTAACTCTGAATTCCTTTTCAGAAAGTCAGGAAGGTCGTCACCCCATCATACAACATATGACATCATGTCAACAAATGGCTGCTCACACCGTCAACAGTAAATAAAATATCACTTCTATAGTTGAAAAGAGTTTCTACTTGTATTTAGTTTAGATTACATTACTTGGTTAAATCTATAACACTGACCATACAGTAACCTGTTTTGAGAAAGTAAACACATCCCAAGCTCATCTCATCTCATTATCTCTAGCCGCTTTATCCTGTTCTACAGGGTCGCAGGCAAGCTGGAGCCTATCCCAGCTGACTACGGGCGAGAGGCGGGGTACACCCTGGACAAATCGCCAGGTCATCACAGGGCTGACACATAGACACAGACAACCATTCACACCTACGGTCAATTTAGAGTCACCAGTTAACCTAACCTGCATGTCTTTGGACTGTGGGGGAAACCGGAGCACCTGGAGGAAACCCACGCGGACAGAACATGCAAACTCCGCACAGAAAGGCCCTCGCCGGCCCCGGGGCTCGAACCCGGACCTTCTTGCTGTGAGGCGACAGCGCTAACCACTACACCACCATGCCGCCCCATCCCAAGCTCATGATCGCTAATTGTTAACACAACACACGTTTTCACTGAGTTGTTCATAATTTTTTCCTACTTTGTAACTCAAACGCAATGAGCTAAGATATGACATAATTTCAAGTTTGACTTCTGAGTGAAGTCAAACACACCATTAGTGCACATACTGTATACTGAAACCATTTGTTCATATTTCAGTGTATCCAAATGAAGTTTTCTTTTTGTTACCCGAGAACGAAGGTAGTTTTTGTGGCCAGTTACAGAAGTAACGCCACAAATGCCTGCCTTGGGTTTGGAAATGAGCAGTGTGGTGCATGAGTCCGGAGAGCTCTCCCAGTCAAAGTGCTAATCAGCTTTATTATCCCCACTAAACCCAATTTGTGGATCAGACATGCCAGCTGCCAACACTTTATGATCCACAATGCAAGTGTTTATTTCACAGAAATGAATTCGGTATTAAAATTCAATTAATTAAATCATAACCCAAGAGGGATTCTGTGAATGTGGAAAGAGTTTTATTGAGCTAATTCCTCTCATATGAAGCACAGCATTTATAATGCATGCAAATAGGCTAGAATAATTAATTAACAAGAAGAAGATGAAAGTTAATATCATTTCGTTTTATCTGACTTTTGCTCAAATTTTAGAAAAACCCTGAATTATACCATCACAAGAGGGTTTGTTTAATTAAAGGAGTTAATGCCTTATTATCTCTGCTGTGTGGCTTGATTACAGTGTGCAAACTGGGTTAAGACCATGTAGTATTGTAGTGATTAGGGATTAGGTTCCTCAAATTAAACATTTATTAACACAATGCTACTTTCATAACCTTGCATAAATCTTTCACAAAGCAACGCTGGGGGATTTATAGCTAGCGTAGTGAGTAGTGTGCCTGCCTCACAGTGTTAGAATCCCATGTTCGGTCCTGAGCTCAGGTTACTGTCTGTGTAGAGTTTCTGTGTGTGTTCTCTGTCAAACTATGATTCAATTGGCTACAATACATTACCTTTAGCTGTGGTATGTGCTGTGATGGACTGCCATCCCGTAATCTGATGTGTATTCTCGCTCTCAGACTTCCATGGATAGACTCCGGATCCACTGCAACTCTGAGCAGGATAAAGTGCACGGAAGATGTAGGAATGAATGAATGAATGAATGAATGAGGGATTTATTTAAGATGTATCTAAGAAGTGTGTGTGTGTGTATAGACTTAGTGACATGGCATTAGAGGTTGTATGTATAGTGCTTGAAGTGAGAAAGTATTCATCGCTCGTTTTATGTTTTGTCCTTTTGAACATACCCAAAGGGATACTTATGGAAATAGTTATACCTCGCATAAGCTCTGAGCGCACACACACATTAATTCGAAGCATATGGAAACTGTGTGGCATGTTAAAATGCAAGCGTGTGATAAGCAATTCATACACATCAAAAAAACATTCAGTAACATGGCTGGTGTAAATCAACCTGAATGATGCTCTGGAGCTAGAGGACGGCATAACATCGCTTCAGAATGACACTGAGTCCAATATGTAAAGTACTGAAATCACACATCATAAAATATGAAAGGCATATAAAAGTGAGTAGTTTTTAGCTGAACAAAAAAAAAGACAAAAAAAACCCCCTATGGATATATTCATATTTTTGTTGATAATTCTGAATGTTTGTTTGTTTGTTTGTTTGTTGGGGTGGCACGGTGGTGTAGTGGTTAGCGCTGTTGCCTCACAGCAAGAAGTTCCGGGTTCGAGCCCTGTGACCGGCGAGGACCTTTCTGTGTGGAGTTTGCATGTTCTCCCCGTGTCCGCATGGGTTTCCTCCGGGTGCTCCGGTTTCCCCCACAGTCCAAAGACATGCAGGTTAGGTTAACTGGTGACTCTAAATTGACCGTAGGTGTGAATGTGAGTGTGAATGGTTGTCTGTGTCTATGTGTCAGCCCTGTGATGACCTGGCGACTTGTCCAGGGTGTACCCCGCCTTTCGCCCATAGTCAGCTGGGATAGGCTCCAGCTTGCCTGCGACCCTGTAGAACAGGATAAAGCGGCTAGAGATAATGAGATGAGATGAGATGAGATGAGAGAGTTTGTGTCAATGTGATATATAGTATTATTATACATACAGGACACTTTTTCGATGGAATAAAAACATGTTCCATTCCCTTCTAGCGGGTTTCATTCGTTAGGTTTGACAGCATGCAATATTGTTTGCATGTCGCTTATTGTATGTGTATTACGTCACTCTACCCAATGGAGAATAAGCATTGAATATGGTTTACGATATTGCATGGTTTCCAAGACAACATGATGTCACACATCGGAGATGTAAAACTTCCGTGCTCGTGAGCGACTATGACAATTTGTAAACAAACATGGCAGCCAGGTTTGCTTTGTTAAATGCGGAAGATTTTGAGAGAATTTCAAAAGAGAAAGACGCGTTGAACACCCAAAAGGAATGTATAATAATAATAATAATAATAATAATATTGGCTGGCTTTTTTTCATGGTATATCAGATATATTCCATTTAGCTAGCATGAGATTGAACTCGTCTTTGACTCATTCAGTATCATGCTAGGTGAATGGAATATATCTGATATACCACTCAAAGCCAGCTAATATTATTTAAATATACAGCACATGTACACTCACTGGCCACTTTATTAGGTACACCCATCCACCTGCTGTTTTATGATGTTCTCTAATCAGCCAATTACCGTGAGTTGGCCTAGCGGTTAGTGTGTCTGTCTCTTGACCGGGAGATCGCAAGTTCTACTCGCAGTCGGGTCATACCAAAGACCATCATAAAAAAATGGTACCTGCTACCATCTGGCAAGGCACGCTGCAATACAGATGCGAGTGGGGAAGTCAAACTCTCGTGGTTACCAGAGAACTAGACCCCCACTGTAACCCTAGCTGTATAGCCGAGAGGCCGAGGGCTATGAAATGGAGATTGCCGACGCACCCATACACCTTAAAGAGTTGGTTAATAATGGGACAGGAGACTGCCTGGGAAGACCAGATTCTGGCGTGAGAGGGACTTTGACTTGACTTGAATCAGCCAATTCCTCGACAGCAGCACAATGCATAAAATCATGCAGATACAAATCAAGAGCTTCAGTTAATGTTCACTTCAAACAGAATGGGAAAAACTGTGATCTCAAAGTGTGACTTTCACTGTGGCGGGGTGTTGGTTTGAGCCAGATGGACTGGTTTGAGTATTTCAGAAATTGCTGATCTCCTGGGGGTTTCACACACAACCATCTCTAGAGTTTACACAGAATGGTGCGAAAAACAAAAAAACATAGAGGTCTGTGGGTGGAAACACCTTGTTGATAAGAGAGGTCAGAGGAAAATGGCCGGTGCCGAGTTTCCCAAAAGCATCGTAGCACAAAGATCATCATTAAATGGTAGAGTGAGCAGCACAATGAACACACACTCTCCTAACTAAGATGCTCTTAACGTTAAGAGGCTTTTGGGAAACCCACATACATGTCAACCTATACGGAATGTCTGTATTTTATACGGATTTGATTCAATAAACGTAGTATATGGGCGTATAAATAAAGTTATACGGATTCTTTAAAAAGACTTCAATATTTATTTAGAGCTATAATCAATTCCCACGATGATAAAAGAGCGCATAACATTTACAAATGTACTGTACACCACAGACAGCCAGTAAAGAGTCTTATGAAATCGCGTGTTATCTTGTGGTAGCGAGACTTCGTTCCACTTTTGATCATGCGCACACCGCATTGTGAGAATCCCGCCTTGTGCGTAGAATCATACGTCATCCTCGCCACCATATTGGATGTGGCAAAGTGGAGATTCTTCAACCGTCTCTGGTATAGCGTCTAGACAGTAGCCGAGAATAAAGATGCCTCATTCATGTGCTGCGTTTAACTGTACCAACAGGTTTACCGTCCAAACGAGATCACATGGGATTACCTTTCACAGGTGAGACTGGAAAAATACTTTTCATTGTATTTGGTTATTATAACGTAATTTTACGAACAGATTTTCCTGACTTTGTGGCTAATATGAAGTCTCGTGCATAATAGCCGCTCGGTGAAACCTGTCTCCAAACAACGAAGTATTTCCTTCGTAACTACGCTGATAACACTTTGTGTTTTTGTCAAACATTGGAGCTTTGTATTCATTCTGAAGGTTTATTGTTATTAATATTGAATAAAAAGTAACTGGGATATATCATTTGTTAATTATCATTCAAATTTTAGGTAAATTATTTTAATTTGCATCTTATACGGATTTTATGAGGGAAATACGGATTTTGGAGGTTGGTTATACAGGTTTGATTGACCAAAGGTTGACATGTATGAACCCACCACAGATTGGTTCGAGCTGCCAGGAAGGACATAGTAACTCATAGCAACTTTTTACAACCGTGGTGAGCAGAAAAGCATCTCAGCATGCAACAGTAGAAGACCACATTGGGATCCAGTCCTGCCAGCCAAGAACAGAAATCTTAGAATCAACAACAAGTTCCTATTAAAGTGGCCGGTGAGTGTAATTAATGTAAGCTATAGTGTAAGTCAAACTCTGTGGATGTTTTGTGTCTTTACTGAAGAGTTTCAAAAGTACTTAACATGTGCAGTAACATAATACAAAGAGGTGTACTGGTACATTTTCCAACTTCAAGCACTGTCTTTAAAGAAAAAAAGAAGTGACACGCTCTCACTCGTCATCATGGGTCAAATTTAGAATCTCATGTGAAGTTATTGGTTTGTTTTTACTAACAGCCCAATCATGAAACTATTCATCTGTCATCTTATGTCACGGAGTTCCAAGATAGTCTGATCATAATGCTACTTTACGGAGCAGAGATCTGATTATCCTCTGATCTTCATGACGCAAGCCATCTTTCATCTTGATATCTTTCATCTCTGAAAAAAGCAGTTGTAAAACCCCTACTGAAAAAGAATAACCTGGATGTCTCAGTACTCAACAACTACAGGCCCATATCCAATTTGCCATTCATTGGTAAAATAATTGAAAAAATTGTTTTTAATCAATTAACTGCCTTCCTGACATTAAACGGATGCTTTGATAAGTTTCAGTCAGGTTTTCGTGCCAATCATAGCACTGAAACAGCTCTTACTAAAGTCATGAATGACCTACGTCTTAATTCTGATGCTGGTAAAACATCAGTCTTGGTGCTTTTAGACTTAAGTGCTGCATTTGACACGGTAGATCATTCCATACTGTTACATTGACTGGAGCATTGGGTTGGATTTACTGGTATAGTAATCAACTGGTTAAAATCTTACCTACAACAAAGATTTTTTTATGTGGCCATTGGAGGCCACAGTTCATCACCCGTGTCCTTGAACTGTGGGGTTCCCCAGGGCTCAATCCTGGGACCATTACTATTCAACCTTTATATGCTCCCACTTGGACAAATTATTAAGAATAACTCAATAAACTTCCATAGCTATGCAGATGACACTCAGCTTTACTTAGCTATGTCACCTAATGACTATGCCCCTTTTGAGTCTCTTCATAGATGCATTGACCAAATTAACAAATGGATGTCTCACAGTTTTCTTCAGCTGAACGCAGATAAAACTGAAGCAATTATATTTGGCAAAAAGGAGGAAAGGCTTAGGATTGCCACTGTTCTTGAAACTAAGGGGCTTAAAGCAAAGGATACTGTCAAAAACCTTGGTGTCCTTATTGACAGCGAACTTAACTTCAACAGTCATATGAAAGTGGTAAAAAAGTCTGCATTCTATCACCTAAAAAACATTTCTAAACTCAGGGGTCTCATGTCAAAACATGATCTAGAAAAACTTATTCATGCTTTCATCTCCAGTAGGGTTGATTACTGCAATAGCCTTTTCACAGGTCTTCCAAAAAAGACCATCAAAGAGCTTCAACTAATCCAAAATGCAGCAGCAAGGGTTCTTACAAGAACAAAAAGGGTAGTCCATATCACTCCAATCCTAAGGTCTCTGCACTGGCTCCCAGTGAGCTATAGAATTGACTTTAAGGCATTACTTCTTCTATTTAAAACATTAAATGGGATGGGACCCAGCTACCTACTGGATATGTTTCAATTATATGCACCAACTAGGTCTCTAAGATCACAGGAGAAAAACTTGCTAGTAATACCAGCTGTCAAAACGAAGTGTGGTGAAGCAGCCTTTAGTTGCTATGCTGCTAAGCTTTGGAACCAACTTCCAGATGATCTAAAAAATGCTCCTACTGTTGTTAGTTTTAAATCCAGGCTCAAGACAAAGCTGTTTGCAGATGCTTTCACTTGATTAATTTTTACCTAAGTAATTAATTTCCTTTAACATAATTTCTTTTAATTTTGATTTTAATGATTTTACTTTCTTTATTTTAATTTCTTTTTAATCTTGGATTTTAATGATTTTACTTTTACTTTAATTCTTTGTTACTGTGATCCTCGTAGATTTTGTCTGCAGGACGATTTTTGGTGATCCTCGTAGATTTTGTCTGTGGGACGATTTTATTTGGTGATCCTCGTAGATTGTGTCTGCGGGACGATTTTTGGTGATCCTCGTGGAAGAGCCACGGGAAGAGTGCGCTTTATGTGATCCTCGTAGATTTTGTCTGCGGGACGATTTTTGGTGATCCTCGTAGATTTTTTCTGCGGGACGATTTTATTTGGTGATCCTCGTAGATTTTTTCTGCGGGACGATTTTTGGTGATCCTCGTAGATTTTGTCTGCGGGACGATTTTATTTGGTGATCCTCGTAGATTTTTTCTGCGGGACGATTTTTGGTGATCCTCGTAGATTTTGTCTGCGGGACGATTTTATTTGGTGATCCTCGTAGATTTTTTCTGCGGGATGATTTTTGGTGATCCTCGTAGATTTTTTCTGCGGGACGATTTTATTTGGTGATCCTCGTAGATTTTTTCTGCGGGACGATTTTTGGTGATCCTCGTAGATTTTGTCTGCGGGACGATTTTATTTGGTGATCCTCGTAGATTTTTTCTGCGGGACGATTTTTGGTGATCCTCGTAGATTTTGTCTGCGGGACGATTTTATTTGGTGATCCTCGTAGATTTTTTCTGCGGGACGATTTTTGGTGATCCTCGTAGATTTTGTCTGCGGGACGATTTTATTTGGTGATCCTCGTAGATTTTTTCTGCGGGATGATTTTTGGTGATCCTCGTGGCAGAGCCACGGGAAGAGCGCGCTTTATGAGTTAAACCCATAATAATAATTAATCTCGAGGCTGATTCCTTTTTTGAACTTTTATTTCATTTTATTATTTTATTTCTACTATTTTTTAATTCTTATTATTTTTCTTCCCCAATTATTTTATGTAATTTTATTTTCTATTGTTTACTGTTCTGCTTTTACTTCTGTAAAGCACATTGAACTGCCACTGTGTATGAAATGTGCTATATAAATAAACTTGCCTTGCCTTGCCTTGCCTTGCCTTGCCTTGATATGAACATACAGCCTGATGCCAGAACAGATGCACACAGTGTTCTGTAGCTTTTACACCTTTTGAAAAGGTGTGTTAGGGAAAAAGAGTTCCGAAATGAAATCCGAACCTAAATGCAGACGAAATAGAACAGACCCATCCATGTCTTGTTTCCACGTGTGCTATTTTGGTAACCGAACCATATGTGCTTTAAGGTGCAGAACATTTCATTAAAGATTGTTACGCGTAAAAGATTTCGTTTTCGCTCAGATACTGCAGGGCACTGGTTCAAGCGGGGTACAATACTTTCAAACATCTCACAGCTAGACATTTTATTACAGCGCCATGCAGCTCTCTGCTCGCAGAAGGCCTTTCCATAATCAAAAGCACAATGTCAGTGAGTTTGCTCACCCGATGAAAAGCAAAAACCCTCTGATGAATCACATGCAGCTTTTGTTAATTTCCCGTGCACACTTCGCACATGTACAAAGTGTGAGCAGTGATATACACCTTCCACCACATCCAATTTGTTGGCCAGGGCAGCGCTAGACTGCAGCTGGGCCCGACGCCTTTAAAGACTCGCTTGCTAACTGCACACACCAGGAGTCATGCATCTGGACATGGCCATTTTTATTGCAGCTTTGCTGAGGTGTTACTTTCACACCAGCGAGTCCCTGAATGACATATAGCTGCCAGCATGATTGTTGAGAAAACCATTAAAACCTTCATATAAGCGTGACTATAGGTATGTTTCCATCGAGTGTTTCCCAAATTTTAAGTGCTTGCCAAAAACGCTGGCTTAGTAAAATGCAAATAATTATGTTTTTCTTTTAAATGAGCACCACCCAAACACACAGTCATGCACAGAAAATATGCTTCCATAAAGTTTTGTCACATCTTATCTTAATTAGTACGCCAACTTTTCCAATGAATCCAAGTGTAACTATGTGGCTCGTACCATCTATTTTTTTAATTATTTGGACTTTTCATTAAAGTCTGGCACACATTAGTGGCGCCCAAGAGGAAATATTATGATTGTGTAATATTCGCAACCATTTTAGTTATTGCCAATTTTCACTCTCAATGTGTTCTCTCCACCAGTCTGGAAGTATGAGAGCTAAGACATGCCAGCAAACTGGCCAAGTGTGTAATTATTTTAATTACATGATATAACACAAATTATTACATGGCACGAGCTACTTCTGGTAAAATCGTGTGCTCTGACTGGTTCCTTGGTAGGCACAATTTTCCCGTAATGCCCGTAGGCGATTACAGACTTTCTTTCCAAGGTGCCGGCTTTCAATGTTATAGAAAAAAAAAACATACAAAAACAAAATGAAAAAAAGATTAATTGGAAATCAAAACGGAATCAAAAACGGGTGAAACACAAAAGAGAAACAAGAGTCACTGAGTTATTCAAGAAATGAGCAACGAAGAGCGTTCAGAAACTGCTAACTGCTAACGGAAATTCAGTTTTGAAACCGCTAGCTGTTTATTCTGCATGCGTGATTCAACTACGTTACAAATATGATGTGACTGAAAGCAGCATCACGCCTCATTATAACAACCGTCTATTTTAATCTTAGAAAGAAAAAACCCATATAATAAACTCCTTATTAAACTTGCTTGCTCGGTCTTTATGGTCTGATATTTTCCCGTAAAGACCTCGCACTCAGTCAATAAGTAGTTAAAATAGCTGCTAGTGCTTGGTTTTAATTACTATAATTTATTATGACTATGACTCATCTCATCTCATTATCTCTAGCCGCTTTATCCTGTTCTACAGGGTCGCAGGCGAGCTGGAGCCTTTCCCAGCTGACTATGGGCGAAAGGCGGGGTACACCCTGGACAAGTCGCCAGGTCATCACAGGGCTGACACACAGACAACCATTCACACTCACATTCACACCTACGGTCAATTTAGAGTCACCAGTTAACCTAACCTGCATGTCTTTGGACTGTGGGGGAAACCGGAGCACCTGGAGGAAACCCACGCGGACACGGGGAGAACATGCAAACTCCACACAGAAAGGCCCTCGCCGGCCACGGGGCTCGAACCCGGACCTTCTTGCTGTGAGGCAACAGCACTAACCACTACACCACCGTGCCACCCATGACTATGACTACTATAACTAACTAAATGGCCTGAATTAGTATAATTTACCTAATATATATATTTAAGCACTGCCTAAAAGCAGAGCTCCTGGTGAGTGTATGAGCAAAATATTTGCAAGGGCACAAAATCAACCTGAATAGAATAATAATATTATCACATATGAACCATCGAATTGTGTCGCGTTGTATATTTCACGTCAATAAATTGCTGCATTGTCTTGTGACAGTGATACCAGTAATGAGATACACATCGCAGTTTCGAATACATATTTATTCCTTTCTTTGTCACTGCATGCCATACGCCAGAAACAACACCATGACATTTATTATGGTGGGATTCTGCTGGGTGCCTGGTGGACAGCAGTGAACCAGCACTTTCACTTTACATCATTACTATATAGTTACAATCCAGTATCAAACTTGATATGCCAAACAGTTGTCTGGTTACATCTGTCACATCCACATATGTTAACGTATGCACCACTATTAGGACTAATTACCATGCACCTGTTCCTGATAAGAGCACAATCACAGCACATACATATAAGGACTCATTGACACACGGACTTTGCGAAAGCATTGTATTTTGTATCACTTTTCTGGTTTTGATTGTTTGTGTTTTTGGACTGTGAGTATTGTATTACCCCTGATATCCTGTCTGTGCTTCACTCGACCACTGCCTGTTATTCGACTCTGCCTTTGTTTATGTTCTGGATCTGTTTGCTCGCATGTTTTCAATCAAACTCTTCCTTACATCTGTCTACCACCCTTACATGACAGAAACTGTCAGTTGTCCAACAAGCTAGTGGGCTAATAAAATTGTTTTAACTAGTTATATGTGCAACTGCCGTGAATATTTTCCGTAAAATGTGTTAGCAAATAATCCCATGTTATTTTTTAAAAACCAAATTAAAAATAAGCACTGGACAAAACCCTATCTATCTTATGTAAATAAAGATACGAATCTCGTTGTCTGGTGGTCAAGTGTTTAGAAAATACGGTGCCTTGCACTTACGGTCAGGGTCCCTGTGGTGGTACACATTCATACGTATGGATGTTGTATGGCTGCAAAAGCCATCAAAAATCAGGTTGATGCAGTCTCTTAAGCATGGGGCTCTGCTCCATGCACTTTGTACATGGGGAGCTCTGCAATTATGTTGTCACGAAACATGATGGTGTGTGTGCTGTTGTCAAAAAACAATCAGTGATGCGATGAGGTGGTGTCATGCAGTCTGTGGATTTACTGATACCACTGGGAAGTGTTTCATTCCTCTTATACCACAGCAATTTGCCAAAGCTAATGGGGGCAGCCATGGCCTGAAGGTTAGTGACGCAGCCTTCAGCCCAAAGGGTTGCCAGTTTGATTCCTGGGACCAGCAGGAAAAATGTGAGTGGAGTTGAATGAATGAACAGCATGTACTCCTCCTTCTGTATCATGGCTGAAGTGCCCTTGAGCAAGGTACCTAACCCCCAACTGCTCCCTGGGTGCCGTAGCATAGCTGCCCACTGCTCTGGGTATGTGTGTGTGCTCATTGCTCACTTGCGTGTGTTCACTGCTTCAGATGGGTTAAATGCAGAGGAGCAATTTTACTGTACATGTGACCAGGTAAAGACGACTTCTTCTGACAGGTTTTGTTGATTAAAGAGCAACATGTTGTACTTTTAATCTATTTACAGTTATATGTAATGCTGCGGGGCGGCACAGTGGTGTAGTGGTTAGCACTGTCGCCTCACAGCAAGAAGGTCCTGGGTTCGAGCCCAGCGGCCGACGAGGGCCTTTCTGTGCGGAGTTTGCATGTTCTCCCCGTGTCCGTGTGGGTTTCCTCTGGGTGCTCCGGTTTCCCCCACAGTCCAAAGACATGCAGGTTAGGTTAACTGGTGACTCTAAATTGACTGTAGGTGTGAATGTGAGTGTGAATGGTTGTCTGTGTCTATGTGTCAGCCCTGTGATGACCTGGTGACTTGTCCAGGGTGTACCCCGCCTTTCGCCCGTAGTCAGCTGGGATAGGCTCCAGCTTGCCTGCGACCCTGTAGAACAGGATAAAGCGGCTAGAGATAATGAGATGAGAGATGAGATGTAATGCTGCGGAACATCCACAAAACAAGTTAGTAGTTGTTATCACTTACATTTATAGCTATTCCTTCACCAACCAAAAACAAAAAAAAAATTAGCTTTTTAATCGAGAAACCAGGGGAAAGTTGCCTGTCCAAAAACTTTCGGAAAACTATCATAGTAAATCAAGACAACGAAAATCTGTTACATAATCTTTTTTTTAATTTACTTTTATTTATTTATTTATTTATTTTGGTGCTTAAAGATCCAAACAGGTATACTGTGTTGCCACTTTATCCAAAATTTACACAAGAACAGCTTCACACTTGACGTGGCCATGCTTAATGTTTGTTTTTCCCATAATAGAATGCAGAATTGGATGCTGAAGTGAAATAATAACTGACAACATCCTGGAACACATGTTTAAGCCTCAACTATTTACATCTGAGACCGTTCAGGACTCTTCTGTCACTGTGAGTGGATTTCCAAAGGCAACATTATGCACAATTCCTCAACTCATGCAAACAACTGATTCCATTGTTCATGTGCCCAACAAGTTTTGGCATGCCTTGTCACTGGTGCAGTGATACATGCCACCCTGTAAAGCCAGCTGAGCATGGCATGATTCACTTGGCTGTTTTATCTCTCATCTCATCTCATTATCTCTAGCCACTTTATCCTGTTCTACAGGGTCGCAGGCAAGCTGGAGCCTATCCCAGCTGACTACAGGCGAAAGGCGGGGTACACCCTGGACAAGTCGCCAGGTCATCACAGGGCTGACACATAGACACAGACAACCATTCACACCTACGGTCAATTTAGAGTCACCAGTTAACCTAACCTGCATGTCTTTTGGACTGTGGGGGAAACCAGAGCAAACCCACATGGACAACATGCAAACTCCGCACAGAAAGGCCCTCGCCGGCCACGGGGCTTGAACCCGGACCTTCTTGCTGCGAGGCGACAGCGCTAACCACTACACCACCGTGCTTCCCTGGCTGTTTTATGACCTTACAAATTTCATACCTTCACACAAAACCATTGGTGCAGTTTGTTCAGCGAAGTACAGATTTGATGTTATAATGTGAAGGAGGCAGAAATTTGGCTGAAGGTACAAGGAACCGGAAAGGATGGAAAATAGAAAAGCATGAACGCTGCAGGCTAAATTTAAAAGATGTGAATATTATACAGAGAAGAAAACAGCTGGAGAGAAGATGGGCTGCGAAGAAGGAGATGCAATTAATTCTGTTTCTGACAAGGATGGAAATCTGTACTGACATTTTCAACTGATTATTTCATATCAGTGCACTATAGCTCAGGACTGGTGCAGTTTTTCCTTTGTATATTCTCCTATTAATTTATTGTACACTATTATATCATTCTCATTTAATGGAGTCCGCACATGAGTCTTTCTACCATCCACCACAATCCCCCCCGCCATGAAAAATCAACTTCACTCCTGTCATTTGTTTAATGAGCACCATATGGTCCAGCACATATAAAAATGGCATCAGCTAACGTGTTAAAGCTGAGATTTCATTATGCCCAGGCGCTCAGTAGACGGAGGGATTCGGCATGTTTAAAGAAAGAGTGTGGACTCTTTGTGTTTTTGCTGGGTGGGTCGATGCTGAAGACTTAATAATCCGATTTAAGATCAATCAGGTTCATCAGGATGGCTTTAATCCCTGAAATCATCTTATAAGAATCCATTGTAGCAGATCCTTGCACACGCCTATCCCTCCTCCTTACAGTGGCTAGTGATGAGCATAATATGGCCTGAGTGTACTGATCTAGGTTTCTTTTTTAACTTTGGGTGCATACACACACTGCTTGGGGAACCTGAGCCATCACATGATTAAAGTTTAATGCTAAGCAATGACGACAAGATCATGCTTTTTTTCATAGGATACGTGAGTGTTTCTGTGAATACTGAGAAATTTGGGTTGGGCAATTTGGCAAAAATGAAGTATGTTGGATTTTGGTATAAATACTGCCAAATGATAGTACCAGGGTGGCACAGTGGTGTAATGGTTAGCACTGTCGCCTCACAGCAAGAAGGTTCTGGGTTCGAGCCCAGTGGCCGACGAGGGCCTTTCTGTGTAGAGTTTGTATGTTCTCCCCGTGTCTGCGTGGGTTTCCACCGGGTGCCCCGGTTTCCCCCACAGTCCAAAGACATACAGGTTAGGCTAATTGGTGGCTCTAAATTGACCGTAGGTGTGAATGTGAGTGTGAATGGTTGTTTTTCTCGATGTGTCAGCCCTGCAATGATCTGGCAACTTGTCCAGGGTGTACCACACCTCTCACCCGTAGTCAGTTGGGATAGGCTCCACTTGTCCATGACCCTGCACAGGATAAGTGGTTACGAATAATGGATGGATGGATGATAGTACCACATCCCAAGTGAAAGGTGCACAACAGAGCCATGCTCAAATGCTTTCATATTTTTCAGTATACAACACTAATCGCATACATCATTGTGGCAGCGGGGGCGTGGTCAAGCGCCGGTCTGTGACAGGAGGGTGGAGCCAGGGAAGGTGAGTGGCAGAATCGCTTCACCTGACTGTAATTAACCTGTGTTTGTGTGTGTTTTCCCAGTAACCGCTCCCTATTTAAGGAGGCAGAGAGAGAGGAGAGGGAGCGCAACCCGGGACCAGACGAGTGTGTGTGTGTGAATGGATGAGATTACTTAAACTGAAAAGTTGTAAAAATAAATCACCTTGTCTGCCTCCAAACATTGTCCTGCCGTCCTCTGTGCTCCACCCACACTCGATACGCGCTACAGTGGTGCCGAAACCCGGGATTAAGGTGGAGCACCAACACAGCAGCCCCATGGAATCCTCCCCGTTCGCGGACTTGGTCCACGCCCTCACCACGGCTCAGCAGAGCCAGCACCAGGCACTTGTCACGCTCCGAAAGGAGCAGGAGCGCCGCTTTGAAGCCCTGGTGCTGGCCCAGCAGGAAGATCGAGAGGCGTTCCGGCGTCTCCTCGCGTCGGCGGGGTCCACCAGCGCCCCGGCCGCGGGCCTGTCTCCCCTCACCTTGACCAAGATGGGCCCGCAGGACGACCCCGAGGCTTTCATCACATTGTTCGAGCAGGTCGCCGAAGCCTCGGGGTGGCCGATGGAGCAGCGCGCGGCGTGCCTCCTCCCCCTCCTGACGGGAGAGGCGCAGCTGGCCGCACTACAGCTCCCCGCCGACCGCAGGCTGGCCTACGCCGACCTTCGCCGGGCTGTCCTCCAGCGCGTGGGGCACACGCCGGAGCAGCAGCGCCAGCGCTTCTGCGCGCTGCAGATGGAGGAAGTCGGCAGCCCGTTCGCGTTCGGCCAGCAGCTCCGGGACGCCTGCTGGTGGTGGCTGAGGGCCGAAGATCGCGACGCCGAGGGAATCATCGACCAGGTGGCGCTGGAACAGTTCATCGCCCGCTTACCAGCTGGAACCGTGGAGTGGGTCCAGTGCCACCGCCCGGCGTCGCTGGATCAGGCCGTGGGACTGGCGGAGGATCATCTGGCGGCTGTTCCGGCGGCAGGACAGCGGACGACATCATCTTCTTTCTCCTCTTCTCTCTCTCTTTCTTCCCCCCTTCCTCCCGTGTCCCATCCTCGCCCCATTCCCCCGCCGCGGAGGCGGGGGCCGGCTCCACCCCAGCCGGCCTGCCGCACCCGTGGTGCCCTCCCGTTTCTCCCTTCTGTGTCTGTCTCTCCCCCCCCTCAGGTGAGTGAGCCCCAGAACACAGCTGCAGAGGGAAGGCCCGGGCCGGTTTGCTGGCGCTGCGGGGAACTGGGCTACCTGCAGCAACAGTGTGCAGCGATGGAAGTGGGGGCGGTGGTGCGGATCCCCGACGCGCCAGAGGCCGCCCTCGATCGGGCCGGAGCGTATCGCATACTGGTAAGTGTACAAGGGGCTACATATCAGGCGTTGGTGGATTCAGGTTGCAATCAGACCTTGATCCGCCAAAGCCTGGTGCAAGACGAGGCATTGGGGGGAGCACAAGGGGTGAAGGTGTTGTGTGTGCACGGGGATATTCACAGCTACCCGTTGGTGTCGGTCCACATACATTTCAGAGGGGAAAAATCGATAGTGAAGGCGGCGGTTAATCCTCGCCTTACCCACTCTTTGATCTTGGGGACTGATTGGCCGGGATTTCGGGGTTTAATGGCACGCCTAGTAAAGAGTGGGTCCTGCCGGTTAACAGGGAAAGGTCCCGGTGTCGCTTTGGCTGGAGCTGCGGTCACAGAGCCGTCTATGTCATCTCCGCGACAGAGTGAGGAGCCACCGGCCCCTCCTCTTTCTATTGGGGAATCCCTCACGGATTTCCCACTGGAACAGTCGCGAGACGAGACTCTGCGACATGCGTTTGACCAAGTGAGAGTAATCGATGGTCAGACGCTCCAGCCGGGCGCCACCCCGTCCTTCCCCTATTTTTCCATTTTGAAGGATAGGTTATACCGAGTGACGCAGGACACTCAGACGAAAGAGCGAGTCACCCAATTGTTAATTCCAAAGAGCCGCCGGGAATTGGTATTTCAGGCAGCTCACTTTAATCCCATGGCTGGACACCTTGGGCAGGATAAGACACTCGCCCGGATAATGGCCCGATTCTATTGGCCGGGGATTCGCGGCGACGTCCGTAAGTGGTGTACGGCGTGCTGCGAATGCCAGTTAGTAAATCCAGCGGCCATTCCAAAAGCGCCCTTGCGCCCCCTACCATTAATCGAGACCCCGTTCGAAAGAATTGGGATGGATCTCATCGGGCCATTAGATCGGTCAACACGAGGGTACCGCTTTATATTGGTTCTGGTGGACTATGCAACGCGATACCCGGAAGCGGTGCCTCTTCGCAATATCTCAGCATGCAGTATTGTGGAGGCCCTCTTCCACGTCATCTCCCGGGTTGGAATCCCGAAAGAGATTCTGACTGACCAAGGCACCTCGTTTATGTCACGAACACTGAGCGAACTGTATGGGCTACTGGGTATTAAGCCGATCCGCACCAGCGTTTATCACCCATAGACGGACGGTTTAGTTGAACGGTTCAATCGCACCCTCAAGAATATTATCAAAAAATTCGTAAGTGAGGACGCACGTAACTGGGATAAGTGGCTCGAACCCTTGTTGTTTGCAGTGCGAGAGGTCCCCCAAGCCTCCACGGGGTTCTCCCCGTTTGAATTATTATATGGGCGTAAGCCGCGCGGCATCTTAGATGTACTGCGGGAAAATTGGGAGGAGGGACCTTCACCGAGCAAAAACGAAATTCAGTACGTTATGGATCTGCGCGCAAAACTCCACACGCTCACCCACCTAACTCAGGAGAATTTGCGGCAGGCCCAGGAACGGCAAGCCTGCCTGTACAACAAGGGCACGCGCCTTAGAGAGTTCACTCCGGGAGATAAGGTACTCGTCCTGTTGCCCACGTCGAGCTCCAAATTAATCGCCAGGTGGCAAGGACCCTTTGAGGTCACACGGTGAGTCGGGGACGTCGACTATGAGGTTAGGCGAACGGACAGGGAGGGGGCACTACAGATCTACCACCTCAATCTGCTGAAACTCTGGAACGAGGAGGTCCCCGTGGCGTTGGTGTCAGTAGTTCCGGAGAAGGTGGAGCTGGGGCCGGAGGTCCAAAAAGGGTCATTGGCATCACGTACCTCTCCGGTCCCCTGTGGACACCACCTCTCCCCGACCCAACTCACGGAGGTCGCCCAGTTGCAGGCCGAGTTTTCAGATGTGTTCTCGCCCCTGCCCGGTCGCACTAACCTCATAGAACACCACATAGAGACGCCCCCGGGGGTGGTAGTGCGTAGCCGCCCTTATAGACTACCCGAACACAAAAAAAAGGTGGTTCGGGAAGAACTTTAGGCCATGCTCGAAATGGGCATCGTCGAGGAGTCCCACAGTGACTGGAGCAGCCCGGTGGTCTTGGTTCCCAAGGCCGACGGCTCGGTCCGGTTCTGTGTGGACTATAGAAAAGTCAACGCGGTGTCTAAATTCGACGCGTACCCAATGCCTCGTATTGATGAGCTGCTCGATCGACTAGGCACGGCTCGCTTTTACTCGACACTGGATTTGACGAAGGGATATTGGCAGATCCCCTTGACTCCATTATCCCGGGAAAAAACGGCCTTTTCCACACCGTTCGGCTTACACCAGTTCGTCACACTTCCGTTTGGGCTGTTTGGGGCGCCCGCTACGTTTCAGCGGCTGATGGACCGGGTCCTCCAGCCCCACGCCACCTATGCGGCCGCTTACCTAGACGATATCATCATTTATAGTAATGATTGGCAGCGGCACCTACAACACCTGAGGGCCGTCCTTAGGTCGCTGAGGCGGGTGGGACTCACTGCCAACCCGAAGAAGTGTGCGATTGGGCGGGTGGAAGTACGGTATCTGGGCTTCCACTTGGGCAACGGGCAGGTGCGTCCCCAAATTAATAAGACAGCAGCGATTGCGGCCTGCCTGAGGCCCAAGACCAAAAAGGGGGTGAGACAGTTCCTGGGGCTGGCTGGCTACTATCGTAGGTTTATACCTAATTATTCGGACGTCACCAGCCCGCTGACTGACCTCACTAAAAAGGGGGCGCCAGATCCGGTCCAGTGGACAGAGCAGTGCCAGCGGGCTTTCTCTGAGGTAAAGGCTGCACTGTGTGGGGGGCCACTTTTACACTCCCCTGACTTCTCTCTCCCTTTTTTGTTGCAGACCGATGCGTCGGACAGAGGGCTGGGGGCCGTTTTGTCCCAGCAGGTGGAGGGGGAGGACCGCCCAGTCTTATACATCAGCCGGAAGCTGTCAGTGCGTGAGGGGCGCTACAGCACAATTGAGAAGGAGTGCCTGGCGATCAAGTGGGCAGTCCTCGCCCTCCGTTACTACCTGCTGGGGCGCTCTTTCACCCTCTGTTTGGACCACGCGCCCCTCCAGTGGCTCCACCGCATGAAGGATGCCAACGCGCGGATCACCCGTTGGTATCTGGCACTCCAACCCTTCAACTTCAAGGTGGTCCACAGGCCGGGGGCGCAGATGGTCGTGGCGGACTTCCTCTCCCGTCAAGGGGGGGGGGGGAGTCGGCTGCGGGCCGGACGGGCGCCCGGCCTGAGTCGGGCGGTGGGGGTATGTGGCAGCGGGGGCGTGGTCAAGCGCCGGTCTGTGACAGGAGGGTGGAGCCAGGGAAGGTGAGTGGCAGAATCGCTTCACCTGACTGTAATTAACCTGTGTTTGTGTGTGTTTTCCCAGTAACCGCTCCCTATTTAAGGAGGCAGAGAGAGAGGAGAGGGAGCGCAACCCGGGACCAGACGAGTGTGTGTGTGTGTGTGTGTGTGTGTGTGTGTGTGTGTGTGTGTGTGTGTGTGAATGGATGAGATTACTTAAACTGAAAAGTTGTAAAAATAAATCGCCTTGTCTGCCTCCAAACGTTGTCCTGCCGTCCTCTGTGCTCCACCCACACTCGATACACGCTACAATCATTTTGTGAGATGTCAACTCTGACAGGTGGACCAGCTACTATCTTTTCCTCTAATACAATCCTGGTGGCTGTAATCCCTACGTATGGTGTATAAATGATGGAAAATACTAACTTGTAATTTTTATCTTCATTTAGGACAAAATGTCATCAAAATATTTAAGCTAATAATAACTAAGCTAGGCCTTTTAGTTCTTGTGCACCCCCTCCTTTAAAGTCATAATCAAATGGCTTGTTTAGAATCTGGCTTCATCAGTAGACATTGTTGATGGAATTGTAGCCTGCACTGCAGTCTCCAGCAGCATTAGCAATGCTAAATCTACCTTCAGTTAGACATCACATAGTTGACGTCATGTAGTTGAAAAAATTTGGACTTTTTGGCTTGCCATGTCCATTGTTATCAACCTATTATCGCCCAAGGTCATGTGCATGAAGGGAGTGGGCTGCCACTTTGTTTCATCATACTGACTACTTCCCACAGTTAATCATGCAGATGTAATCACCATCACATAGCTGACACGCAAAAAAGGTACGCTTCAATTTTTACACACTCAACTCCATGCAGAAAGCATACCAAGAGCAGTACACACGATCATGTGTACAAGATGTCGATTTGTTGCCCTGCCAGATAACATGACTGTAACCGTTGCAACGCTAGGGCTGAATTCAGCACCGTCACAGAGTTGACCGCAAGTTCATTGGGTCACCTATTTTGGCTGAGTTGCAGTCGAAATGATTAAAAGCTGCATCAAGTTTAGTTGTATTTTCTTTAAACACACTTATATCCATGACATGCACAGAAGGTAATCTTGTCTGCTGGCTTTCAGTGGAGAAATAACACTTTTAGTTCAAACCAAGGTTGCAGGTGGGACAAGCCAAGTCGGCCATTTTCACACTTATTTCGGTTTTTTTCAACAACTAAGAAATGTCAGAGAGGTCTGATGAATTTTTTTCACAGTCCGCCCCAGGGAGTACTTGCTGTATGTACAGGTTTTAGATCTCTCCACATTACACAGGCCAAGAGATGGCTCTGGGACACAAATGTCTCAATATTCACAGAAACACTCCTATGTAGTGAAAATGTAATGTTTTAACACTGTACTTGCTTTCATGTTATCTTAAAGCTAGACTGCCTTTCAGATTTTTTAAGTGTAGGTCATAAAAAGAATTTTCTCTGACCCCCAATTATTTTTGTTTAGTGGACCGAAAGCTACTGAAATCGAATCACAGACTTCCAATTTTAGTATTTTTTTTTTCAAAAAATAGAACAATTAACAAATTTAGGGCCACGTGGCCCAAAATTCTCTGCTATTTTTTCCTGCTTCACCATGACCCAATTCAAGATACTATGTCATGCATTACATGGTGGGCTTTCCCTGTTTGTGCAAGGCATTGTGGGATACAAATTTGAAACAGGAGAGAAAAATGGTGGACGTGAGTGTGAGAATGAAACGTGAAAGACCGACTGCAGTAACGGAAAGTGAGAAGAAAAGACATTATATTGCGAAGGAAAGGAAACGCAGGACCAAACTAATAAATATTGGCGGTCAGCGAGCACCTCGGTGTGATCAGCTGTTCATTTAGCGACAGAATGATGTAACTGTCAGTGCACGGTCAAAGGTAAACCTGTAGATGGCAGTAATGAAACACTGATGCCGCCTGACGGAAAACGCAACAGAAGAAAGAAAAGAAGGAAAAGCAGGTAAACCTCTGCATGCGCACACAGACTTCCTCTGTCTACTTGACTGCGCAAAGCGAGCGATTTAATGCACGATATTTTGCGAGGGAATCCCCTCGAATTAAATAACTTCCCAGCCACAGAATGGTCTGGGTTTTTTTCTTTACATATTGCAGAAATAAACAAATATCACAATAACCAGGTGGCACGGTGGTGTAGTGGTTAGCACTGTCGCCTCACAGCAAGAAGGTCCGGGTTCGAGCCCCGTGGCCGGTGAGGGCCTTTCTGTGCAGAGTTTGCATGTTGTCTGCGTGGGTGTGCTCCGGTTTCCCCCACAGTCCAAAGACATGCAGGTTAGGTTAACTGCAGTGGCGGCTGCTGGTTTTTAAAACAGGGGAAGCCCATTTTACGCATTCATCGTAAAACCTGTAGGCCGGATATCAAAGCATAGAAAGGTGTGCCCCATTAGCATAGTGAACTAGAGAACCCTATCTAGTGGCAGAAAGTATTTTTGCTTGTACATTTCATATTATAGTCTGGCTTGCCAGGCTAGTGCCTCATATCCTTAATCAAAAATATCAAACATCCAAAAATCACTGGCTATTCAATGAAGAGCCTTGAACATCATACCCTGATATGCAACACAGAGTCTTTAACACAACACCCAGCTGTGCAACACATCCTTGAACATCTTCTGCAACACAGTCTGGAAATTCATAACCAGGTAGGCTATGCAACACACAGAACCTTGAATATTATACCCAGGTATAACCTATAACACAGAGCCCACCATTCTCTTAACATTACTGAACAATATACACACTTCAGATTCATGAACATTATATGATGCACACTATTTATACACAAATTCTGCCCTCCGCTCCTTTTCCAGAAAATGGTCTGTGACCCTGTCATACCAGCTGGTTGTGCTTTCCAGAGACTTCACCAATTTCTGTTAGCAGCTAGCACTGCAGATCCCAATAAGGCTCAAGCTAGCCTACAACCAGATTGAACTACAAATGAAATAAATGAGTGAATTCACGAATGATCAAACTGATAGAATGGATGAAAATTAACGGAACACAACGAGTAATATTTACATTTATTTACAGAGTAATGTACAGAGACATCAATGAGAAGAAACGTTTATATGAAAAGAAATTCGGACAGCACTTTGGCACACGACTACACTTTCTCGACATCCGCTAGAGACTGACTGATCATACTTCCGTGTTCCTCGCCGACGCCGAAGTACAGAGCCCGCCCTCCTCATGTCTTTCAAACACTACCTCCAATAATCCTTCATCAGCCCGGCTTCTTGTCTCTCCCACTGTCTCGTTTAGTCCCAGAGAAGCCCGGCTTCCCTGGAAGTGACGATTTTGTCGATTTTAACCAATAACAACGAGCCAAAATTGGCTGTTCAGAGCCGTCTCATAGACTGCAACAGATACCCGGCTGCCAGCCATAGAGCCCATTGAAACATGGGCGCAGATGGAGGGGGGGATTCGTCCCACCCAGATTTAAATTCACCTCGTTCGGTCCCCCCCACTTATAGGGAGGAAAAAACGTCTATGCTGTCTTTCTTTGCATAAGGCAAACCTCATGGAAAAATCAAAAGACTAATTACCATTCGGTTTATTGAGGTGCACAGCAGTACATACATAGTTGCAACTGCGCAGACTGCACAGGTTGCGAGCTCGAGCTTGGTTGCTATGGTTACCCACAACAAGTTTGACAGGCATATCGGGGACAGCTCCTCCTAGTTCAGGACCCCAACACGGCATGATGAAGGGTGCCAAAAGGCAGAAAACGATTGCATCGTTTTTTAAAAAAAAAAAAACGACTGTAAGTAAACTGTGCCTTACTTTATCATATCACCTTGCAATTTTTTGAAAGTCTGTTCAAAGTAATGTCATAGTGAAAGTAAAATCGTACGGAGTAGAGATGCCTTTCTGGTAGCCTCCTTCTTTCGGTGGTAGCCTGTAGATACAGTGCTCAGAAGGCAGTTTTAATGTTTAATCTGGCGTTCCCTGCCATAATTTCAGCGAGCATATTGTTTCATAAGGAAACTTTGCGAAGAGTTGTTGACTGACTGCCGCTCACGCAACACACAGGCATAGTTAGAAAGTCAGGATGCACTGGTTTACACTTTACACACACACACGTAGCCCAGCCTCTCGCTATGTTTAACAGTTGGAACTTAGCGGTTTTAAAACTAGTTTTGCAATTTCTGTGCGTGATGATAATGTGTAAACTTTGGATTTCCATAGGCTATGTTAAAATGTTATCATTGTCCTGGCCTGCAGGTAGTTCCTGGTGATGGCAGTGAGGGAGGTGAAATAACATGTATACACACTACCGTTCAAAAGTTTGGGGTCACCCAGACAATTTTGTGTTTTCCATGAAAAGTCACACTTTTATTTACCACCATAAGTTGTAAAATGAATAGAAAATATAGTCAAGACATTTTTCTGGCCATTTTGAGCATTTAATCGACCCCACAAATGTGATGCTCCAGAAACTCAATCTGCTCAAAGGAAGGTCAGTTTTATAGCTTCTCTAAAGAGCTAAACTGTTTTCAGCTGTGCTAACATGATTGTACAAGGGTTTTCTAATCATCCATTAGCCTTCTGAGGCAATGAGCAAACACATTGTACCATTAGAACACTGGAGTGATGGTTGCTGGAAATGGGCCTCTATACACCTATGGAGATATTGCACCAAAAACCAGACATTTGCAGCTAGAATAGTCATTTACCACATTAGCAATGTATAGAGTGGATTTCTGATTAGTTTAAAGTGATCTTCATTGAAAAGAACAGTGCTTTTCTTTCAAAAATAAGGACATTTCAAAGTGACCCCAAACTTTTGAACGGTAGTGTGTGTATATATATATATATATATATATATATATATATATATATATATATATATATACAAAATGGAATCATTTGCTGACAGCTCAGTCCCCCCCAGTTCAAAAATCCTATCTGCGCCCCTGCATTGAAATAAGAAAGGTTACAGCCAGTGTTGCCAGATTGGGCGGTTTTAAGTGGATTTTGGCAGGTTTTGAACATATTTTGGCTGGAAAACGTCAGCAGTATCTGGCAACGCTGGTTACAGCCTGGCAGCAAAGGTGATTCTCATAGCGAACTGCAAGTTCATCAGACATCACTCAAATAAGTTACAGGATAGTTATGAACGTAAATACAATCTTGGGCATATATTATGTTATGCAAGTTATTGTTTTAATGAGAATTCAACATCGTAGACGCCGCAGTTTGGGGAGAGAATTTTAGGGGAAGCTCGGCTTCCCTTGTTGTCTCTCAGAAATCGCCCCTGGTTAACTGGTGACTCTAAATTGACCGTAGGTGTGAATGTGAGTGTGAATAGCTGGAGCCTGTCCCAGCTGACTACGGGATAGGCTCCAGCTTGCCTGCGACCCTGTAGAACAGGATAAAGCGGCTAGAGATAATGAGATGAGATCACAATAACGAAGTTTCAGAGGGAACTAAATTTCACCGGTTTTATGAAATCGAAAGGCCGTCTAGTTTTAAACTGTAGGCAAACCATTAATAAGTGTGATCTATTACATTAGATGTGGCTATTAAACTACACTTAATCTCCACTGTCATAAAAAATAGCGGCATGCTGTGATCAAAGAGTGAGGCAAACTTGTGAGATAGCTCGTTAGTATTTGGGCGAAGAAGGGAAAAGTAACTAATGATTTTCAGAGGATGAAAACAGAGTTGTTTAAAATGCCCAGCAGTGTCAAATAAAATTTAGATTCAAGGAGGATGTGGAAAAGAAAAGCAAGGAATAAAACATCAGGACGTGCCGTTACAAGAAAATAATCAACAACAGGATGATGTGATGGATGAAAGCAGAGCTGCTTAAGTTTCCCAGCAGTGTAGAATTTACTGCACTGATTTATTTATTTACGTTGTTCACAGCACAGCCTAAGAACACACTGAAGCTGGAAATGTAATTTGCAGCCTGTGTATGGCTGTTAAACAAAGTATGGTTTGATGTGTCCTTTGCTGTTGTTTAGCAGCATTTAACTGCACTCATCAGAATAGTGCTGTCGAGAATCAGTTTTTGCTTTAACTACGGAAAAGGTACCTGAATATGGTAGTAAACATGAATAATCCGACCACAAGTACACTGTAAAAAAAAATAGTTGAGAATACTTGAAATTTCAAGGCAACCGTCTGCATTAAGAATTTTATGTTTTGCCAACGATGTGCCCATGATAATCCAAACTATGATAAAACTGTTATCTTTATTAAGAATTCTTAATTAAGTCAATTTTCAATTCCTCATTCTGCCAACATAGATTTCTCTTTTTGCTGAACAGTGGCATTCACAGTAGTGCAAAAAGGCAATTGAGGTTATCATAATTTTTTTTTTTTTAGATTTTTTTCACCTCTATTTGGATAGGACAGTGTAGAGACAGGAAATGAGCAGGAGAGAGAGAGACGGGGAGGGATCGGGAAATGACCTCGGGTCGGAACCAAACCCGGGTCCCTGGATTTATGGTATGGCGCCTTATCCACCTGAGCCACGACACCCCTGAGGTTATCACAATTTATCATTAAACTATACATGCCTTTTTTCATTGTTCTACACAATTATAAAACTTCAATTTTGAAATAAAGTTTTTAAAACCCATGTCATGGGTGTGGCTCAGGTGGATAAGGTGCCATACCATAAATCCGGGGACCCGGGTTCGATTCCGACCCGAGGTCATTTCCTGAGCTGTCCCTCTCTCCTGCTCATTTCCTGTCTCTACACTGTCCTATCCAAATAAAGGTGAAAAAAAGCCCCCCCAAAAAAGTCTGATGACCTCAATTGCCTTTTTGTACTACTGTGAATGCCACTGTTCAGCAAAAAGAGAAATCTATGTTGGCAGAATGAGCAATTGAAAATTGACTTAATTAAGAATTCATAATAAAGATAACAGTTTTATCATAGTTTGGATTATCATGGGCACATCATTGGCAAAACATAAAATTCTTAATGCAGACTGTTGCCTTGAAATTTCAAGTATTCTCAACTATTCTTTTTTTACAGTGTAGTATCAAAGTCATCAGGTTTTATTCCAGATCTTTCAATCAGTCTCCAGGAAAATCAAACTCCAGATGCATTTATGGTACTACAGAGCAGACGTGAACCTTCCAGATAACCTGCTGACACACAAGGGGTGATTTATCGTTATTTCAGTTTGGAAACTTGAAGGGATTCCTGTCATTGTATCCAAGATGCAGTTATCCAAGACCTGCAATTCTCCACCAGCAAGGATTCTTCCTCTGAAACCATTCCGCACACTGTACATAAAGGTTTCTTTGTTGTTGCCCTCATGGCAGTAATAGGTATTCTCAGGAATTTAGCTATTTTCTACAGACACTGCTTGATTTATGAAGGTCAGCAACCTTTTTTTTCTTACTGAATTTATGTGCTTGCTGCCTTTCCTCGTGCTGATTAATCAGCTTGACCTTACACTGAGTTGACAGTTTATTTAATAGTACATGTCTATGCATATATGTATGTATATATTTATGTACTATATGGATATGTTACATGGACATGAGTGTTTTACTGGGAAATACACCACTCGTATTTTTCCAGAGGTGGACAAAGTACCCAACTTCATTACTTAAGTCAAAGTACAGATCCCACTGGTCAAATGTTACTCCGATACAAGTTGTACAGTCAAATTTTTACTTAAAGCAGATACACAGAACCTTTATTTTTAAATACATTTCTGAGTGGATAGTATCTCCATCCTTGACTCTTGTATGCTGGGAATAAAACAATATATATTTCAAAGAGTTAAAATCGACCACAAAGTTGGCATTCGAGCTGCCCCGCTGAGCCAGCCAGCCCTGAGCGCGTGACGTCACAGCGGTAACCGGTTTTAAGGCCGAGGCCTTTTACAGCTATAGACCAAAGTCATATAAATAAAAATTTACAGTGAAAGTAAGAAATACCGTTACTGACTTGCTCAACTAAGACTGATTTGACTTCATTGATTGTGGGTTGACTTTCATTAAAACAGGATATATGTTGTAACTTATGCAACATACATGTACATGCATGCATTTTCACTGATAAAACGTAAAAGGCTAATTAAATAATCAGATGAACTGAGACAATCACATTCTGAAACAAATTAAATAATCTCATACCGGTAACTTAAACACACAATACAAGTTACATGTATTCATCTAAATGCAGGGAAACAACATATTGTTTTTATTGTTTTGTATCCAAATGAGAGTCGGAGCTTACCCGTCTGTGTTCTCGCTTCTTGAAGGCCGAGCTTGTGGCCAATTGTTTTGAAACAATCTGACTTTCAGTTGTTCGTTCAGTTCTGCGTTCATTTGCTTCTTCCACGTAAGGGCGAGGTGGCAGCGATATCTGGTTTAGAAATAAAACAGCTGCTCCACTCTTTCTCCATTCTCTCCATTACTGAGTACTCCGCCATTACTGCTCGGCTCAGGCAATTACTAAAACCCAGGATGGAACGGGATGTCACTGGTTTTAGCAACAACTGCAAGGAGGTCACTGCCCAAGCGATATGTCACATCCCATTCCGTCCCGGGTTTTACCAACAACCTTTGGCTCACTCCGGGAAAACTGGTGCAACTAAACTCACTTTCCTTTTAAAATAAATAAATAAATAAAAATAAATATTTTCCTTTTCTTGTAGTTTTATTTAATTGTTGGTACTGCATCCTCTTTCAATACAGGCTTATAGCCAATGCTCCTCAACAGATCAGAGGTCTCGTACGAGTCTTCAGTGCAGAACAGAGGAGAGACCATTTCATAGGTGCCCAATGTGCCCATGAACTTCTCGCAAAATGTGTCCAAATCTTTGCAGTTTGAACATTTTTGGGCACCCGCCAGCAACAAATCTAAGTGGCATGGTGATAAATTAGCTCAAAATGGAGGATTGGAGTTGCAGTCAGCTCTGTGTTTTAGTATAGCGGAAATGGCGATGAGACTTCCTGCTGTGACATTACGGAGGTCAAGGTCATTCACTCAGACCGCTACCTATATAAATCACTTTAATCGTAAAAATTACTATATTAGATTTATTGTTAACCCTTAAAACTATTCCTGTGCCATTCCTGAGGTCTCAAGGCATTTATAAACAAAAGTGAGGCCATGGCTCTGCGTATATGCTTTAAGTATTAAAAGTACATTTTCTGTCAATGCATTGTTATATTATTGCCACAATGCTTATAGTACCGAATGCCTCTGAAGCAACCTACAGGATTTACAAAATGAACGCATGCTGTGCCATCATGGTGGTTTAACGTTAAGCTAGCTAATGTTAGCTAGCTTACCGTTAGCTAGGTGAAACTCCACCTGACGCTAGCAAACTCTTCTCAAACTCAAAATCATATTGGGTAGCTAACGTTACTAGAAAAGAAAGACATCTACATTCTGTTTATTTGGCAAGATTATGCTAAAACATATTTCTGAAAGGGGTGGCACGGTGGTGTAGTGGTTAGTGCTGTCACCTCACAGCAAGAAGGTCCGGGTTCGAGCCCCTGTGGCCGGCGAGGGCCTTTCTGTGCGGAGTTTGCATGTTCTCCCCGTGTCCACGTGGGTTTCCTCCGGGTGCTCCGGTTTCCCCCACAGTCCAAAGACATGCAGGTTGGGTTAACTGGTGACTCTAAATTGACTGTAGGTGTGAATGTGAGTGTGAATGGTTGTCTGTGTCTATGTGTCAGCCCTGTGATGACCTGGCGACTTGTCCAGGGTGTACCCTGACTTTCGCCCATAGTCAGCTGGGATAGGCTCCAGCTTGCCTGTGACCCTGTAGAACAGGATAAAGCGGCTAGAGATAATGAGATGAGAGATGAGATATTTCTGAAAGGACTTCAGATAAGTTAACATTATTCATGTTAGCATAACTCTGTTTTTACATGCTAACTAACAGTGTCCAAGTTAACTAGCTATGTGTAAACATTAGCCGTAGACAAGGCTACAGCAACTTGGCGGGCAAATCCATAGAAAGTCGTTTGACTCACCAGACTGCATAGCTATTGCAACGTTATCGCTAGCTCTAAAAGCACAGACAACTTTATCGCAAGCTTTCTCTTGGAATAAAATGTTTACAGACCTCAATATGCTTCCGCAGGTTGGACGGCGAGTTTTTGTAGGCCGTGATGTGGTTCATTTTAGGCAAACAAAACAAACATTTAAAATGAAACAAATCTTTAATCCTTTCAGAAAACTGAAACATGGGTTCTAGGTATGGCCATGAGTGCGTGCATTCCCCAGAAGAACCGCCGCCTTCCATTCTGCCATCAACTGATCGTGTTAAATAATGTTGCTGAGAAATCATTGAACTTGATTTTATACAGTCTATGGACGTGACATGACCCTAGTGATTACTCATCGGCTGTCTCAGTGTCACCTGCGAAAAAACCAATCATGTTCTAGAAAAGAAAAGAAAAAAACATTCCTTTTCAAAGCTGCTTCATAGTAACGAGGAACGAGGACCTTGATAGAAATGTAGTGGAGTGAAAAGTACGATATTTGTCTTTCAAATGCAGTGAAGTTAAAGTCATAAGTTTCCAAAAAAAAATACTCAAGTAAAGTACAGATACTCAAAAAGTGCACTTAAGTACTCAAGTAAATGTATGTTGTTCCTGTCCTCTGTATTTTCCATACAAGCTCCATCCAGAACATGAATGTGAATGTGTCTATATAATAAAAAGAAAATCAAATGTTGGCTTGAAGATATGAAGTTTATCTTCTCGTGTTGAAAAACTCCCATTTTTCATACGAAATACATCACGGATCTGAGTGACATGTTTCCCGATATTTCACTCCAATGACGTCACTCCCGGTGTTTTCCTGCTGACGAGATGCATGTGGTCAAAATGGCAAACTGGTTCAAAATTAAAATTCCTTTGATGAACTTGCATATTTTTTGTGGATGTGTCCATATAATATAAAGAACATTACATGGTGGCACGAAGATATGAAGTTTATCTTCTCGTGTTGAAAAGATTTTCACTTTTTCACTTCACTCACTTGTGAATATGTTCACCATTCAGAAAGAAACTTCATATCTTCACACAGCTGTCTCTGTACTACATCCATCCACACTGCACTTAGATTCAATAATTACATAATATATCTATTCAACGCCTCACTCCATGTGCAATACTGGTGTAATAACTTCTGTTTCAAAGCCATTATTTACTACTTATGTGCAACAACTTCTTTTTCCATCTGCACAGCTATTTTTCCTTCCACATGAATAATTGTGTGTAATATATGCTTTATATTTTACACACAAACACACTCACTCATATATATTCATTTTATCCACATTCCCTGGATATGAGCAATCGCACACTGATTGGCTACTCTACTACTTGGCTATCAGCTCATATACTGTGAGTAGAGAAAATCAGAATGGTGGAGTGCATCAAGTCAGATATATCACTTGATCAAGTATTTAAAAGAAACAGAAATAGCGAAATTAAAAAATATAGGTTTTCCCCTAGTATCTCCTGTTCCACATTCCAACCCAGTCAGTGGCATTAATGCACCTTTAAGTTGGTTTGCCAACCATCAAAAAAAAGAAGTAGTAAATGGCGGCGCGTGTTGCTGAACCAACCGAGGATGAAATAAAAACTCTACTCAAAAACAACCCCCCCCAAAAAAAAAATAGAAAAAAAACCCAACAAATTATGGAATAAAAGTAATTTTTCAAGAATTATTATCGCATTTTTCACAAATTGCTACTGTCATTTTGCCAGTTTGTTTACATTCTAAGCGGAAACGATTTTGTCGGATGTGTGGTATAAAGTTTTTTATTTATCGAATTTGCAAAAAAATTAAAATAAAAATGATCTGTTTCTCAAAATCCAGTGAATGTGGATAGGATAAAACAGTTATTCCACTCAATCCCATCGTACATGGCTTATTGAGAACTCGGTGCTACGCACCTCGTCAGCGATCAGCTCATGTACGACTCAATTTCGTGGAGTAACTGTTATGTATATATATATATATATATGATAATCTATGATATGCGATATCCCATGTGATAATCTGATAAATAAGTTATTTAATTACACCCTGAGGTTTAATTATTATATAGTCAAAAAAGAAAATACTGAATAAATTAAACATGCAAGGATATTTTAACCAAAGAGAAATAATTTGTTTTAAATAAAAGGACAAATTTTTTAAAAAGTGTTGTGTGTTTTTATTTAAAAAAAAAACTTTTTTGAATAAAGAGTTCCTTGAATTAATAATATTTTTTTATATTCTATATATAATATGTGGAAAGTTCAGTAACTTAACTAATTTTTCAGTAAAAATGTGAATTCATAGTATGACTTTAAGCAGATCTGAGTAACAAATATATATATATATATATATATATATATATATATATATATATATATATATATATATATATATATAAACAAGTGTATCTACAGGGTGTTTCAAAAAATTTGATATCTTTTCACAATCGAATAACTTTGCCAATTCTCATTCAATCGACATGAAATTTTAACAGCATGTGTGGAAACATATCAAAATTTTATGTTTAATGTTTTTTGTTTTTATCTTTTTAGGTATAGAAATGCCATTCACTGGAAAAGAAAAGGTGTTGTGTGTGTTCGAGTACGCTCGAACACAGTCGAACAAGACTGTGCAGCGTGCATTTATGAGAGAATTCTGTAAAAATGCACCAACTGCAATGCAGATTTGGACACGGCACAAAAAGTTCAGAGAGGAAGGCTGTCTGTGCGTCTGTGTCTCAGGCGGCGTGCATATTGAAAATTGGTGAAATCGCTCATGTGTGTATATTATATATATATATATATATATATATATATGGCGGCACGGTGGTGTAGTGGTTAGCGCTGTCGCCTCACAGCAAGAAGATCCGGGTTCGAGCCCCGTGGCCGGCGAGGGCCTTTCTGTGAGGAGTTTGCATGTTCTCCCCGTGTCCGCGTGGGTTTCCTCCGGGTGCTCCGGTTTCCCCCACAGTCCAAAGACATGCAGGTTAGGTTAACTGGTGACTCTAAATTGACCGTAGGTGTGAATGTGAGTGTGAATGGTTGTCTGTGTCTATGTGTCAGCCCTGTGATGACCTGGCGACTTGTCCAGGGTGTACCCCGCCTTTCGCCCGTAGTCAGCTGGGATAGGCTCCAGCTTGCCTGCGACCCTGTAGAAGGATAAAGCGGCTAGAGATAATGAGAAGAGATGATATATATATATATATATATATAAACATTTTAAAACAATATATATTTTTTATACATTATTCCATTTTACGTATGTTTTACACATCTGTTTAATTTCATAATTTCTTTTCGCTACTTGAGTGTGAGCAACTGCAGATGTCCTCAATTTCCCCTCGGGATTATTAAAGTGTTTCTGATTCGGATTCTAGTGGAATGTGTGAATAAGAAAAACATCAATATCCCTAAAATGTTAGATTCGTACCATGCTCTCAAATCATATCCCACTTGCATCTGGGGGGAAATATTTATTTCTATATTTACTTTCTTGATCTGAACATGTGTAACCGGCACATGTATGCCATCACTGAAGGGTAAATTCTCCGTCATTTTAAGTAGCTGAAGAAGCTGAAACTGAGCTTCCCTGATAATTAGTGCCTGGAGGGCGCTGTGCCTGTTCTCAAGCACTGGAGTGTTGAAGAAATGCTTATCCAAACCAAGCACTTATTCCCAGAACACCCAGAACTTCCATAAACACAGGTTACATAAGAGGGCTAAAGGATTGTCACCTTTGGTTTGTACTGCAGTAAAACTCTTCACATCCATCTGTCTAGTGAGGCAGGGGCCTTAACACTGTGAGCTCTCAGTAAAACAGTTCTATTAAAATGAATTACATACCCACCCACATGCACTCACACACACACACACACACACACACACACACACACACACACACACACACACACAACATTGGCCTGTGTATAGTCTCCACACAATAACGCTGCAAGGTGGTTTCCAGTGTCATTAAACATGATCTACCGTGTGTGTGTGTGTGTGTGTGTGTGTGTAGTGTAAAGCCATGTTAAGTCAAACTTGAGCCTCTGCCTGACCACTGGCTGTCCGGTTTAAGAGGTGCAACATGACAACAGGCAATGACAGGAATGCATGCAGCTGTGTAAGGAAGAGAGGATAAGATGTGAGATGAGAAAACAAGAAGATATGCTATCTCTGTGCCTCAGACTCTGTCAGACCAGCTGGCATTCGAACGTCTCAGCTGAGAGGAGAGGAAATATAAAGAAAAGTTGCTTTGTTTATTAAGCAGATGTTCAGCAATCTCTATCCTTAACATTCTTATCTCTCACATTCGTATCCCACACAGAGCGCTAAGAGGCTGAGTGTGTCGTTTCTGGCTATCTGGCTTCCCTTACTCCCTTTAAAGGTTATACGGTGGAAACAATCAGTTACTCTACTGTCAACATTACGACAGATCCTAACGGCATGCATCTCGCCACTTTCCGAACAGTTCCCATGCCTTCATGACTCTTTTTTAGTGACTCGATCCAGGATGACTGGACTTAAGAAATGAAAAGAGACCACAAACATGCAAACAAACATCTAATGAGAATCGTGTGGCTTCCAGGCAGCACTGCCACATCCCTCCCCTCTTTACGGGCAGATCTCTCTCTCTCTCTCTCTCTCTCTCAGAGAATGCAAACAGCACAGCCAGGAAGAGGTGAGCCGAGGTCAAGAGCAGGTCAGCAGGACTGTGTCAGGCCATGTGTCAGGAATTTATTAAGCCTGTGGAATTTCAGACACAGTGGCACACCCCGAAAATACATCAGCAACTTCATCCATCTTGAAAAAAAAAAGGGACCTGGATATCGTCACATCGCTTGGAAAGCGTACACACGAAAGCAGGGATGCATTAGAGGAGCTGAACTTGAGGTGGAACCGTATGCGTGAAGGTGAGAGGTCAAGCGGTGCTGGAGTGGTCAAGAGAAGCGCCAGAGATGTCCTGATAACCTCCAGTGGTATGTGTGCAGAGTCTGTGCATAAGTGTTTGCGTGAGAGAGAGGCCACTGTTTTAGGCCTCGATTCCCCTCAGATACGGCTGTGTGTCCAAGGTCATCGCTCTCTAGTTACACACGGTGCACTATCAACCCCCTTAAACCAACACAAACTTCCACACACCTTCTCAGCTCCATTAGAAACTTGGACATGGACTTGAGAATGGCCTTGCCATCGAGTGACACAAGAAACACAAAATGAGAAAGAAAACGGTTTATCTTCTCGCAGTGTAAAACTACATTCTTAACATTTATTTGCTCTTTTTTGTTTGTTTGAAAATGTGTGTGACTCAAATCTGAAATATGTTAACCGTTCTCCTAATCAAAACCACTCAGCTGTCTCATTGCAACAGAAATGATATGATGCAATATTCCATTTCTTGGGAATGAGATATTTCCTTTTTTGAAATCAAGAATTACGACAGGAGAAACGAGGGATGGAAAATACTTGAGTGATTGTACTCCATGACTTTTATGGTAAATTTTGAAAGATTTGCACTTTATTGGGATTTAATAAGCCTACTCAAGAAAATTTCCAAGAGGAAAAAAAACCAAACAAATATTTTACTTTTAACATTTTCATTTTGACCTTCAAAGTACTTGTTAGAAATCTCAAATGCCTATGAGTTTCTTTTTTCTCTTCTTGTCTCTTCTTTTCTTTCTTCTTAGTAAGATGTCTTTTGCTGAAGCTGACGAGTCATATAGGATCAGATGTCTCCTTTGCCTCCAATATCAACGTGAAATATTCGCCTTTAAAATTAATCAAATCTGTTAAATTAACTTTAAGCTTGCTAAAATAGCTAGTTAGGGTTTGTAATTTAGCTAGCTAGTCAAATTTTGTTAATTAGCTTGTTAAATTAGTGAGCTAGTTAAGTTTTGTTTTTGTTGCTAATGTCTTAGCATTCATTCTGACAGGGGTACTGAACAGTGGCGGCTGCTGGTTTTTAAAACAGGGGAAGCCCATTTTACGCATTCACCATAAAACCTGTAGGCCGGATATCAAAGCATAGAAAGGTGTGCCCCATTAGCATAGTGAACTACACAACCCTACCTAGTGGCAGAAAGTATTTTTGCTTGTACATTTCATGTTATAGTCTGGCTTGCCAGGCTAGTGCCTCATATCCTTAATCAAAAATATCAAACATCCAAAAATCACTGGCTATTCAACGAAGAGCCTTGAACATCATACCCTGATATGCAACACAGAGTCTTTAACACAACACCCAGCTGTGCAACACATCCTTGAACATCTTCTGCAACACAGTCTGGAAATTCATAACCAGGTAGGCTATGCAACACACAGAACCTTGAATATTATACCCAGGTATAACCTATAACACAGAGCCCACCATTCTCTTAACATTACTGAACAATATACACACTTCAGATTCATGAACATGAACACTATTTATACACAAATTCTGCCCTCCGCTCCTTTTCCAGAAAATGGTCTGAGACCCTGTCATACCAGCTGGTTGTGCTTTCCAGAGACTTTACCAATTTCTGTTAGCAGCTAGCACTGCAGATCCCAATAAGGCTCAAGCTAGCCTACAACCAGATTGAACTACAAATGAAATAAATGAGTGAATTCACGAATGATCAAACTGATAGAATGGATGAAAGTTAACGGAGCACAACGAGTAATATTTATATTTATTTACAGAGTAAATGTACAGAGACATCAATGAGAAGAAACGTTTATATGAAAAGAAATTCGGACAGCACTTTGGCACACGACTACACTTTCTCGACATCCGCTAGGGACTGACTGATTATGCTTCCGTGTTCCTCGCCGAAGTACCGCCCTCCTCATGTCTTTCAAACACCACCTCCAATAATCCTTTATCAGCCCGGCTTCTTGTCCCTCCCACTGTCTCGTTTAGTCCCAGAGAAGCCCGGCTTCCCTGGAAGTGATGATTTTGTTGATTTTAACCAATAACAACTAGCCGAAATTGGCTGTTCAGAGCCGTCTCATAGACTGCAACGGATACCCGGCTGCCAGTCAGGGTTGCCAGATACTGCTGACGTTTTCCATCCCAAAATATGTTCAAAACCCGCCAAAATGCACTTAAAACCGCCCAATCTGGCAACACTGCTGCCAGTCCATAGAGCCCATTGAAATAAGAAAGGTTACAGCCTGGCAGCAAAGGTGATTCTCGTAGCGAACTGCAAGTTCGTCAGATATCACTCAAATAAGTTACAGGATAGTTATGAACATAAATACAATCTTGGGCATATATTATGTTATGCAAGTTATTGTTTTAATGAGAATTCAACGTCGTAGATGCCACAGTTTGGGGAGAGAATTTTAGGGGAAGCTTGGCTTCCGTTGTTGTCTCTGAGAAATCACCCCGGTACTGAACAACAGCTAACCATCCATCCATCCATCCATCCATCCATTATCTGTAGCCGCTTATCCTGTGCAAGGTCGTGGGCAAGCTGGAGCCTATTCCAGCTGACTATGGGCGAGAGGTGGGGTACACCCTGGACAAGTCACCAGGTTATCACAGGGCTGACAATCAGTTAACCAGTGAGCCAAATTCTTTCTTTCTTTCTTTCTTTCTTTCTTTCTTTCTTTCTTTACTTTTTTTTTGTTTTGCACTAACATAATTTTTTTTCCCCTAGGCAAACTAGCTAGTCATGCCTGATGCAGCGTCAGGCACTTGAACTTGTGATCGGCTCTTTTCACCAGTCAAGTTTGCAAGCATATAAGATTTTGACACAGTATTCATTCCTTTTCTTAAGTACTTTTCGGTACATTTTTCAGCTCTGGTAGAAACATCATGAGTTGCCCACTTCTGGACTGTTCTTGGCAAGACAAACGATTGGCCCCTTCAACATCAACGTTATAGCCCTGGCTATTATACTCAAATGTGACCTTTAAAGGTGCCCCTCCGGCCTGAGGAATGAAGAATGTCAATGGGCTCTCTTAGAAGGCCGCAATACAAACAAAGCTGGCAGAACCTACCACAAGCGCATGAGTATAACACAGCACAAAGAAAACGTATTGTGCTTAACCGCAAACTCATAGCGATGGAAGACGGAAGGGAAATTGTGCAACACGTGTTTTTTTAATGCCATTTCATGTGAAAATGGAGCCTTTTGTCATCAGGCGCATCTGTCTGAGTGAAAGAGAGAAAAAGAGAGAGAAAGAGAAAAAAAAGAGTGCAGCATCTGCGGTGTGACTTCAAAGCATCAGGAGGGAGGGAGGAGAGGGTCTGGTTCAACACTCAAGTTCCAAGTTAAGAGATTGTGGGGGAGGACAAAAGGGAACCTGCTGACCTCGGATACAAGTTTCATTCATACACAGTCGTGCACACACTCATATTCGCACGCAGGATGAGCAACAGCCCTTCGACAGCATTCGTCTGGCTTTTGCTACATTTTATGAGTTTTGAGTTGCGCTAAGCACATTTGATGTAAATTATTATTTTATGTTATTTGCTGCAAACAAACCCTTAGTTTGAAATGGTTAAATGCTTTTCTCCATGAGGCTATGGCCATTCCAAAAGCAGCGTTCGTCTGGTATAACTATTCTGACCTGGACAAATTCAAGTTCACTGATGCTAGGCACAAAATATTTTCATTAATCTATGACAGTGGTTCTCAAAGTGAGGTCTGCCAAGCGTAATCAAGGGGTCCGTGATTTTTTTTGTCACTGATGCTGGACATCCATGCAAACAAAATATTTCCGTTAATCTGTAACAGTGGTTCTCAAAGTAGGGTCTCAGAAATATTTTGGAAAATACGGTGAAAATATAAGATTTTCTTGCTCACCATTGGAGTCATATGCCACATCAGTTGATCCATTCGAACCAGATGTTTGGAAATGTTTAAAACCCATAATCAAATCTAAATTTAAAATAATCTAGTATGTTTAATATGAGCCATTGTTTTATCCCATAACTCACTGTTATTACCTACCGTATGTGGCAGCTTTTATTATGGGTCCATTATTACAATATCACTATAAAATATCACTAATCAACAAAAAAACAATTAAAAATTTTAATTAAATAAAAAATGAATTAAAATTAAATAAAAAAATAAAATGTAATTAAAATGAAATTAAAAATTAAATTTACAATTTCACTCAAACATTATTTGTACCATACAGAACATGCTCACATTCTGTATGACTAATGTACATGGATTGCGTGTAACCAATTACATTACCTACATAAATTCGTCTGAAATTAAGACAACATATTTTTTATAAAAACACAAAACATAATTTCAGTGACCAGTGGGATTAAAATGAGTCCCATTTGAAAATTTGGTTTGCATCTACACAATCAAATATCAGAAATCAAACAAGGCTACTTATCCAGCTTTTATTATGTAAATATTATGCAAATTTGTCTTTGTAACATTCTCTCTCTCTCTCATCAGCATCCAGACATGAGGCATCTCCACCGTGTCCTATCTGTGAGGAAATGTCAGACATTCAAGCCTCTTGCTGTGCTCCTTTTTCCAAAGCCCACAGGAGTCTCGTTTCCTCTGATCACACTCTTGCTGTTCTGCCAGTGTGTTCATGGGGGATAAAAAGTAACTCGAGCATCAACGTTTGGTGCAAAACAAGTCGCTTGGCCTTCGTCAGATATCATTTATATCGAACAGGTGGTTGAGTTTTCTGCGAGACAGGACAGGATATCGCTTGTTCGTCTAATTCTGTGTGAAGTTGGAATGTCTGGAAAAAAGATATAAAGCTGTCCAGACCGGATGAAATCCCTCTTTCTCTCTATTTGACAAACAAAACACAATGAGAGTAGGACAGCACGTTGGAGATGCTGCAGACAGTTGAGCATGTGTATGTATTTGTCACACTTCCAAAAGTTTTTTAAGCATGGGAAGGACAGAAGAGGCCAGTGAAGTACCTGTGCTCTGGACCCAGTTTCGCCTCTTTTCTCTAAGGTGCAACACTGACGATGTTTGTCAGTGTTAAATCCTTTCTCATACGTTCCTCCAGTCCGTTAGTACCACAATATCTTCAGACTATTTAGTCATATGGGGAAGCTGAACTCCAAATGCCACAGATGTAAATATTTATCAGTGAAAGGTTCTGCGAGCGATAAATACCATGAACATCTCTTAGAGGCTGGTGAGTGGTGTGGTACCACACAGGCATGTAGACCCTGGATGGTCATAAAGAATCATTGAGCTGCATCTGAAGGTGGCCCATCTGGCCCTCAGGTTCAAACCAGACACACTGGTCCACTTAGACAATGTTGTGATGGTCAGCTACATCAAATTAGCATGGCATAAGGTTGAGCACCTCTATCTGCCTTGCACAGAAACTCATCAGTTGGGGCCATCCATAATTAGCCTTACTAAGAGCACCTGAGTCTATACAATGGTGCAGTGGATGCACTTTTAAGATGGTCTGTTACATGGTCTTGAGATGTTCATGGTCTTGATATGGTCTGCACTCTTTGAGTGAATGGTATCTGTTCCCAGAAGTGGTAGCCAAGATCTGGGAGACGTTTGCACCTCTTTGCCAGTGCCAAATAAACACAACTGACAGTCCCCTGGGACAGTATGAAGTGGCCCAGGAGAGACCTTACTATATATACTATGTCTTTTCTTCTTGACTACATGTTCTTCCCACATGGTACAGAATTCTGCCGTGAGACCACAAAGTCCTGCTTGTGCCCCCCAGATGGCTAGCAGACCACTCTCAGTAGTGATCAGAACACCCTGGCAGCTTCCTCCACAAGCAGAACTACTGTCATATAGGTCACCTGTGTCTGTAAGTCTGTAATACTGGAGGAAACCATGACCTAATGGTTAGAGAAACAGCTTTGGGACCAAAAGGTCACTAGTTCGATTCCCTGGAGCAGCAGGAATGGCTGAAGTGCCCTTGAGCACCTATCCCCCAACTGCTCCCCAGGCTGCTCTGGGTATGTTGCATGTCGTTCTGGATAAGAACTTCTGCTAAATGCCATTAATGTAATGTAATGTAACATGGTCCCACTGGCTGAATTACAAACTGAGGACTGCAGCTTCACAGTCCAGGAGACAGATGTTTGTAGTGATTGCATCACAAAAGTGTTCCATGCTCTGGCCTTATGCTTATTTTGCATTCATTTGTGGCTAGATGACTCAGGGTTGACTTAGGCTACATCCACACGACAAAGGCAACGAGATTTTTTTTTTTTAAATATCGCGTCCACATGGGCAACGGATCAGTAAAATTTCAGGTACATATGGCAACGCAACGCTTGCTGAAAATGATGCAATACACATGCCACACCACTACGTGCGCTGTAAGACGGTCCCATCGGAGACACCAGAACAATAGAAAAGTAGACGCATGCGCATAAACCCCTTCTTCTGTAGCATTAGCCACATAAAGTTTTGATTATTAATCAGTAGCGTAAAACGAAAGACACGGAAAGAGGAATGAATGGGGGTAGATGGAAGCTGGTACGCCAACATTCTGATATCCTCCAGAATTCTTTAATGGTCCGGAATAAATTGAATGCTACACGTTGATGGATTACTTTGTTCTTCTACGCCCTTTTTGAGGAATGTATTGTCGGACTTAAACCAACATCTGAAGAGGTGAGATCGCTCCTTTTTTTTCCTATTTTTGCTGGCGGGATTGTTTTTGTTTTTGGAACGCGCACGGGCGGTGCGCAGTTTGGTACTGCTTCCGCAGTGTTTGGACTAAAGACTCTGCCCTAAGGGCTATTCTCTCTCTCTCTCTCTCTCTCTCTCTCTCTCTCTCTCTCTCTCACACTTTGCACCATTACACAATAAATATTCACAGTGAAAACATTTTGTAAGCGCATTTCATGAACCAAGTTATAGGATTTGTTGACAACTCGCATCAAGTTCGTTACACTTCTACCCGGCATGAAGCACTGACAGTCATGTGGTTGTGACGTCATCATAAACAAATCCGTTCTACTCATCCAGACGACTTCGCAACGGCGCCGTTGCCAGATTTTTTCACTCTGGAACCCGTTCTCAAAAGATTTCGTTTTGGGGCACCCAAAACGCCGGTGCCGTGTGGACGCCAGGCCAAAATGATAAACAATTTTAATAGATTCACCTGAATCCGTTGCCGTGTGGACAGGGCCTCAGTTTCAACTGTGAAGAGAAGACTTCGAGCTGCAGGTTTGACAGGATGAGTTGCAGCAAGAAAGCCATTGCTAAGATGTCAGAATAAGACAAAGAGGCTTGCCTGGGCCATGAAACACCGCCATTGGGCTACTGAGGACTGGAAGAAGGTATTATGGACTGATGAATCAAAATTTGAAATCTTCGGTTCATCATGCAGGATCATCACTTAACACCTTCTCTTGGGTTCTACAAAGGTAGAATTGGTCTTCCTCATGGTGTGTCTGTGGAGATCATATCTGAGCACCTTTCAGGGTAGCCCTGCCCCTCCTAACATTGTTTGTATACATTAAACAGTTGTTTCTCATCCTCTCTGGAGATTTGGATAGGTGAAATAGAATGCCAGTTACGTATGTGACTATGGATTTTTAAGAACCCCAGTTGACCACCAGGGTCTCTTGTCATTCAGAACTGGTGCCAGCTCATGCAAGAAGGTTCTAGGTTGGATCTACTGAGACACTATATGACTTTGGCATGCATGTAAGGGAGGTATCCAGGTGTTTCCCACCACCCCTGGCAGATATCCAAGGTCCTCAGAATCACATGGTGTAAGACTAGTTATTTTGCAGAAAAAATATGCACTACTTCAAACTTTTTTAATGCTTGAAACAAAACAAAATTATTCAGCATCTTGTATGTCCAAGCTTAAATTGCTTTAAGTTGTAACATTAGTCATTCTAAATATTAATTTTTGCTAATTTTCACAAAGGCTGCCAATCAATTTAAAGTTGTTTCTGTATGAAGCTGGATAAGCTAAGGTGAGACCACCTCTTTTAGGAGTACTTGGGATACAATGAAGAACTGATACGCTGCAGGTGTGAAGAACACTGGGGACGCTCGGTTTGAAGGTCCTCCATCCCCTAGACAGTTCACTACAGGTAGAACAAATGGTGTAGTCCCGCTGCGTAGCCCAGTTATAATGGAAGAGGTGTGAAAGACAGTTTGTGGAAGAGAGGTGTGGCAGAGGTTACCGAGATGAGTGTTGATTAGGAGAGGCGGTATTTTTTCAAGTGCCAGTCTCGGCGGTCTGCTTGTCCGGAGCGTGAGATGAGGTAGGACAAAAGGGGGAGTGGCGTAACGGGACGTCCCTGCGCTCTCACCTTTCTCTCTCCTCACCTCCCTCGCTTCTCACGTTCCTCTGCCAGCAGTTTCACAGCTCGCACAAAAGAGACCCACTACCATTGATCTTAGCCAGTCACAAATGGTGCCAAGTCAACAAAGAGCAACTGAAATACAGTATCAGCAGCTGAGAGGAGATGGAACTGTGAATGCCTACGTGTGGGACATTTCTTGATAACTTGACAGATAGACAGTGGAAACACATCATGTCCCACCACACCCATATGTCATGTGTCTTTTCAGATGATAAAAAGGAAGGAAGATCTCTTGACAATCTATTGAGTGTTAGGAGGAACAGAAATGTGAGATCATGACATAAAAAAGAAGAAGTAGAAAGATGAACAAGCAACAACAAAGAGATGTATGTAGGCCTTATGTCAGAATGATTTAGCTATTTAGAGGGTTGAAAAAAACAGAGTAAAAAAAAGTTTTAAACTTTCATTCTGAAGCTATAGATGAAGTCCTGGGGTTACTCAAGTTTAATCATAGCATTCATTCTGTGGTTGTCATTCAGTTTTCTGTTCGATATCGCTTTTGGATTAGTGATGTTAACAGTGAATATACATCAAGTTACCGTTTTGCTTACTCCATCCATCCATTATCCATAACCGCTTATCCTGTGCAGGGTCGCAGGCAAGCTGGAGCCTATCCCAGCTGACTATAGGTGAGAGGCAGGGTACACCTTGGACAAGTCGCCAAATCATCAAAGGGCTGAAACATACAACCATTCACACCTACAGTCAATTTAGAGCCACCAATTAGCCTAACCTGCATATCTTTGGACTGTTTAGGAAACCGGAGCACCTGGAGGAATCCCACGCAGATACGGGGAGAACATGCAAACTCCACACAGAAAGGTCCCCATCAGCCACTGGGCTCGAGCCCAGAACTTTCTTGCTGTGAGGTGACAGTGCTAACCACTGCACCACTGTGCCGCCCCTGTTTCGCTTACTGATTATCATCTCATCTCATTATCTCTAGCCGCTTTATCCTGTTCTACAGGGTCGCAGGCAAGCTGGAGCCTTTCCCAGCTGACTGCGGGCGAAAGGCGGGGTACACCCTGGACAAGTCGCCAGGTCATCACAGGGCTGACACACAGACACAGACAACCATTCACACTCACATTCACACCTACGCTCAATTTAGAGTCACCAGTTAACCTAACCTGCATGTCTTTGGACTGTGGGGAAAACCGGAGCACCCGGAGGAATCCCACGCAGATACAGGGAGAACATGTAAACTCCACACAGAAAGGTCCCCATCAGCCACTGGGCTTGAACCCAGAACCTTCTTGCTGTGAGGTGACAGTGCTAACCACTGCACCACTGTGCCACCCCTGTTTCGCTTACTGATTATCATTATTTATAAAATTATATTTTTCCACATAATCAGTGCCACAGACACAACCATACCAGTGTCAGTGTTACTGCTGTGCTGAGAATGGACCACCCTAATAACATCAGAGCACTGAAGGTCTAAAGTTGGAATCGACGGAGGCAGCAGAAAGGCTATAGTCACTGAGAACTAATGTAAAACCAAATGAAGCCTCAAATTTTCAAAAAATTGATACTTAAAAAAGGTTCATTATGTGTCCTTTGGATGAATGGTTCTAGTTTTCTAAAGGATATTTTTTGTACATTTTTTTTAGTGTTGTAGTACTTGAAACCAGTCTCGAGACCACTTTTAGAAGGTCTCAGTCTCGTCTTGGAATTGACCGCATTTTCACTTGGTCTTGTCTCCATCTCAACATAGAGACTCAAGATTTTATTCCAAGACCAGTCAAGACCACAACTGTGGAGGTATCACTAAATTGCCTATGCATTGTCTAATTTATTTGTTAACATCATTATTGTGATTGGATGTAAAACTTCCTGCTTCAAATGCAACCAATAACATGAGTCATTGCTAATTTGAAAATTTTATTACTGTTAACAGCTGTCACTCCTCCCCCACTCCTTCACACCCACTGGTCTGGTCCTGGTCTTAACTCGGTCTCACCCCGCCTTGGTCTTGGTCTTGACTTGATCTCAATTTCTCAAAGTCTTGGCCTTGTCTTGGTCTTAATACACTCTGGTCTTGGTCATGACTTGGTCTCGGTTTAGGTGCTCTTGACTACATTGAGGCGACAGTGCTCAACATTTTCTGAAAGGGGAACCTTCAACTCCAGGCTTTTCCAATGGCTCTATATGTCAGGAGTTCTCAAATGATTTACGTATAGGGTTCCCTTTAATTTCAATCATGGATTACAAACAATCTGTTTAAAAAATATTAAGTACAAAATGTTTTTTTTTAATTTTCTGAACTTTCCACTCATAGATTCACTTTAAAAAAAAATGTCACTGGAGTCCAGTTGACATTTTTAGAGTTGTAATAACTTTTTTTAATAGTGGGTCGTTGTTGTCGTTGTTTCCATCGCTGTAACAAGATTAAAACTCCATAGACCCATAGCTATGCTTCGTGAACCCTACTTTGAGAACTATGGGTATACTTAATAAAAATCATAGTAGTAGAATGCTTATATGGGATTGTCTCTATGGGGGACCATTAAAGGTATTTTTACAACTCTGTATACTGTAAAACTGTACAGTCAACAAAATAGATAGATAGATAGATAGATAGATAGATAGATAGATAGATAGATAGATAGATAGATAGATAGATAGATAGATAGATAGATAGATAGATAGATAGATTCTGGATCAAAAATGCTAAATGACACTGAGAATGGAGAACACCCACTCTTTACCACACATCAGTGATGAAACATGAGGTTATGACGCTTCCTGCCTTCCTGCCCTCACCACATGGTCCAATTCATAAACGCCACATAAACTCAGCTAGTGGGAAAGTAATATACACGGTAGTTAAATCCCATCTGTAGTGGCAGACTAGCAACTTTAAACAGGGGCAGTATTTTAAAAGTGAGCTTCCTGATGAACCGTTAATAGAGCACATGCAGCTTTAGCAAAGAAACCACAGGTTTGGATCTTTTACTCGGCATAAAATCACTCCAAAGTCTAAATTGTGTGTGTCTGTGTGTGTGAAACGATGTACATGTCCTCTCCCTGCTCTCTTTTTCTAGGTGCTAGGCATGTCCTAGAGCTAGGGCTGTTCCCTCTCGCTACACCTTTATCGCCACACAATGTAGAGGGTCAAAGAGCCAGTGCCGCAGCGAGTGCCGCACAAATAAATCAGACATTTAGCTGGGCGGAGGCCATAGCCTGGTGGGCAGAGGGTAGGGGGTGTGGTGGTGTGTGGGGGGGTGAATATGAGAGGCAGGAGTCAAAGGTCACAGCCCTTCATGTCTAGGAACACTTCACAAAGAGGCCCAGAGTGCTGGATGTGTAATGGCCAGGGAGGCAGTGCAGTAATTTATACACCTGTCACAAGTAAGTAGAGCACCAGAGTAAGAGGTCAGGCTCCAATTTGTTTAGTCATAGGGGTCTCAAAAACAGCACATTCTCTGGAGGACAACAATGGCGCCTATTTAGAGGAGTGCAGATTAGATTTGGGTTTTCCATCTGGAGACATTTGTGCTTCCCTGACTGGGAAAGAGAGTGAAACACTGTCATATTAAGTTAAGATAAGATTAGATAAGATAAGATAACTTTATTCATCCCGAATGAAATTCTTGTGCCAGATGTTGCTCAAAAATTACAACATAAAAAAAACAATAGAGTAATAACTGTAACACCAGAGTCTAATAGAATAACAATGAAAGTAAGATACATTTAGTAAAAGTAAACAAAAAAAAGAAGAGTAGAAAAGTAATATTGCACATGATACTGAAAAGTTATAAAAAATAATGATTGCACATGATATTGAGAAGTAATATTGCACACGATACAAACCCTGTTACAAATGTTACATTTGCTCGGTTTCGCACAGTTATGAGATGCAGTTTCTCCTGACACTACTACTTAGAGTGTATTATGCAGTAATTACCTACACCAGGGGTTTTCAAAGTGTGGGAGAGTCAGCCCCCCCCCCCGAGAGCAAATAAACAACAGCGCCCCCCTCACAATTTTTGTTGTTGCTATACTTAATGTTCCATTCGTATTTTTAAAAAAATGGTTGTTGTACACATTTTTATTTTTTTCTTTTACACATTTTAAACATCTGTGCTTTTCTTTTTAAAACATTTTGTTTTACACATTTTAAACATCTCATAGCATCGTTAGCTAGCACCTCTTGGCAGACAACACACTGTGGCAGTGGAGCATCTTCAGATCCAGTCCATAAAAATCCAAACTTTAAATAATCGTGGTCATACTTCCTTCTTTTTTCAGTCCCCCCAGGATTCCGCGGGACTTTTTTGTGATTGTTGCGGGCTAAAATGTCTGATGTTGCGGGGGGGGGGTTCCAAAAAATTGCGATGAAAGTTGAGGTGTTTTTTAGGTTTTTGTTGCGATGACATTGCGGGAGGAAGTGAAAGTTGTGAGAAATTGTTGCGATTTTCTCTTTTTGTGATTAAAATTGAGTGATATGTTAAATATTAAGTTATTACCGAAAAACTATTGATTAAAAAAACAAAGACACTGAGAAATGGTCCTATAAACATCTTTACCAATATAAAAGATTACCAGGACTACAAAAATGCAGAAAAATAGGCTTTACTTATCCAAATGCACCTGTTGGTTCAAAAGTTAAAGTGCATAGAACCTCACAGCACAACATGAAGTTACCTTAAAATATAATATAAATGCCTCAGCTTTCATGTAAGAAAAAAAACTATTAATACTAGTACTGTGTGCAGGCAGTCTCTCCTGAAGACTAAATTAAACAATAATTATAAACTAATAAAATAAATGGCTCAGGCTTCATAGAAGAAAAAAAAACAATTTGAACAGAATCTCACAGTATGATGCTGAAGCTGTCTAAACAATGGAAAATAAAACACCATTTTGGCAAAAATGTTGGCATCCATTAATTTCTTGTATTAAGTAAAAAAAATAATGTAAAGTGCACACAGTCCTTCACTGTAAACATAACACACTTTCAGTAACAGAATTTAAGCCTATATAAACATTGTCTCGCACATCGCATGCTGCTTCTCTTGAACATATACACGGAAGTAAGGCGGAAGGTAGTTTGTCGACGTCACCTCAAGACGACGCCAACGATTGGTCAAATTTGCAGGAAGGTTGCGGTGATTGGATATAATTGCAACACCGTCCTGAATTCGCGGGGATTGGTTGAATCGCAACATCGTGAAATCCTGAAGGGTCTGATTTTTTGCTTGGCCCAGACTCTGTCTCCTCACTCACTGTAGCTTTAGGTACTAAAAATCGGTCCATTTGTCTTTGGCAAAGGCTAGCTGAAGTTCGCTAAATATCCGCAATAGTAACTTATTCTGGTTTATGTTTCCTCACGTTGCGCCCCCCCTGAAGAACTCTGGCGCCCCCCAGGGGAGGTGCGCCCCACACTTTGAAAAGCCCTGACCTACACCACCTTGTGTAGAAGTTGTGCTGTACAGCTACTTAAAATGTTTTTTAAACCTTATTCTTGTCTTGTTGCTCTGCGCTCATGGACTTGCTTAATCTAGTAACTCGAGCAGTAACCAGGGCAGGATCAAAATTTTAGTGAGCTCTATGCTGCAGAAATGTGTCATTGATAATATAACACAATGACAAATGTGTACGACACAAAGGTAGAAAGTAACAAGCTGCACGTACACCTGTTAGAGTGCTTGATTACATTGTTCACTGTAATGTTACTTTTTTTTTTACTATAATTAAAATCATAATGCTTTTATGTGAGTTATTTAAAAATAAAATATTCAACATTGCTACATTTATTTTTTCACTGTTAAAGAATTTTATTATTATTATTATTAATAATAATAATAATAATAATAATAATAATAATAATAATAATAATATGTTTAATTCTGAGAGACTGTATGTGCCCATTTTTAAATAATTTAATTTCAAGACGCAATCAAAAATAAAGCCATCAGGAACAGTACTGTATAGTTAGTAGTTAGTGGAGACAGATGAGCCTTCCAGCCCAATTTATCAGATATCCTCAGTTTCAAATGCTTCAAAGGAGATGCGAGCTAAAAACTGTGGAGAAGTCTGCATTTAAAGAGGTACTACACACTTAAATGTGATTTTTTGAGCTGTAAACTAATAGATATGAAACACGTCAACGCTGCTGTAATATTGACGAAATTAAAAATTTTTATTTTTTAAAAAATGTCATTTTATGGGTTGAAAATGGCCAAACACAATCTGCTGGTTTAAATCATCCTGAACCATGCAAGGCCGAGGCTGACGTAGAGTCGACTGTTTGGTAGGTTTTTTTATGTCATGAAATGAAATCCATCCATCCATCCATTATCCGTAGCTGCTTATCCTGTTCTACAGGGTCGCAGGCAAGCTGGAGCCTATCCCAGCTGACTATGGGTGAGAGGCGGGGTACACCCTGGACAAGTCGCCAGGTTATCGCAGGGCTGAGACAGAGACAAACCATTCACACTCACATTCACACCGACAGTCAATTTAGAGTCACCAGTTAACCTAACCTGCATGTCTTTGGACTGTGGAGGAAACTGGAGCACCCGGAGTAAACCCACACGGACACGGGGAGAACATGCAAACTCTGCACAGAAAGGCCCTCGTCGGCCACTGGGCTCGAACCCAGGACCTTCTTGCTGTGAGGCGACAGTGCTAACCACTACACCACCATGCCGCCCATGAAATTAAATGAAATAAATAAATAAATAAATAGAAATTTTGAAAAATGACGGTAATGCCCTCTAAACAGAGGTGGCCACCTCCCCCAGCCCCCGACCTTGAGTGGGAGTCTGTGAAATTGTCACTGAACAACTCCGACCTCATATATCCATGCCCCCCCCAGTCATTGTCCCCCTCAGCCCCTTGCCCACTTTTTAGCATTTTTCAAAATGATGCAGTGGGTGGAGTTAGGCTCAGAGCTGGGGGGTGAAGCTACTGTACAATTTAACAACCTGCAAAAACATGTACAGGTAGGCCATTAGCTAGATAAGTGAGGTAGACTAGCTAGCCTGATTGTACAGTTACAGTTTGGAAGCTCAGTATTAAACTTAAGATCACATCAGTGTTTTACAGGTAACACTCAGGATAATGTTTGCTAGATAGCTAACTGTGGAGCTGAAACCTAGCAAGCTCCTGAAACCCCAACAACATTTGGCTAATCAGTGGCACGCAGGGGTGCGCACACACACACACACACACACACACACACACACACACACAGAGTTAATGTTAGCTTTCTTTACATGCTCTGGGTCATGGAGGTTGTGTTCACTTCATTGATTAGTTGTGCCAAATATAAATACATGGAAAAGTCTTTTATAAAGTAATTACTCTTATTAGTTTTGTCAGTCGTAGGTTGGACTACACTGTGTCACTTCATTATCAGGATGTCGCTGAGTCCATTTTCAATTTGAATTTTTTGAATGTGTGAGGCAAAAACAAAACAAAAAACCCTTTCTGAAAATACAGAGGTACAGAACATTGATTCCTCAAAGTTAGTCACAGCTTTGCTAATAAATAATAAATCATTAACTCTGCAAAATGTCTTATATATCCTATGGTGCCATAGTTCTTAGGTTTTATCTAAGTTTATTTGTGTATATAAATTAATTCATGTAACTCAACTTGGAAATCATATATATTGGAGAAAAGGAGCTTTCTAAATGAAGGTCAAGGCCTTCATTCGATGATTTGGTCGGTCTTTACTGCTGTTCTCTTCCATTTTTTTTCTGTCTTTATGACTTTTTTATGACTCTGCCAGTTTCACTAATTAAAACAACAGTCAGTAATTATTTTCTTGCCCTCAAAGGAATGGGTTTCATTTCACTTTGGTTTGTGCTGGACCCCCTCCAACCACAAATCCAACACAATCCAAGGATTTTCATTTAGAGCAAATAGTAATGTGTAATTTCACATACATGGGAAAACAGATTTTGGCTCAAACACACACATTCCCATTCCTTAGACACTCCCAAGTTCAAAGTCTTTCCAAGCATTACTCTGTGAATGAGCCGAAATGAGGCCCTCTAGTGTCCCCTAGTGGTCATGTTCCCCAATATCTGAGTACTACAAGTCCACCAGTGTGTAGTCCTGTACTGAAAAATAAGCTTTTAACTGAATAACATTGTTTAGTTTTACTCTTCTATTCTTTTTGCTTTTAATTTAAACATGCCACCATCACCACTCTTCAGAGGACAATAAGGACTTACAGTTACATTTTTTGGACTATTAAGGCCATTCCTATGAGAGAGAGAGAGAGAGAGAGAGAGAGAGAGAGAGAGAGAAGAAAATTATTTCTTTTTTTGGGGGGGGGGAATCAATGTTCAAAATAATTTGTCTTTGTTCAGACCATTGATTAAAATCTTCAGCTTTTCTAACAATATCACATTTCAAATATTTCCTTGAAAACCCTGAAGGCCAAGGTCTAGTTTTACAAACACCTCCACTCCACAACACACTCCTGCATTTCTCGGTCACATGCTAAAGGCCCGACAGTCGTTTGAGCTCTGACTGACCTTGTAGTGTGAGCTCTCTGAAGTTGCCATTAAAATAAACCAGGTTTAACGTCCCATGACAATGACCCTTATTTGTTTCTTACCTCTCTAGTAAAATGGACCAGAAGGCTTTCTCTTAAGCCTCTTTGGTGAGACCTTCCCCCCCAAGTGTGTTAACAAATGCTAGGGAGGAAACTGGAGGTTTAATGTGAATGCAAAAACAAAACAAAACAAAAAAAACAACCCAGTACACACACACACACACACTATATATATATATATATATATATATATATATATATATATATATATATATATATATATATATATATAGTGTGTGTGTGTGTGTGTGTGTGTGTGTGTGTGTGTGTGCACGCACATACTGTTCCAAAAGTTTGTACATCCCTACCCATTCATAGGTTTTTCTGTATTTTGTATTTTCTACATTGTAGAACAATACTGAAGGCATCAAAACTATGAAATAACATCTGGAACATACATGGAATTATGTGGTAAATAAAAAATTGTTAAATTCTGTAAAGCTGCTTTGCGACAATGCTTATTGTTAAAAGCGCTATACAAATAAACTTGACTTGACTTAAATAAACTATGTTTCCTATTTTAGATTCTTCAAAGTAGCCACCGTTTACCTTGATGATGCTTTGTACACTATTGGTATTACCAGCTTCATGTGGTAGTCACCTGGAATGCTTTTCAATTAACAGCTTTGCCTCATCAAAAGTTAATTAGTGGACGAGTTTCTTGCCTTCTTAATGCGTTTGTTTGAGATCAAACAGTAAATAGTAAATAACAAAAATACAGTAAATGGCCCTATTCAACAACTGTAGTAATCCATATTATGTCAAGAACCGCTCGACTAAGTAAAGAGAAACGACATCCATCATTACTTTAAGACATGAAGTGTCTTTTAATTCATAAAAATCAAGAAAAAACACTGAATTAGGAGGTGTTCCCAAACTTTTAGCTGGTACTCTAGCTTTAAAACTTATAAAAGTACATAATTGGACCTTAAGGACCATTGTGAGGGTATATTTAGGCCTATATTGTTTGTATCTTGGAGAACAAAATGTGCCTGTACAATACCTGTTCTTCTGAACAGCTCAGTTCACCACAGTGGAATGGTGATTTGTTTGTCCATCTTCTAATATACCAAATTCATCCCATTAAATCCTTGGTCATTTGAATGTGAAGATATTTGAATTAGAATGTTAAACTATACAGTGCTTGACCCGAGGTTTAACACAATCACAAACACTTATCATTTTAACGTTTCCCACTAAGCAGGGTTTTTTTTTGTTTGTTTTTTTTCTTCGTTCTTGCCTAAATCTAGACTAATCCCGGGATTAGGGTCAAGGTCAGAGGTTACAAAGTAGAGGATAATCAGAGTACACAAAGTGCACAGATAAAAGTATCAGGGATACGATACACAACAGAGTGGTCAGACATGTATCTTTAGAGTATATTTAGAGTAATCCAAATCACAAATCAATTCCAAAAGGAAAACACGAGTAAACAGCGTAATGTGGGTTAAAATAAAAAAAACATTAAAGGAATTAAAATCATTAATTTGGTTCAAACATGGACTTTGTAAATAAGAGCATTTGTACTGGAATGGTGCTATGTATGGTTTCGAAGGCCAAAGGACCAACAGCATTTCATTCAGTAATAGCACTCATCGCAGGTTTCTGGAAAACAATTTTGACAAAATAATAACTTTTTAAAAATTATTTACGGATACAACCAGTCTCAGAGACTGATAGTGCTTTACGGTTCTTCTGTCTTTCTCGTAAAATATCTTATCAAGCAATATATCTCATAAAAATGTTTGTCATTTCATGGATTTTTACATAAGCCTTACATTCAGTCTAAAAAAAAAAAAAAGACATTTCTGCTTATTCAGGCCCAATGTACGTAGGTGCCCTTCAAATAAACTGTGACAAATTACTAATTTGCAGTCAGCCGTAATGTCAAAAATGGAGAATTGAGAGTGTTTCTGCATCTTCATTCATTCATTTATTACCCTCAGCAGAACTTAGCAACTTGGGTTAACAATCTCTGCAGCATGTAGTTTCTGGATTTTTTAATCTATTTTCAAATATGTTTGTATGATGCCCCCTGGAGGACATGCAATATACTCCAGTTCATTTGAGGAAAAGATGGGAAACATCTCACTCCTGAGAACTGGGACTACAATATTTCAGCAATAGAACATTACAAGATGTGTTATTATCAGAAAATAATCAACAATGATGGTGAAATGCGGCCTGACGTGAAGCACAGTTACAATTAACACCTAGAGTTGATTATTTTCCATAAACAGCAAATCCTGAAGGGTTTTTTTTCTACTACACTATATCCATCCATCCATCCATCCATCCATCCATCCATCCATCATCTGTAACTGTTTATCCTGTGTAGGGTTGCAGGCAAGCTGGAGCCTATCCCAGCTGACTACGGGCGAAAGGCGGGGTACACCCTGGACAAGTCACCAGATCATCGCAAGGCTGACACATAGACACAGACAACCATTCACACTCACATTCACACCTACGGTCAATTTAGAGCCACCAGTTAGCCTAACCTACATGTTATTGGGCTGTTGGGGAAACCGGAGCACCCGGAGGAAACCCACACAGACACAGGGAAGAGCATGCAAACTCCGCACAGAAAGGCCCTTGTCAGCCGCTGGGCTCGAACCCAGACCTTCTTGCTGTGAGGCAACAGTGCTAACCACTGCACCACCTTGACACCCAGTGTACACAATATTTGCAAAGAAATTGATGATACATTTTAATCAATTTATAGTAACATTTAATGTCACAGAACATCTGGGAAGCAAGTTAGTTCTTGTTATCACTTCCATTAACACAACTCTAAACAGTCATTCTCTCACTGTGTCTCTTTTTGCTATCTCCCTTGAAGTTAGTAATACGAAAGAAAAAAATATGCAACTTTTCATATTACTGAGAAAATATAAAGGGAAAGTCCTCTGTCCTGAAGACTTTTCAATGGTGGTAAACATACTGAGTTTCAAAGTGCTAACACTGGAGACTCCTTCCATAAATATTCAATCTTTTTTCACAGAAATATTCACCTTTTCAATTATTATATGTTTTTCTATGTTAAACAACGTTTATGATTAGGTTTACATTACAAAGGATGTCTGCCATACTGTACATGTCCATGAATTAAATTATCTTAATGAATTGGGTGTTGTACGAGACCGTCTATGACGGCATAGCTCACTCTGGCCCCGTCTAGTCCAGAAGGAACGATCTAAAGTGGGCCACCTTGTGCAATAAATGTTGCAAGCTATATACACTATATACAAGTTACAACCCCAGTTCCAAAGAAGTTGGGATGCTGTCTAAACTGTAAATAAACACAGAATGCGATAATTTGCAAATCATGAAAACCCTACAGTTCATTGAAAATAGTACAAAGACAATATATCAAATGTTGAAACTGAGAAATGTTATTGTTTTTTTGAAAAATTTATGCCCGTTTTGAATTTGATGTCAGCAACACATTTCAAAAAAGTTGGGAAAGGGCATCAAAAGACTGGAAAATTTGTGTAATGTTAAAAAAACCCGAATTTGGTTAATTGGCAACAGGTCGGTCACATGATTGGGTATAAAAAGAGCATCCCAGAGAGGCGGAGTCTCTCAGAAGTAAAGATGGGGAGGGGCTCACTGCTCTGTGAAATACTGTGTGGGCAAACAGTGCAACAATTTAAGAATAATGTTCCTCAATGTAAAATTGCAAAGAATTTGGGGATCACATCATCTATGGTACATAATATCATTAAAAGACTCAGAGAATCTGGAGAAATCTCTGTATGCAAGAGACAAGGCTGAAAACTGACATTGGATGTCTGTGATCTTCAGACCCTCAGGTGACACTGCATTAAAAGCAGACATGTGTCCGTAGTGGAAATCACTGTATGGGTTCAGGAACACTTCAGAAAACCATCGTCTGTGAAAACAGTTCATTACTGCATCCAGAAATGCAAGTTAAAGCCAGATATAAACAATATCCAGAAACACTGCCACCTTCTCTGGGCCCGAGCTCTTTTACGATGGACTGAGGTGAAGTGGAAAACTGTCCCGAGTTCTGACGAATCAGAACTAGAAATTCTTTTTAGAAATCATGGACACCACGACCTCCAGGCTAAAGAGGAGAGGAACCATCCGGTTTGTTACAATATCAGTGCACAGTTCAAAAGCAGCATCTGTGATGACATGAGGGGGCATTAGTGCACATGACATGGGTAGCTTGTACATCTGGGAAGGCTTCATTAATGCTGAATGATATATACTGTACACATTTCAGAGTGATATGCTGCCATCTAGAAAAAATCTTTTTCAGGGAAGGCCTTCCTTCTTTCAGCAAGACAATGCCAAACCACTTTCTGCACATATTAAAATTGCATGACTCTGTAGTAGAAGAGTCCGGGTGCTAAACTGGCCTGCCTGCAGTCCAGACCTGTCTCCCATTTAAAACATTTGGCACATTATGAAGCGCAAAATATGACAAAGGAGACCCGAACAGTTGAGCAACTGAAATTGTATATCAGGCAAGAATGGGACAACATTTCTCTTTCAAAACTACAGCAATTGGTCTCCTCAGTTCCCAAACGTTTACAGAGTGTTATTAAAAGTAGAGGTGATGCAACACAGTGGTAAACCTGCCTCTGTCCCAACTTTTTTTTTTTAAACGTGTTGCTGACATCAAATTCAAAATGAGCATAAATTTTTCAAAAAACAATAAAATTTCTCAGTTTCAACATTTGATATGTTGTCTTTGTACAATTTTCAATGAAATATCAGGTTTCCATGATTTACAAATTATCGTATTCTGTTTTTATTTACAGTTTACACAGCGTCCCAACTTTTTTGGAATTGGGGTTGTATATATAGAAACTACATACACCCTTGGAATATCGACCTATTTGCCAGAAAGAATCCAAAATGGTGAGGAATTGACCGAGAGGAAGCAATTTTTGTTGAACTGCTCATTAAGGCTTAATTAGTCCATAGCTTCATTAATAATTGTAATTAAGCAAATCTGGGTAGAAGTTATATGCACCCTAGGTACCCCTATCTTCATGTCAGAAAGAATCAAAATGGGTGAAGAATTGAGGGAGAAGAAGTGATTTGTGTGGAAACTGCTCGTTAGGGCTTAATTACTCCATATCTTCATTATTAATTGCAATTATGCAAATTTGAGTAGAAACCATATGCGCCCCAGGCAGACCTACCTTCCTGCCAAAAAGAATAAAAATCGGTGAAGAATTAAGAGAGAAGAAGCGATTTTTATTAAATGTGGACAACGCCGGATGGACAACGGACAACACATGATGGCATAAACTCATCACCTGTCGGCCGGATGAGCTAATAAACTCAGAATAGATCATTCAACCATGCTGCATAAAAGTATAAGGAAAAACAGGATATACATTGGAAATGTATACCTTACTAGATCCTTTTCTTCAGCTTGTTTTCCACTTTTGACATTTTGGTGCATTTGTGTGAGTCCTGTGGTCCACAATTTTCATGGTGCACAGCTTCAGGGTGGCATGGGTAGGGCCGTGGGACAAAAATGCTCTTTAATGAAATCATGGGGGTTAAAATGCCTCCTGTTGAGGCTTCTCTTAACCAACAATAAGCAGGGTGGAAGATCTCCTGCTGCCCTTTACTGCACCACTTCCACCCAGCGCCACCCAAAAGTCTTAGATTCATCTTTATTACCTTCTCACCGCTCCTCACTCGTTTCTCCTTAGCTCATTGCTTTCAGAAACCCCACAGCTCTGAGTAAGCACCTCACCCACTGCCTGTAAAAATACCATGCAAGTTCCTCACCTTATCCGTGTCCTGAAGCAATACTTTCTTCTCCTGTAAAGCATTTCCATCTGAGAGAAAACATGTATACTCATCAGGTGGTTTGATGACTCCTTGGTTGTTCTCTGGTGCATTTTTTGTTGATTGTGCACAGATCCATGCTTAAACTCAGTGACAGAAGAAGACCGAGGTGCACACTACTTCTCCAGAGGAGACTAGAAACTAAACTGGGGAGTTTAGTAAGGGAGGTTTTAAACTCAGTTCAGTATTTAAACAACACTGCAAATTATGGGTGATTCCATGATTAGGGTGCATTTACATTAGGGCAAGGGTTCTCAACCTTTTCTACTTTAAGGCCCACCTATCCACACTTGTAACGAGTCGGGGCCCATTAAAAAAGATCCCCAATTGTTTTGGCTCATCTATTCTATTAGAATCTAATAATTTAATGTAAAGTGTATTAATGGGATGCAACATCACTCCCTGTTACAGATGGGAGCCAAGGAATTAAATAAATGCAATAAAACAAACTGTTTTTAATTGTAGGTATTGTATTTAAAACTGTATGGATGTGCCAGAAGCCAAACCATGCATGCAGGTCATTCTCAGTCAAAAGGGATTAATGATCCAAAAGTGGAGTCTGGTCCATTAATGCCGCTTTTCCACTACCAACGCGGCTGAGTTGGGCTGAGCCGTGCCGTGCTGAGTTGGGCTGAGTCAGGCTGAGTGGGGCTGTTGGAGTTGCATTTCGACTACAACCGCGCTGAACCGTGCTGGCTGGAAGTGGGTGGACACATTGGGTGGAGTTAACGAAAGTGGGTGGACGTCACGTGATGTCGTTAGGCGGCGCAAATAGTGACATCAGTGAGGTTTAAGCGGTAGTCTCACGACCCGGATAGTAAACAATAAACATGGAGTCGTTAGTGTTGCTGGTCTTGGTGCTGTGGCTTGTTGTCACCGACAACGCCAACAGATACTGGCAAGAGCGTATAAATGAGGCGAGGCGCATAAGGCTTCAGAAATTCTCGTAATTCGTAATTCTCCTTCTTCCGGGTTTACGGTGTTTACAGATCCCAGCGTGCTCACGGGGCGTGTGTGGGCATGTGAGGACACTCCTCCTCACCAATCAGTGCACAGGGGAGTGTCTGCTCACGCCCCTAGCCCCACTCGGCTCCGTTTGGCTCGCTTCAGCCCTACTCCAAAACCGTGCGAGTTTTGGGTGCTAAGCAGGGCTGAAGCGAGCTGAGTCGTGCTGCTCTAAGGTAGTCGAAACGCGAGCCGTGTCGGGCTGAAGTGAGCTGAAAAAGGGTAGTGGAAAAGGGCCATAACACAAGAACTTATTGCCATGTTTATGTCCAGCAAACAAGCAAGTTATTAAAACCAAGAAGTACACTAAAAAGAAGTGGATATAGAAACCACTCAATGGGATTAGACCCTTACACGCTAACAAAGAAGGATTTTTCTTATGAAAGAAAAATTTACTTGCTAAATTTGACATTAGTAGAATAAATTTTGATCCTATTGTAGCTGTAACTAAATACAAAGATAATAGTTATGCATACTATTAATTAACTTAAAGGATTACTGAAGTCATTTTTAAACTTGCTTTATTTCTTAATTAACGTGTTATTCAATTATGTTTTCGGATTTAGTAACCTTATATCGTGACTTGTATTGGCAACTAATTGCAATTAAATATTATACTTATTGCCTATTTGGTTTTCAGCCATGATGAATTTAGTTCGTTCAGTCCACGGCAGGCGTCACTTATCCGTGCGATCTTCACGAGACTTGTGCGAGACTTCGAAACGTGAAGTGTCAGCCAGGTGTCAGTGCCACCACTTTGAAAACTGTTTTCCAAATGAAATATTGCACAAAAATGAGTTTTTTTCAAACTTTCCTGATTGCTATCAAAACAAACAAAACTTCCGGCTTGATTACGTCAGCATTCGAAAGAGGGCGCGCGCGTCTCTTGACAACGTTGGCAGATGTTGGTCACTTTGATTTCCGCTGTACGTTTTACTTCCGTCCTACGATGTCTCGCACAGGTCTCAACGAATCTCGTTTACGGCCATTGCTTTGACATATGGACTGATATATTACATAGCATACAGTGCTCAGCGTAAATGAGCACCCCCTTTGAAAAGTAACATTTTAAACAATATCTCAATGAACACAAACAATTTCCAAAATGTTGAAAAGACAAAGTTTAATATAACATCTGTTTAACTTATAACGTGAAAGTAAGGTTAATAATATAAACTTAGATGACACATTTTTCAGTTTTATTCAAATTAGGGTGGTGCAAAAATGAGTACACCCCACAACAAAAACTACTACATCTAGTACTTTGTATGGCCTCCATGATTTTTAATGACAGCACCAAGTCTTCTAGGCATGGAATCAACAAGTTGGCGACATTATGCAACATCAATCTTTTTCCATTCTTCAACAATCACCTCTTTCTGGATGCTGGATGGAGAGTGATGCTCAACTTGTCTCTTCAGAATTCCCCAAAGAAAATAATTTCTTTACACCACAAAGGTGAAGGCTACAAGAAGATCAGCAAAGCTTTACTTATCAGTCAGAATACTGTAGCAAAAGTGGTACAAAAGTTTAAGAAAGATGGAACTGCAACCATCTCACAGAGATGTCCAGGTCGTCCACGGAAGTTAACACCTCGACAGGAGCGTCTTCTGATGAGAAGGGTTGAAGAAAATCGACATGCAAGTTCACTGCAATTATCTAAAGAAGTAGAAAGCCAAACTGGGGTGACTATTTCCCGTGACACAATACGGCGTACATTGCAGAGGAATGGCATGCATGGATGCCGTCCACAAAAGAAGCCTCTCCTAAAGCCCAGGCACAAAAAAGCCCGCCTAGAGTTTGCCAGGGCCCATGCTGACAAAAATGAAGACTACTGGGACTCTATACTCTGGAGTGATGAGACCAAGATAAATGTTTTTGGAACTGATGGCTTCAAAACTGTATGGTGTCGCAAAGGTGAGGAATGCAAAGAAAAATGCCTGGTGCCTACAGTGAAACATGGTGGTGGCAGTGTCCTTATGTGGGGCTGCATGAGTGCTGCTGGTGTCGGGGAGCTGCATTTCATTGATGGCATCATGAATTCACAGATGTATTGCTCTATGCTGAAAGAGAAGATGCTACCATCACTCTGTGCCCTTGGTCGTCATGCACTTTTCCAACATGACTAAACACACATCTAAGGCCACTGTTGGATTTCTGAAGAAGAACAGGGTGAAAGTGATTCAATGGCCAAGTATGTCTCCTGATCTGAACCCAGTCGAACACCTATGGGGAATTCTGAAGAGACAAGTTGAGCATCACTCTCAACATCACTCTCTGGTTCGAACCCAGCGGCCAATGAGGGCCTTTCTGTGTGGAGTTTGCATGTTCTCCCTGTGTCTGCGTGGGTTTCCTCCGGGTGCTCCGGTTTCCCCCACAATCCAAAGACATGCAGTTAGGTTGACGTGGGGCGGCCTTGGGCTGAGGTGCCCTTGAGCAAGGTACCTGTCCCCTGACTGCTCCCTGGGCGCTCTGGTGTGGCTGCCCACTGCTCTGAGTGTGTGCGTGTGTTCACTGCTTCAGATGGGTTAAATGCAGAGAATGAATTTCACTGTACTTGAAGTGTGCATGTGACGAATAAAGGTTTCTTCTTAAAAGTAACATCCAGCATCCAGTCACTAAAAGCGGTCATTGTTGAAGAATGGAAAAAGATTGATGTTGCAAAATGTCACCAACTTGTTCATTCCATGGCTCGAAGACTTGGTGCTGTCATTAAAAATCATGGAGGCCATACAAAGTACTAGATGTAGTAGTTTTTGTTGTGGGGTGTACTCATTTTTGCACCACCCTAATTTGAGTAAAACTGAAAAATGTGTAATCTAAGTTTATATTATTAACCTTACTTTCACGTTATAAGTTAAACAGATGTTATATTAAACTTTGTCTTTTCAACATTTTGGAAATTGTTTGTGTTCATTGAGATATTGTTTAAAATGTTACTTTTCAAAGGGGGTCTACTCATTTATGCTGAGCACTGTATTTCAAACACTCATAACTAACTATTTTTGACAAAATACTGTAGCTATCAACAATGCATTCCTATATTTAATAAAATGAGATAAATAGAATTTTGATAATAAAAAAAATTTGCCTTCAGTTCCCCTTTAATGTGAAGATAATTAACAGATAATCAACAGATTTTAAGGGCTTTTTAAAGATATGTGTATATTTTCATTCTTTTGTATTTGCAATTATTTGTATCTGTACATGAACAACCCCAACAGCTCTGCTGATCAACTTATCGTGTTTTAAATAAAGTTATTCATTCATTCATTCATTATGACTTGGAAAATGACATCTCAAACTACCTGGTGCTGCAGACATCATTCTACACATTCAAACAGATGAAAATCTGGAAGAGCATGGAGGTGTACAACTTTTTATATGTGGCTAGGTTAAAGATCTGGGGATCAGGACACTACAAGATAAATCCTGTATTGTTTTTTTCCAGGTAAGGAGAAATTACTGAGCTTTGTATACGTCTTTGTGATGGTTGCTAGGATGCTAGAAGTTTTAGTATCAGGTGTAAACAAACTACAGCCACTCAATTCTCAATCCTCCCTGCTCTTCTCTTCCAGCAGGCATCATGCAGGCATCACAGATCCATATAATTTACCCCCAAATGTATTTATTTATTCTGCTCACTGCGCATGCACGCTCTGTGTCCGCAAGCACGGATTAAATGCAAAGGAGGAATGTGACAAAAATAAAGGCTTGTTCTTCTTAATTTGCCCACAAATGTATTTATTTCACTTGAAAGGTGTATGTCAAACCACCAGCTATCAGATTTGGAACACTACAACATCCTGAACTATTTAGTATTTGGCTTCAAACTTGAAAAAAATTTGCGGCCCACAAGATGGCACCCAGTGGTTGAGAAACACTGCATAAGCGTACATTTACAAATAAAATAAAGCTAACTGACTTTTTATACAGAGGAAAAATGACCTTTGAAACATCATGTGCATCTTTCAGATCAATGATTGATCATTAATAAATCTACTCTACACTATAACAACACTTTAACATTAAATATAAAAATTAAAATACTTACAAAGGCATATTATTTTTGCAGTCCCTGAACATCTCTGAGAAACAGCTACTGTAGAATATTCCACAAGTCATATACAACAGCATCATCCATATTTCCTGAAGATCATGGGAAGAAGAAAAGTAAGCTCCAGCAATCTCATCTCATCTCATTATCTCTAGCCACTTTATCCTGTTCTACAGGGTTGCAGGCAAGCTGGAGCCTATCCCAGCTGACTACGGGTGAGAGGCAGGGTACACCCTGGACAAGTCGCCAGGTCATCACAGGGCTGACACATAGACACAGACAACCATTCACACCTACGGTCAATTTAGAGTCACCAGGTAATCTAACCTGCATGTCTTTGGACTGTGGAAGAAACCGGAGCACCCAGAGGAAACCCACGTGGACACGGGGAGAACATGCAAACTCCACACAGAAAGGCCCTCGCCAGCCACAGGGCTCGAACCCGCACCTTCTTGCTGTGAGGCGACAGCGCTAACCACTACACCACTGTGCCGCCCCCGTTAAGAATTATTATTATTATTATTATCATTATTATTTCTTTTCTTATGTTAAATGCATGTCTTCTTGGATTCAATGCTGAAAAAATTAAATAATGGCACCTCAATTTTGAAATCACCCAGATAAGAACAGCTTTTAGTTTTTGGCTAAAATGTTAATGTTTGGTCATAGCAACTTTCAACTAACTCAAACATCTCTGAAGAAGCACTAAATTATTCACCAGTGAATGTGATTGTCTTTCCAACACCGGGTACAGCAGAGAGGAACCATTAGGGCCTTCTAGGCCTTCATAGAAGACCCAAACATATGAGCCTTTCAGATGTTATATTTAATTTCTTTAATTTTTTAATTGCTTTCATTCTTACATAATTTCATTATAATTATTCTCTTCTAATTCTAATTTGGCCTCATTTTCTATCAAATTTGCTTCAGAAATGAAAGGGTTACTGTCCTGAAAACATTAAAATCGAGATCCAATGAGATTATTTTTGTTTGTTGTCTCTAGGCTGAGAAGAGTTTCGAGCTGGCTCACTCATTGGTTAGGACTTCATTGCCAGGACAGAAGGTCATGGCAGTGTATGTTTATGTAGGAAGTGACAGATGAATTAACCAATCAGATTTTGATTTATAGTGGGAGGGATCAAAAATTTATCGCTCTCGGCCGTCTCGAAGGCCAACGTGAGCTTAACCACGAGTCGGCGCTGTTAGCGCAGCAGTGAAGTCACCTTCCAGCCGGTGTAGCGTTCATCAGTAGTGTTAACAAATGCTAATAAAACAGTCAAGCCAGTGCTATTGAGAGCAAGTAGCACAGGCTAACGCCCGAGAAACTAAGATTTCTGTCTCCAGACTCTTCTTCCACGCATGCTCACTACAGTATTTCTCACTCAGACTTAAGTATTCATTTCCCTGTGTCAGTTACTTAGTTAGTTTTAAAATCAACATTGACAGCTCCACACAGCAGAGCTACCGCTAATCCCTTGCAAAATCCTTTGTCCTGTTGCTTTTTTGCTGTGTCTGGCTAAGGTTTGGCTGAGCTGAAGTCCCAGCTCTAATAGTAACGGTTCACCACTGGGGTACAGTATAGGCACTCCTATCTTCTACATGTTAGTGTAGAGGTCTAGGAACAATAGAAACACATTCACACCTTGTGTCTTTCATTCTCACTCAGTTCATGAAGGTTTTGATAATAACCTATTAAATAAATAAGTACATTAGAAAAAAGTATTGAGGCCCCCAAGATCAAAAGCTGATTCAATGAATGAATGAATTAGGAATGTGTTCAGGAGCTTAGGAGGCCGAAAACAATGCAGCAGATTAGAAAATTTCATCTAGAAACAAATTTACAAGTAAAGATTTGTATGCAGCAGTAGTTCCCAGGCATGGGGAGTCCACATGCAGCATTTTCTATTTTTTCCATACTCAAACACCTTTTTCCACTCATTGGGTTAATTATTTTGCCATTCATGACCCTTGAGGTCAGATGTTAGATCTGATACTCTGTCTAAACTCTTGGGGATGCTGAGTGTTTGTATAGGGATCTCATACAATTCAAATCCCAGTGATGCCATAACCATATACAGTATTGCTCAGAGTCCCAGTGTATAATTGGCCCTTCCTGTGGGAGTGATGGCCCCTGTAGATCAGAGCAATGCTAAGGGCAATAGTTCCGCAGCAGTCCTAAACTACTGATCAGAAGGTTGAAAGTTTATATCCCAGCACCACCAAGCTACCAATGTTGAGTACTTCAGTCTCTCTTAACTCTGACCCTGGTTGACCCTGTGCCATGCTCTTCCCTCAACTTCCTTCAAGCTGGTATATAGGCAAAAACTATACACAAGGCTGTCAGCATGGACAGTACATTGAATCTGAGGTAGTTAATAAATATTGAGAATATGGTAGAACATGTGGTGAAAGAAGGGACACATGCAAGTAATTATTTGGCCAGGAAGCTTCAAGTTCATATGAGATCTAATACATTTTCTAAGAATACATTTTCAAGCTCTTTTGAATTTGAAACCTATGGTATAGTGCATCTCAAACAATATGAATATTGTGGAAAAAGTTCAGTTTTTCATAATTTAATTCAAAAAAGGTAAACTTTCATATATTCTATATTCATTACATGTAAAGTGAAATATTTCAAGCCTTTTTTTGTTTTAATTTTGATGATTATGGCTTATAGCTGATGAAAACCAGAAATCCAGTATCTCGAATTATTAGACTATTTCCTAAGATCAATCAAAAAAGGATTTACAATACAGAAATGTCCAACTTCTGAAAAGTATGTCAATTTATACACTCAGTATTTGGTTGGGGCTCCTTTACCACAAATTACTGCATCAATACAGCATGGCATGGAGGTGATCAGCCTGTGGCACTGCTGAGGTATTATTGAAGCCCAGGTTGCTTTGATAGTGGCCTTCAGCTCATCTGTATTTTTGGGTCAGGTGTTTCTCATCTTCCTCTTGACAATAGCCCATAGATTCTCGATGGGGTTCAGGTCAGGCGAGTTGGCTGGCCAGTCAAGCACAGTAATATCATGGTCAGCAAACCATTTGGTAGTAGTTTTGGCACTCTGGGCAGGTGCTAAGTCATGCTGGAAAAGGAAATCTGCATCTCCATAAAGCTTGTCAGCAGATGGAAGCATGAAGTGCTCTGAAATCTCCTGGTAGATGGCTGCATTGACTTTGGACTTGATAAAACATAGTGGACCAACACCAGCAGATGACATGGCACCCTAAATCATCACAGACTGTGGAAACTTCACACTGGACTTCAAACACCTTGGATTCTGTGCCTCTCCACTCTTCCTCCAGACTCTAGAACCTTGATTTCCAAATGAAATGAAAATTTACTTTCATCTGAAGAGAGAACTTTTGTTATAGCCTCTCTCCTGAAGACATCTGTGCGTGGTGGCTCTTGATGCACTGACACCAGCCTCAGTCCACTCCTTGTGAGTGAATCAACTTTTCTTGACAATCCTCTCAAGGGCATGGTCATCCCTGTTACTTGTGCACCTTTTCCAGCCAGCCTTTTCAACAATGACATTCTGTGGCTTAACCTCCTTGTGGAGGGTGTCGATGATCGTCTTCTGGACAACTATCAAGTCAGCAGTCTTCCCCATGATTGTGATTCCATGTGCTGAACTAGACCGAGAGATACATGGTATTTATACTGATATACTCAAATTAAATACTCTAATATTGTGAGATTTTTTTTTTATTTTTGCACTGTAGTCCATAATTATCAAAATTAAAATAGAAAAATGCTTGAAATATTTTTGTTTACATGTAATGAGTCCAGAATATATTACATTTTCAGTTTCTTAAATAACTAATGGAAAATATTGAACTTTTTTCACAATATTCTAATTGTTTGAGATGCACTAGTAGTACAGACTATGCAAAATGAAATTCCTATCCAAATGCTGTATACCTAAATACTCACTTATGGGAAAGATTAAGACACTCCAATCCCAAAAATTCAATCCTTCAATTTTTGTTCTACTGCTATTCGCGATTGCTCTTTGGTTATTTCAAGAATATTTCTGAGGAACTGACTCATTATCATCATTCTGAGACAATGTTAAATTATCCTCTGGCTCCATTCTTACTCTGCTGTTGTGCTTACTGTACATAGCCAAGTGAACATCATCAGAGTCAGTGATTAGACTATTATTAAGGCATGGAACCAAAAACAAAAAGACAGGACTGGAGAAAGACAGTAAGGCCAGTTAGACATAAACATGCATTTGATTTGAGAGCTTATGAAAAGTGCTGGTACACCATAAAAACTTCTTGGACTAAAAAGATCAAAGCATAGAAGTGCAGATACCGGATACCAGTGAATACTGTCCTGCTTCAAGCACGCAATCTAATTCATATGAGATATCCAAAACTGACATACTATACATAAAGCAAAACACTCTGCAGTATGGATGCAAGGACGCTAAGAAAATATGTTGCCTGGCTATATGCTAACTTACCACTTTATTTCATTACACAATTAACTGAATATTTAACAGTGATTCCACAAAATCGAGTCGTACATGAGCTGATAGCCAACAAGGCACGTAGCACTAAGTTGGCTGTAAGCCACATACAATGAGATTGAGTGGAATAACTATTTTATTCTATCCACATTCACTGGATTTTGAAAACGAGAGCATTTGTATTTTTATTTTTTGCAAATTTTAGAAATAAAAACTTTATACAAAACATCCGACAAAATCATTTCCACTTAGAATGTAAACAAACCGGTGAAATACGTAACAGGAGCAATTTGTGAAAAATGCTATAATAATAATTCTTGAAAAGTTAAAAATGTTCTTACCATGGAATAGTTTCATTCCACATTTTTTATTTTATTTATTTATTGCTTTTTTTTTTGGGGGGGGGGGTTGTTTTCAAGTAGAGTTTTAATTTCATCCTTGGTTGGTTCATCCACCATGTTCTTCTTCTTCTTTAGCCTTTTCTGGTGGTTGGCTAACCAACTTAAAGGTGCATTAATGCGGAACACGCACTACTGAGGGGAAAAAAAAAACCCAAACTATATTTTCTTAGGGCAGCATGGTGGTGTAGTGGTTAGCACTGTTGCCTCACAACAAGATGGCGGCTGACGAGGGCCTTTCTGTGTGGAGTTTGCATGTTCTCCCCGTGTCTGTGTGGGTTTCCTCCAGGTGCTCCGGTTTCCCCCACAGTCCAAAGACATGCATGTTTGTCTTTATGTGTCAGCCCTGCGATGACCTGGCGACTTGTCCAGGGTGTACCCCGCCTCTCACCTATAGTCAGCTGGGATAGGCTCCATCTTGCTCGTGACCCTGTGCAGGATAAGTGGTTACGGATAATGGATGGATATATTCTCTTAGCTATTTCTGTTTCTTTTAAATACTCAATAACAAAGTGATATATCTGACTTAATGCGCTCCGCTATTTTGTTCTTCTCTACTCACGGTATATGAGCTGATACCCTAGTAGTACTGTAGCCAATCTGAACATGCAATTGCTCATATCCAGTGAATGTGGATAGAAAAATACTGTATATTTGCTATTCATAGTCATTCCTTAGCAGGAAAACCAATTTATAATTTTGCCTTAGCCACGTACACTCAAGTTAATGAATAATATAAAAAAATTCAATTCTTAAAAATCTTGGCTTCCTGATAAAAACATTAGACAAGTTCAAGTATTTGGTGCACAGGATTTGATAAAAGATTAACAAGAGAATGAAAAGCTGCAGGGAAAATAAAAGGGAAAATGCACATATTAAAGCCCCTTGGACTGAAACTGAGAACCACTGAATTAATGAATCAGAAAGGAGTTAACTCAAATGATAAATGCTATCAAATGGTGGAAGGGTTTCAACAATATCCAGCCAAAATCTCCCACCTCTGACCCAGTACTAAGTCTCCAGGAACATCTGGATATTAGTGACAGCTGTGTTGGCGCTGAATGGAAATTCTGCTAGTAGATATCGGGATCAAGGTCTCACTCTGTTTCTCCATCAGTTTTTATCAAGGTTCCTGAACTCCAGAGCTAGCGGGTCACGGCGCTCTACAGATTCATGTTTTCCTGCTTCAACACAGCTGTCTTAGCTAAAGATTAATAGTGGCTCATAATAAGCACTTGAGTTGAATCAGGTGCACTTCAGCAGAAAAAAACACTCATTTTTGGGGAATGACTGAGACAAACTGACCCGGGGGGGGGGGTGAACAGAACAAAAAACAAACAAACAAACAAACAAAAACCAATAGCCAAATGATGAAGCAGAATGCTGCTTTGGAAAGTTCTGTTTCTATTCATTTTTCAGGTTATTGTCTTTGCAAAATCATTATCTTCCTAATAAATTGGTTTAAACCACTGCTTTTGGAGGCCATATCATTAATAACTGTACAGGTCTGAATATATACTTTGTTTTATTTGTTTTATTAAACTTTCACCAAGTAAAATAAGAAACAAAATTATGGTGAGGGTCACACAACAGAGCTGGGCCCCAATTAAACTGTGCCCTATATAGAACCATCATATAATATAAAATAACTTAATATATAATATACAATATATACATACACACATTCACATTTTGTATACACACACACACACTTACACCCTAAAAGCAGCTATTAAACATATATATGCTGTATGTATAAATTAATACCTAGATGTACTCAATAACAGCAAGCATTAGTCATTACAATATTATGAGATGAACAGCACTTAAGGCAAATGGATTTCCAAGTGTTAAAGGTATTAATATCAAAAACATTTTAAGAGCATTGGTATAATGAGCTGTTAGCTGAGATTTAAATTGCTTAACACAGCTACAAGAACGTAAAGGAACAGGAAGATTATTCCAGAGCTTAGGTAATCGATTAAAATAGCTACAACCCCGATTCCAAAAAAGTTGGGACAAAGTACAAATTGTAAATAAAAACGGAATGCAATGATGTGGAAGTTTCAAAATTCCATATTTTATTCAGAATAGAACATAGATGACATATCAAATGTTGAAACTGAGAAAATGTATCATTTAAAGAGAAAAATTAGGTGATTTTAAATTTCATGACAACAACACATCTCAAAAAAGTTGGGACAAGGCCATGTTTACCACTGTGAGACATCCCCTTTTCTCTTTACAACAGTCTGTAAACGTCTGGGGACTGAGGAGACAAGTTGCTCAAGTTTAGGGATAGGAATGTTAACCCATTCTTGTCTAATGTAGGATTCTAGTTGCTCAACTGTCTTAGGTCTTTTTTGTTGTATCTTCCGTTTTATGATGCGCCAAATGTTTTCTATGGGTGAAAGATCTGGACTGCAGGCTGGCCAGTTCAGTACCCGGACCCTTCTTCTACGCAGCCATGATGCTGTAATTGATGCAGTATGTGGTTTGGCATTGTCATGTTGGAATATGCAAGGTCTTCCCTGAAAGAGACGTCGTCTGGATGGGAGCATATGTTGCTCTAGAACCTGGATATACCTTTCAGCATTGATGGTGTCTTTCCAGATGTGTAAGCTGCCCATGCCACACACACTAATGCAACCCCATACCATCAGAGATGCAGGCTTCTGAACTGAGCGCTGATAACAACTTGGGTCATCCTTCTCCTCTTTAGTCCGAATGACACGGCGTCCCTGATTTCCATAAAGAACTTCACATTTTGATTCATCTAACCACAGAACAGTTTTCCACTTTGCCACAGTCCATTTTAAATGAGCCTTGGCCCAGAGAAGACGTCTGCGCTTCTGGATCATGTTTAGATACGGCTTCTTCTTTGAACTATAGAGTTTTAGCTGGCAACGGCGGATGGCACGGTGAATTGTGTTCACAGATAATGTTCTCTGGAAATATTCCTGAGCCCATTTTGTGATTTCCAATACAGAAGCATGCCTGTATGTGATGCAGTGCCGTCTAAGGGCCCGAAGATCACGGGCACCCAGTATGGTTTTCCGGCCTTGACCCTTACGCACAGAGATTCTTCCAGATTCTCTGAATCTTTTGATGATATTATGCACTGTAGGTGATGATATGTTCAAACTCTTTGCAATTTTACACTGTCGAACTCCTTTCTGATATTGCTCCACTATTTGTCGGTGCAGAATTAGGGGGATTGGTGATCCTCTTCCCATCTTTACTTCTGAGAGCCGCTGCCACTCCAAGATGCTCTTTTTATACCCAGTCATGTTAATGACCTATTGCCAATTGACCTAATGAGTTGCAATTTGGTCCTCTGTTCCTTTTTTGTA